>NW_008805067.1:0-535296 GCF_000004825.1 Heterostelium album PN500 | reverse complement strand
TTATTCTAGTTTAGCTAGTCTGTTAATGTTGTTGGTTGTTGTGTGATAGAAGGTGGTCGGTGTGATGGGGAGTTGTGTGCGAGTTTGCAGTGAAGAATCCAGACCTGGTGGAGTACGATAGCAATAACGTTTCGATGTAGCTCGTTATTGTTTGTCATCTTGAGGATGTACAACTCCCAGTCGAGGGTTTCCCCTGTATATTTGTGTATGATTCGATTTTAAATAAAAACAACAGATTCACCAAATCTTCCATCAAAGGCTCCATAGCATAGTTGGTTATTGTACTTCCCTAGTAAAGGAAGAGATAGGAAGGGGTCACGAGTTCGAATCTCGTTGGAGCCTTTAGAAAATTATTGGTTCGCATGCGGTTTAATATAAAATTTGAAAAAAAAAAAAGATGACTGAGATTACATTCAACTTCGTAATGAGATACAACACGTGTATATGTTCAATAGATTCCGATGGTCACAGTATCAACCATCTCCCAATGTATCTGCCAAAACCACTCCAAAACTCGCAAACTCTAACAATCCAAATCCTAAACTCAGTATCAATAACAACGAAATGTCCACCTCGACAATTCTATTCCCCTTAAACAACAAAAAGATCACTGTAATCCCACCAATTCAATTATCACAACCGTCACTGACATCGTCTGCTTCCGTTTCACTACCTCATTCACAACCCAACTCTGGCAAGGTCACCAAAACTTACTAACTCGTTCAACTCACTGCCAAACACTGTCAAAAGCTTAAACACCAGTGGATCATGCAACCTCAGACTCTCAACCAACAGCACACGCGACTTGTCATCTCCTCCACTCAGTCCAAACGAACACAACATCAGCGGCAAAGAGTTCCATATCGGTTTGAGATCGCCATCGTCGGGAGACGAAAAAGAAAAGAAGCGTCGTACCCGTTTAAAGAAAGAACAATAGTTCTTCGAAAAAGACAACTATCCCAATAAAAGAGGAAAAGGAGAAGCTTGCTCCATGTTCGGAATGAACTACACTGCTGTCACCACATGGTTCTCCAACAAGCGCCAAGAGAAGCGTAGAAAGGTAGCCCACGGAGCCGGTGGAAGACGCGTTGTAGTCGAAGCTCTAGATCGTAACGATAACTCAATGATAAAGTCAGAGTCTGATATTCTTCATATCGACAATGACGAAGAAGATGAAGAACAACAACATAATCATCATCAACATCAACAACAACAACAATCATCGAGATACGGTAGTAATACCCCAACTTCCTCATCGTCATATACATCTTCAGATTCAACCAAAGTTTGTTTTAACAGCCTGCCTCAAATACCATGCAGATCCATCACTCAATGTACCGATTGGTAGTTCAACCAAGTATCTATAATACAAAATTAGATTCTAATGGATTGTCTACTACCTACTCTGAATCCAATTTATGATAATCTACAGAGAAAATCATTGATGTACCAAGTGCGACAATAGTCTACAACTTCAAAATAGAGGTACACTCTTTGATCCGATAGAATAAAATTATTTTTGCAATATTGATGCTCTGACCCGTGTTTCAATTCATCTTTAATTGTCAAGCAGTTAGATAAGCATCCATTATTTATTGAACCCTCTAAAATATTATTTTATGATTCATTTTGAGTACTCTTTAAATTGTTAGTTTCTTCTTCTTTTTATTCTTTCTCTTTTTTATGAATCAATATATTTTCAAAAAAGTATAAATATTAATCATTATCTCTTTGATTGAACCTATTTTAGAAATATATTATATATATAATTAACTATTTTTAATATTAAAAGTGATAGATTAACAATCTTGGAGTTAAAAGTATTTTACAATAAACAAATTGTAAAATTATACAATTATTGGAAAAAATAAATAAAATGATGAATCATTAATTATCTCTACTATTCCATTTATTAATTATATTTAGAAATGAAAAATGCTGATCTAACTGATATATAATCATGGTACAGCGCTGTTAGATAGTTCTTGGCGAAAGGGTTTGAATGAATTAAATATTTTTGTTTTTGGAACTGACCAGCCAAGACATTCTGTCTGAACTGATGAGATATTTTATTTAATAATACTAGATGAGAATTATAAAGTGAAAAAGTGAATCGGAGGGTGTATTGTGGTGCGTTGGTATGGTCATCGTTTTTAAAGTCGTTGGTCGAATGCTTAAAGAGATTAAAATGGTCCATTTTGATAGAGTCTAAGTACCAATACAGTTAAAGCACTTGAAACTACTGGTTGTTGTCGGTTTGGAGAAGAGGTGCCAAGGAGAAATAGTGCTCGATGAATATGGAGTTCGATATACGACAGTTCAGATTATGCATTTACCCTTTTGGATTCCAAAGATGGCACAGATCCAAGTTTAATTGAGGTTTTCTTTTCTAAATCAACATCTAATTCTTTATAATCAACCATGGTTGCTCTAAATCATATCGATATGATTGTTTGGTTGACCATTATCAAATTTAAATGAATAGAATTTATAGGTTTCCTCTCTCTGCTTGGTACCATAAGAACCCAAGTATTGTTGGTCAACAGGTACAATCTTTGAAATAAACTTTTTTTCTTGCATTTGTTCAAGGAAATAAGATACTCCCTATATTCGTATCAATTTAAAATATAATTTAATATAAAAAGGTCGTAATTTAATCAAAGAAAATTACTTACATCTCTGTCATCCGATAGAATCTCATAAAAAATACCGTCATTCTTTAGATATTTTTGAATCACTTTGATAAGATTATCAACACTTAATAAACTATATGTCAATTCACTACCGAATATTATATCATATTTATCTTCTTCAGTCACAGTTATCTAATCATAAACAAAAGAGTTAATAAGTTTTGTTTTTTAATTCATACAATCAACATTAACTTACACTATCAATTTCATCCCAATTCAAATATTTCACATCGACCTTCTCCTTTAAATCTATCATTCTGTTGTTGACTCTTATCTCTTCATCGTCATCCATATCGACAGTATCTTTTTTACTGTTTAAATCTACATTGTATTTAAGATTCTCTAATAACTATTGGAAATATAATATAGTAGTGAAGATAGATTGGTTATAAGTTGAAATTCTAGAATTGCAGTTTACCATTAAAATAGACTTACAGGTGGAAGATAATCTGTCAGTGTAATCGATTGACAATAGTGTGCAGTCAAGATACCAGTCAATCCAACACCACTTCCCAATTCTAGACACTTTTGATCAGTGAAAGAATCCTGATGTTTGAAGATCCAACGTGACATGATGATAGCAGCGTCCCAGATAGCGCAACCGATACCACCCTGAATGATAGACATCTCCCTGATAAATAGCTCTTTTCATACTCTTTCTCACGCTTATCGTACTTTCCAAAACCAACAGTCTTTCTCTTGAACTTGTCTGCACCTAATGCATACTCTTTCCAATTAATATTGAGTTGTCCATTCTTTTCTCTACCATTCAACATTTTGTCGTTCGTTTTTATTCTTTGATAAAATGATTCGTTTTTTTTTTTAGTTATTGTAGAAAAAGAAAAAAAAAAATGTATTTTAAAAAGTCAATTGACATATTGATTTAATTATCTTTAAAAAAAAACATTAAATTTCATTTGTTGTGGTTGAAAAAAATTAATAACATAAACTAAATATAAATAAAAACTACAGATGGAAATTTTTTTCCATCAAAGGCTCCATAGCATAGTTGGTTATTGTACTTCCCTAGTAAAGGAAGAGATAGGAAGGGGTCACGAGTTCGAATCTCGTTGGAGCCTTTATAAAATCACTGGTTCGCATGCGGTTTTATCAAAATTAAAATTTCAGTAGAGAATTTTAATCTAATCTTTCTTTCCAAATTCTTGAGGTGGACTGCCTGTTCAATTAATGGTAATCAGAAGTAATTCAATATTTATCTTTAATGTTTATTTACATGATGATTATATTAAGTGTCCAATAAATGTAAAAAAGTTGAAAATTCAGTTGGTAAATTGATAATATTCTCCATTGGATAAAACAATTGTTTGATTGTTTCCTTTGGATCATAATCTGAGGGTTTCGAAAAGAGTAGTGAATCTGTATAAGACGCTGGGAATATTTCATATCTTGATTCTGTAAAAAGAGTTGGTGGTGTATATTCATAGTGTTGAGCTTTTATGAATTCCATTCGATGTAATAAATCGGTTACCTCTTTTATAAATGATGGGTTATAATATCTTAATTCATATGATAATGATTCCTAATAAAAAATTAATTAGTAAACGATAATAGATAATTAATTATTAATAACATACCAATGTAATACCTGGACCTTCCATTATTAAAACGATAATCTCAAAAATGATTTGATTAAATACTTTGATGTCGATTTGTCCATCGATACTGACCCATGGTCGTAACATTATCTTGTGTTCCAATGGTATGTCGTTGTTTCCCAATGGTAACATCATGTTTCCAATGAATTGAGTGGCAACAAAGATCTTCTCATAGAAACCATACAGGACTTGTATTCTCTTGAGTTGGATCAGATTCTTGAGGATATTTGGAGCCTCTCTATACACACGGTCAAGCACTTCCTCGTCTGCTTCCTCCAGATCGTTGAATGCAAGCTTGTCAATGATCTTCTTCAAAGTAATACCATTCTCTGCACTCGACTCTACCAAATTGTAGATCTTGTCAATCAAAATAAAATGTTGTGATATGGAATCTACATGCTCTTGATCTTGGTTATATACATTCTTATAGTATTCCTCCTTGATCCAATCAGTTGAAAGACTAGATTGTACTTGATTAACTGATTCATCAATAGCTATTATTGATGATGATGTTGTATTTGTTGTAGTGGTCGTTGAAGTTGTAGGAGATTCTTCAGATTGATCATAGTCATTATCTTCTTCTTCTTCAATAAACTGTTTCTTCAACTTTCTATAGACTGGATCCGAGTCAGTATCGACTTGTTCATCTTCAATATCATAATCCTCTGAATACAATCTCTTCAAGTAGGAGTGATCGATAACCTTTGGAACATCAAATGAAACACCGATATATTTGGTAACGATTGGATCAATATTCGATGCTATCTTGGGTAGCCTTACGGTGGGCTTTGATTTCTTTTTGTCCTTTGGTTCCGATGTTTCCAACTCCAAATCACACTTCATGCCAATCATTGGTTTGAATTTGTCTTGATGCATCAAATTGATAGCCTGAGCAACAGTACCACCAGAGGTCAGTGGTTCGAAATGGAATAGATCACTATCGTCGAACCGATCAACCGGTATACGCTTGGCTACAGTCAGCAACTGTTGACTCTCATTAAAGAATAAAGTACCATCAATACAACCATTCTTACTTATTAATAGACTATTGAAAAAGATTAAAATTAAATATTAGTTTGTTATGTTTTTAATAATAAAAAGTTATTTAAATGTGATAGTTACTTTCTAGCTAATCCGAATCTTCTTGATTTGAAATTCTTTGCCAAGAATTTAATTACTTTATCCTTTGTCATTTGATCTACAACTCTAAAGCAATTAATCTTTCCATCTTCAGGAATAAGTTGTTTACCATATTCAAGATTAAATACATCTTCTGGAATATAGATTTGATACTATATATTGGTAAATAAATAATTGAATTAGAAAATAAATGATTTTATTTGATTGCTATAATCAATCAAATATACATACCAATATCTTTTCTCTTAAAATGATATCTTCAGTTTTATCAAATCTAGAGAAATAAAAGCTATCTTTGGTTGATAACACTGGTTCGAATAGATTAGTTACAATATCAATTGTTGCTGGTAAATCACTATTAATAAAATAGTTTGTTAGTTTTCTTAATTTTTTTTTACATTAATAATTAATTACTTACAATTGATTTAATCTATTTAATTTATATTGTAAATGAGATTGTAGTTGTATTCTAAATGAAGAGTATAGTTTGATTAATCTGGTTACTCTACGATGACAGAGTAACGATGGTTTCTCAACGATTTGAGCTACCTTTTCCCAGAGTTTATTGTTCGAGGTTGGCACACCAGAAGGAGTAACTAACTTTTGATTGTATGAAGGCAGTTCCTCGAGGTACTTTGAGAATACATTCAGAGTAGTATTCAACAGCTTGATATCTTCGTCATGTGACCAACGTTGTGCACGATACGGAGTTGCTTTGACCATCTCTTGATCCTTCTTCTTCTTGTCTTTCGCAAGAATATTGGTCACCTTTTGCTTTGCTTCCAATCTTCGAAGTATCCTATTCTTTTTTGAATCCTTTCGTTTCTTCAAGAAGGTTTTATACAATGATTCGACCTTGGCAAGTCTTAGATTCTGTGACACTGAGATTTCAATCAATTCAGTTCTAAAATAATATTATTATCAAAAAAGGTAAAGGAAAGTTGTTAGTTTGATTCAATTCAAAAATAAATAGATTGATAGTTACTTTGTCATTGGAGGATCTCTTCTGAATACACTGTAGACATGTGATCTTGTTTCTCTGGAAACACCTGTAGCTACACCCCAGAATGCAGTGTTCTGAATCGATGGCAACTTCTCGCTCAACTCGGGATGAATCTTATCAGAAAGACCAATACACTGTAGATCTTTCCAATATTCATTTAAACTATCGCTATCTGTTATTGAATAGGTCTTTTCATCCAATGTTACATCTCTCAAATATATATATTGAATTAAATTCTAGGAAGAAAAAAGTAATTATTTAAAACAAAAGAATTTAGTAAAAAATCATAAATGATAAATGATAACAATAAATAGTAGAACCACTTACAGATTCATATTTGATATTAAGTAAACCTAATGTCTTCATAATCTTTGCCAAGGTATTCAATCGAGCTACATAACTCTTTCCAAAGAGATTGGCACGTATCTCCTTTGGAATATCTATAATGGGGGTACCTGCCATTACATACTCCTCAAGATTCTCAATCTCATGATATTGAGGTATAATCTTTAAATAATCATCTACTTTCATCCTATATTAATCAATCAATTAAATAAGTAAGTATTATTTTAAAATTTAACAACATCATTAAAACTACTACTAACCTTTTCAAGAAAGAATTGAGATATAATGTAAATTGTTCTGGTATTTCTACCATCTCTACTTCAACCAATTGTTTATCTTTATCATTGATATTCTTATTGTTATTGTTATTGTTATTGTTATTGTTATTGTTATTGTTATTGTTATTGTTGTTATCATCTTCATTATTATTATTATTATTATCTTGATTATTTACAATATCTTCCATCTTTACATCTATATTATCTTTAGATTGTGTTTGCTTTTGTTTCTCACTGATGACGTATTCCAATATGAGTCGGTGAAGAAATTTAATACGAAGGTAGAGTGCTGGTATCATACCATACTTCAAACCGATCTTCTTGTTGAAATGTATTGACGGCTTTTGCATGTCTAATATCTCTTTACCTTCCTTTGAGTTTAGACTCATTGTCATAGAGGAGTGACTGTCTCTGATGTTACGAATGATATCCTTGATAATATTATCGGTTGCTTCGTACTTTGCATCGAATATAAACGTTGCATTCTTATTAATAACACCAGTCAACAATGGAATACTATAAAATATATTATATTTGGTAAGTAAAGTAATATATTTATAATAAAATAATCAAATATAGATAAACATACTATATTTTGAATGTCTTTACTTTTCCTTCTACCTCTAATTCATTTACGATATGCATTAAAATCTTTGTATCAACATTGTCTTTTTGATCTTTAGCTGTGATTATTAAAAGTTTGAGTTCAAATTAATATTGAACACATTCATACACTCTTGTTAATAAATATACTTACTCATATAATCTAATAATGTTGTAAATAATAAACCAGTAACCTCATTTATCTTTTCCATCACAACTTTCTCTCTTTGGAGATATAATGTTGATTTAGGTTTAACTTTATGTTTAACAATGAGTGGCTATAAATTACATTTAGTTTTAATATATATATATATATATTTGTTAATATTAACTTAATTTATAATCTTAATTAAGATAAGTAGAAATAATTATTTACCATTGAAAACTCTTGTACAACAGGAGATGGTGTTGATACTTGTATTTCCATCTTCTTATTCTTTGTTTCTTTAGTACTACTATCTTTGATATTCTTATTATTCTTCTTATTCTTATTTTTACAATTCTTGTTGTTGTTATTTTCATCATCTTCTACTTTATCTACATTATCATCATCATCGTTATTATTTCCACCACCATTATCATCCATATCAATATCTCTAGGTGATTCTACTGCTTCTGTAACATCCTTACTAACAGGATATTCTAATAGTTCGATGTTTTGCCCAATGTGTGCTGGATCTGCTTTCAATTTGTATACCATCTGTCTACCCTGTACGATAGGAATGATCTTCAATCGATAGAAACCGATTAACTCTCTTACACCTGCAGTGATATGTTTGTTCGAGTACACCTTGATATGTGAAGTCAATTCTGGTATGGTCATACCTTCTTCACCACTGGATGCAATCATCTCATACATCTGAGATAACACTGTCTTTTCATCAACCAAAGGATTATTTAGGTAACTAAAACCAACTCCATTATTACTATTATTACTATTATTAATATTATCAGCTTCTTCACCTTCATTCTCTTCATCGTTTGGTTGATCTATTTCCTCACTCTTATTGGCATTCTCCCAATTGAATGGTTTAACCAATCTGACAATCTGCATCTTCTTTCGGTTGGAGGTCTTCTTCTTCTTTGATTTAGATGCTGATTTTCCTTTACTACTAGTAGTTGGTTCATCATCTTCATCATCGTCATCTTCATCCTCCTCCTCCTCTTGTTTAACAGATGATGATGTTGTTGTTGTTGTTATCTTTTTGTTCAAATAACCTTCTCTACATTCAATATAACCTTCATTCTGTAAAATCATCTTATTCTTCTTGATTGTAGTAGGTGTAGATATCTTATTCCTTGTAAGTAACTAAAAATATATAGATATTAAACTATTATTAATACATTAAATTAATATATTTGTTTTATTATTATTGATAACTTACACTTATTAATTCGATTATATACATTTCTTTGTTTGGACTATTGGCGAGTGCTTCACAAATCTTGAATTGAATATAACCCATTGGTAACCAAGGTGCATCGGGTGGTTCTCTTTTGTCCTAAATTATTATAATAATATAAATGTTAACAAAACAATAACAATAATAATAGAATATAAGCTATATATTCACATACAAAGAATTTAGTTAAATATAGTTTCTTTGTTGTTGTAGCAGGTTGACCTGGTGAAGATTGTCTATAAACAGCTGTCTTTTTACTATGAATGTTTATTTTTAGATTAGAATATTAGTTAGTTAGTTTATATATTCTTTGTTGTTGTTGTTGTTGTTGTTGTGTTGTTTTAGTTAACATACATTAAACCTTTAACCATTAGATGTTGAATAGGATGAAAGATGTTTCTTGCATCGATTCTCAAAGTATCGGAGAGATCCATTTGTAGACAACCTTGGTATCTGGTGAGTGCAATCATCGATATGATCTTTGATTGTAGGACGTTCAGTGTTATTCCATTGGTATCGACACCGTATGCCTTTGAACGAAGATCATTGTTGGCACAATAGATAATTTGGTCTTCGACCAATTCCAGATCTTGACTCTCTCTCTTTGCAATGTATTCCGCAGAGACCGCAGTTTCCTGGTCTTTCTTAAGCTTCTTTAGCCATGCATTCGATGTCAACTTGGATGGTGCCAACAATGGGTTTACTCTAGGTATCAAAACAGTCTCTGGATCAACTTCACCTTCATCTTCATCCTCACCTTTTACAGCAAGTTGATTATCTTCGTTATCCTCTTCTTTTGGTACAAGAACAATTGACATTGATTCTTCTCTTTTTTCGGCTTCCTCCTCGGCTTCCTCCTCCTCATTTTCTTTCTCTGTTTCCTTTTCTTTATCCTTCTCTTTCTCTTTCTCTTTTTCTTTATCTTTTGATTTACTCTTTCCTTTATCTTTAGCTTTATCTTTAGCTTTATCTTTATTGTCATCACCATCTTTTACAGATTGTATTATGTTGATAGATGTGTTTTGTAATAAAGCTTTATGTATATATGATTTTATAAATCTATTTAAAGTTAATTTATTATTTACATTATTGTCATTATTATTATTATTGTCACTATTATTGTTGTCATTGTTGCTATTGCTATTGTTATTGTTGTTGTTTATTATATTTGACTTTTCCAATAGTGACCATAGTTGTTTTGGTGATAAACCTTGTTCACCACTCAACGATATTTCTTCTATTGCTCTAATAATAATATCATCTATATACATAATGATCTGATTTAATATATCTATCAATCTATTCTATTCGTGTTTTTTAATCAAATAAGTATGTTTAATTTTCAAAAATATTTTTAACCGTTATAAAAAAAACAAACTTCACCAAAGTTTTTCAAATTTAAATTTAAAATTAAAGTTTATAATATTTTTTGTATTATTATTTATTTTGGTGCTGTCATTGTTAACAAGGCAATATTGGAATTATAACTTTTACCTGGTACAACTGTATTCATATGATATAATGATTGTTTATGAGTTAATAAAAGAGTGCTAGTTTGAGAAGTGTTTTGTTTTTCTTTATAATGTTAAAATTCATACCTTTGTTATTTTCAATCTTGTAACCATCGTTTAATAGAACAGAACCTTCATTATCCATCATATCTACGGTTTGGAAGTGTTTATTACCATTGATGAAAGAGGCACTGAAATCTTTGAATACCATGTAGCTGGGTGGTGGTTGACGACCGATCATACAGATTGGATTGTCACCGCTGTTATCGATCATGATCATCCACGATTCACTCGAACCTCCGACTGCAGTAAAAGTAAATACACATTTTGATTTACCCTAAGTGTTTAGTGGATGTTAATTATAAACTATTATTTTATATTGTTGTTTCTTTAAAAAAAACAAATTGCAATTTACTTACATCTATTAATTCAACGGAATCACTTGTATTTGGTTTAACTATGAATTCTTTTTGTGTACATGATACAACCGACACTGAAATTAACAGTATTACTAAAAATATATTAATTCTATTCATTTTAATTAATATTACTAGAAGGTTATTTTTATTTTTATTTTTATTTTTATTTTTATTTTTATTTTTATTTTTATTTTTGTTGATCATCATGATGGTCACAAAAATTTTTTAATATAATAATGCCTTGTCATCTTTGTTTAATGCATTGTAATGACAACAATATGTTGAAAAATATAGTCATATAGCACTACACTTTTTTTTGTAACTAATCATTATGATTATGATTTCTATTCACTTTAAAAGTTGTTAATTTATTAAGAAAGTAAAGAGATTGAAAAAGAATAGATTTAATTAAATAAATAAATAAAAAAGATATTTACGCAAAATGAACGTGAAACCATTTAATTAATTTGAACAAAGATCGTTCTGGAATCATATGATTCCTTTATGGTTCTTGTTGACATATGAGTATTTGCACAAGCCAAAAAAAAACTAACACACACGTAATTTCCTGGAAATTATTGACATTCATAAAACTTAACTTGTCTATTTAAACAGATAAAATTACGATATCCATTTTAAAAATAGAAATCATAAAATATAAAATCATTTATAAATAACAATAATAAATAAACATAATTAAAAATGACTTCAACAGTTAATATTAAATCAACGGATAAAGTATGGTATATCACTGGTTCATCGAAAGGTATGGGTTTGATTTTCGTTCAACGATTGTTGGCCTATGGATTCAAGGTTGTTGGAACATCGAGAGATAAACAACAATTGATTGATGCCGTCGGTTCTGTTGGTAATGCCAATAATTTCTTGGCCATCAAAGTTGAATTGACCAATGAGGAGAGTATCAAAGCTTCGTTCGAGGAGGCACTTTCAAAGTTTGGAAGAATCGATGTCGTTGTCAATAATGCCGGTTTCGGATTACCAGGTGCCGTCGAAGAGAATTCCGATGAAGAAGTCCGTAAGACCTTTGATATCAACGTATTCGCTGTATTCAATGTACTCAGAAATGTAACACCAATCCTCAGAAACCAGGGTTATGGACATGTTTTCAATATTTCCTCGACTATCAGTCTAGTTGGCTTCGAAGGTTTCGCATTGTATTGTGCTACCAAGTTTGCTATTGATGGTCTCACTGAAGCATATGCAATGGAGGTCAAACCATTTGGAATCAAAGCAATGACAATCAATCCAGCATACTTCAAGACTGATTTCCTAACTGCCGACTCCTTCCAGACCTCAGCCAAAAAGATTCCAGCCTATGAAGGACTTCATAAAGTTGAGGAGGCAATGAGAACTCATATGAATGGCACTCAAAGAGGTGATCCAGTTAAGTTGTTAGATGTAATTCTTAGAGCTTTCCAAGAGACCGACGATTCAACCGACCATCTCTTTGTTGGTGCCGATGCATATCCAATGATCAGAACAAAACTTGATAAATATAAAAAAGACCTTGATAAATGGGAACAATTCGCAACTAAAACCGATCGTGATGATTTTGTAGATCCATCATCCATTGTTGTTCAAACTTCAAATTAAACAATAAAAAAATAAGAATAATAATATTTTTATTAACAACCTTTATTTATATTGTTTTTAAAATTATAATTATAATTGGTTGATTTACAGTAAGATTATTTATTGTTGTTGTTTTGGCTCAACATAATCATCACGATCTGTTTTTGTGGCATATTGTTCCCATTTATCTAGATCTTGGTTGTATTTCTGTAACTTGCTTTTTACATATGGGTATGCATCTGCACCAACAAAGATATGGCTGGTAGTATCATCGTTCTCTTCGACCGCTCTAATGATAATGTCCAAAAGTTTAACTGGGTCACCTCTTTGATTTCCACTGACTTGAGAAGTATGTGTATCAATCAATCCATGTACAGCTGAATAAGCATCGATTCTATTCTGTACACTTTGATATGAACCAGCCTAAATCACAACAATAATAAAAGCAAGTTAATTATTTAATGTTGATGTTCTTGTTCATTGCAAAAAATAAAGAAATTTAATTAAAAAAACTTACAGTAAGGAATTCAGATTTGAAATAGCCTGGATTGATTGTCATTGCTTTGATTCCAAATGGTTTGACCTCCATGGCATATGCTTCAGTGAGACCGTCGACTGCGAATTTCGTAGCGTTGTACGCAGAGTGACCAGAGAAACCTACGATAGAAGCAACCGAGGAGATATTAAAGACGAATCCACCACCTTGTTTTCTGAGGATCGGTGTTACATTACGAAGCACGTTGAATACACCGAATACGTTGATATCAAAGTTCTTGCGTACGTCGGCATCGGTATTCTCTTCGAGTGCTCCGTTGGTTGAATAACCGGCATTATTGACAACGACATCGATTCTTCCAAACTTTGAAAGTGTCTGTTCGAGCGATGCTCTAACACTCTCCTCATTGGCCAACTCAACTTTGATGGCCAAGAAATTATCGGCATTACCAACAGAACCGACGGCATCAATCAATTGTTGTTTATCTCTTGATGTTCCAACAACCTTGAATCCATAGGCCAACAATCGTTGAACGAATAACAAACCCATACCTTTCGATGCACCAGTGATATACCATACTTTATCTGTTGATTTAATATTAACTGTTGAAGTCATTTTTATTTATTATTAATTAAAAATATCTTTCTTTTAATTATTTTTTAAAAGTTTATCTTTAAAAATTAAAAAAAATGAAGAGCAAACTAATTTGAAAATACAAAAGTGTGTTTTTACCAAAAAAAAAAAAATTAAAAAATTAATATATTTTCATAATTTGCAAATTCCTATTTTTAGAAAAATATCTTTTAATTTTTTAATCTAGATTTTTTTCTATTTAAATTAGAAAATATTTACCAATTTAATCAATTTATTTTATTATAAATATTTTCAAACTTTTCTGAGCAATCACCATTTTTTTTACCGTTACAAATTTCATATTTTTGTTTTTTTTTTATTTTTTAAATCTCCTAAATTTTTTTAAAATTTTTAAATACTAAATAAATTGGTTAATTGATTATGTTAGAATGAATGACGATGACGAATATATAATTTCAAATAATGAAGAGGTACAAGCCAACTCTTCTGCAGGTGCATCATCATCTACAACAACAACAGCCACAACAACTTCAACAGACACACCAAGTAAATCCAACAGCACTAAAAAGCCAAAAGATTTCTTGGATGATCTGAAAATAAGATCAGACGAATACTTGAAACCTGAAGAAAAGAAAAAAAGATTGGAATTAGGTCAAAGATTACATCTTGTAAGTTTGTTAAAACAATGAAATTAAATCTAGATAGATAAAATAAACTAACAATAGAATAGTATACCAGAAAAGGATTATTAGATGGTGTTATAAAATCGATACAGGACGGTGCTTATGTCGATTATATTGCATGTGGATACTCTGCACTTGGATATGCTGCGTTCTATGGTCATTTCGATATCGGTCGTTGGTTGGTTCAGATTGCTGAGGCAACCGTAGATTTGGAGGTGCAGGGAAACACAGCGTTGTCGATCGCTGTCACTCAACGACGACATGATATGGTTGCTTTGCTTTTGCATTTGGGTGCCGATCCGTTGCATCGCGTATCCAAGCCGGCGGCAGTTGGAAACGTTGTTCCCGCTAGTCGACCGGGAAGTGGTAGCAGTGCCACTGGCAGTGGTACTTCCGTCAACAAGACGGTCTTTCATCTGGCGGTGACCAGCGATGACTTGGTAATTGTCGCAACCATGCTGGAGACAGGAAAGATCGACTTGACTGCACTCGATGCCGATGGCAATGGATGGTTGCACGAGGCAGTGTTGTCTAGTGGACGAAAAGTGGTTGAGTTACTCGTCAATGCCAAAGTACCTATCGACATACTCAACAAGCAAGGAAAGACTGCATTACACCGTGCTGTCATAGCAAAGAATCATCAAGTGGTTGACTATCTTGCCGATTTTGAAGATATTAAAAATATACAAGATTCAAGTAAGTAAATATAGATGATTCTATAACAATTGTCAAACTTTTAATTAATTTGATATTAATTTGTTGTTGTTGTTTGTTCTATAGATGGATTTTCAGCATTACATTATGCAGTGTTTAGTGGTGATTTAGAAATGGTTAGACTGTTGTTGGCAAAGAAGGTGGATGCTTCATTGATTGAACATGTAACATTGTTTACTGCAAAATCAATGGCAAGAGCTAAAGGATTTATGGATATATTTGCATTCTTGGAAGAGAATAGTCCAAGTGGTGGAGATGCCGATGGTAATGGTGATGCTGGTGGTGCAGATGGAGAAGCGCCAGGTGGTCAAGATGTACATAATGAGGAAATGAAAATAGTCATGCATTCTCAGAGGAAAAGGATTATAATGTCTGCAGAGGAAAAACAATTGGCAAAGGAAAACAGAGCGATAAAACAAAGAGAGAAGAGAAAGAAGAAATATTCAACTGAATTCATTAAACATAAAGAGGAACTGACTGATGACGATATGGATTCCGCTGTTGAATCATCTGCTGGCGAATCAGAATCAGAGAAAGTAAAAGGAAAAGGAAAAGGAAAATCAAAGAGTAGTAGTAGTAAATCAAAGTCAAAGAAAAAGACAAAATCAAAAGAAAAGAAAGAAGGAGAAGAAGATAAAGAAGGAGAAAAAGAAGAAATAGATGATTCAGATAGTTATAGTTATAGTGATAGTGATAGTAGTTATGGATCGGATTCGATCGATTCTGATGACTGGGATTCAGATGTAGAGGTTATTGGTGATCCTTCGACTATTACTCCAAGAAAGAATCCAGAGAGAACAACAAGATCAATTGAAACACCCAACTTTAGAAATATACTACCAGAACTGACCGAAAAAGACAAATCAAAGGCTAGCTTGGCAGGAGGTGAAGATGTGCCAATGGATGTGGAGGACGACCTATCATCTTCATCGTCAGAGTTTGAATCATCAGGTGACGATTATCATCCAAAGAAGAAGAAACAAAAGAAAATACCAATCACCAATCTAACAAAAAAACCATTGTCAACACCTAAATCCAAAGTCAATTCACAATCAACGTCAGACAATAATAATGATGATGATAATAATAATAATAATAATAATAATAATGAAACATCAGAATCTACTCCAGTAACACCTTCTACAGAGAAAAGAAAGAGAGGTAGACCTCCAAAGGCTACAGCCAAGAAACCATCTGCTAAAAATATGCAACCTATTATTCCAATGTCATTCTATTCACTCGAGAATATCACTGTCAGTATTGAAGAGATAGTAGATAACTCCACCATTAATACCACTGATAGCAACTCTACTGCTTTACAAATAACAAACACCACACAATCTAGAGATACAATTATATCAGATAATAATAACAATAGTGACAATAATAACAATATAATTAGTGATAATAATGATAAAGATAATAATATTAATAATAATAAAATTAGTGACAATAATAATAATATAATTAGTGATAATAATGATAATAATAATGAATCAATTACAACAACAACACCATCATCAACAACAACATTAACAACAACGACTTCTATCATTGCTAATGAACCTAATATATCTTTGCTCCAACCCACAGAGATTAATGTTAGTTCAGGAGATTCACTTTCAACAACACCCATTATAAATAATAATAATAATAATAATAATAATAATAATAATAATAATAATAATAATAATAATAATAATAATAATAATAATATTAATAATGAAATTGATGACTATGGTAATACTAAAGCATCAGATGATCATGAAGCATTTTCTATAGCAAAAGAACTCACTACAGAATCTATGTTGGAAGAATTCACATCATTAACATCATCAACAACAAGAACTACTACCACAACAACAACCGACAACACTGACAATCCTCCAAAATAATGATAATAATAATATAATTGTTAAAAAAAATGAATAAAAAAAGGGGGAATGTTTGATTGATTGTTCATATGATAAAATAACAGTTACCCCATCTTGTATACAATGAATTTTTTAATCACAGACAGAAATATGAAAATTCATGTTGATTATAATGAAAATAATATAAAAAAAAACAGATATTCTAAACAAAATTGAGCTCTCTCTTTATATTTTTTAAATTGATTAAAAAAATAAAATAAAATGAAACTATATTTTTTAGTTTTAGTTTTGTTGATGGCAACCTGTTCGTTGGCAGAAATAAACGAACAAGAAATTATTGACAAAATTCTTGCAATTAGAAATACTAATCTCTATGGAACTCCTCAGAGTAAGTATTTTATTTAAAACGAAATTATTAATTTCAAACTCAAAAGAAATTTATTTCTATTTTCTTATCAAAAATTAGAATATACTCCACCATTCGGATATGGAGCTCCAGGTTATGGAGCTCCAGGATTTCAACCATGGAGTGGAACCGGTTTTGAACAAGGTGGAATCCCATTGTTAGCAGGATTGTTCTCTGGAAATTCATTCCCCTACCCATTTAATTGGTTAGGTGGAGGTGGTGCTTACATTGGTGGATACTCTGGAGCTGTACCACCTTGGTACCCTGATCACACTCCAAATGGAAAATATATTGGTGGTGGTAACTGGGACGGATATCTTGCTGGATATTTCCCAATTGGTAAATTACAAACTACCCCTGCTTTTTATAATAACAAACAAGAATCAGCATAATAAAAAGATTTAATGTATTTTGAATTTTAATCAGATTTAATACAAAATAAATTTTTCCATCAATTCAAAAATTATATTTTGTAATATTCAAAAAACTTGCAAGGATTTGTATTTTTTGTAATATTTTTTAATTAATTTATTGAATACCACTATATATATGAAGATGAAGTTGAATATCAAAAAATTATAATTCACACTAACTGAGTTAATACAAATTTTGAAACCCAAACCCCAAAAAAACAAATAATCACATGAAAATAATAACATTTAAATACAATGAGATAATCAATTGATGTTTTAGTTTGTTTTATTTTTCCTATTTAATCTAAATTCTAAAAAACTAAAAAACAAATGAAGTTAATTTATCTTTTTTTGGTTGTGTTGGTATCGATTGCCTTTGTCAGAGCCGACGATATTCACGATATCAGTCCAGAGGAGAAAGATTTTGCTCTAAAATTATTAACATGTAAAAGAGCATTGGAGAGTATTAAAATTGATCCTTCAGAAAACAATGTTAGAGATCAAATTTCTAAAATTCAACGTAAATATATTAAATAATGTAAAAAATAAAAAAATAGTAGAAACTAATTTTAATTTTTTTAGAATATTATCCAGGTTTCACATCTTATGGAGGTGGTGGCTTGTTAGGTGGAGGTGGTTTATTGGGCGGTTTATTCGGAAATGGAGGTTTATTAGGTGGTCTTTTGGGTGGTCTTTTCAGTGGTGGAGGTAATGATTTCCCATATCAATACCCTGTTACTATAGGAAATCCAAACTGGGGGTGGCCATCTTCTATTCCAACCTCATTCCCAACAACATATAATCAATATCCAGGATATATTGCTGGTGCTTATTGGCCTGTAAAGAATGTACAACAAAATCAACAACCACAAATTATTGATCAACAACCAGTGCAAAATGTTGAGCAACAACCAGTGCAAAAAGTTGAGCAATCTCCTGCTGTACAACCAACAAACTAAATCAATTAATAAAAAAAATCAAATTTTAATTTGATGAATTTATAACAAAAAGGTAAAAAAAAACAAAAATGGGTGTGAAATCATTGTCTTATGATTTATCATATGAACAATATCATAATGAGGGTGAAATAAAGTGGTGATGATACTATTTGACTATAATACTCATAGTGTTTAAATAATTTTTCATTGTATTAACACTAAAGAAAAATGATCACCATTCAAAAAACAGGTATAAGGTCAATAATATTTAAATTAAAAAAATAAAATAAAAATATATTAATTTGATTTTATGATAGTGTATTTTTTTACATAACTTGAATATGAATGGAATCACTTTCATTTGTATCCAATTCCAAAATGAAGTTTTTTGCTATTTTACTTATTTCCTTAGTAGTCATTGCTGCTGTTAAGGCCGATACTGTCGAGAATATCACTCCAGAAGAAAGACAACTTGCAGAACAATTGTTCCAACTCAGACAAAAAGTTGCTCGTAAGTTTTTATTCATTTAGTGATAAAAATCAATCAATTAATGCTAATAATTTCTTTAATTCTTTTTCTTTTTTTTTGTTTTTTTAGAACAAGCCAATCTATTAGGAGGAGGTGGATACCCAGGTGGATACCCAGGAGGATACCCAGGAGGATACCCAGGAGGATACTATAACAATGGTCTTCTTGGTGGAGTAGGTGACTTCCTCGATGGTATCTTGAATGGTGTACTTGGTTTGGTTGGTCTCACCAGTAGCAACAGATACCCATACCCATATCCAACTGGTTATCCAACTGGTTATCCAACCACTTACTACCCATACCCAACCGCTTATCCAACTGGTTATCCAACCGCCTATCCAACTGGTTATCCAACTGGTTATCCAACCACTTACTACCCATACCCAACTGGATATCCAACTGGTGGTTCTACTTTTGGATCCATTGCCTCCGCTAAGATTGAAACTCCAGAATCCCCATAGAAAATCAATAAAAAAAAAACAAAAAAACAAAAATTAAAAATAAATAATACCTCTAATCTTTACAAGACAATTGTTTTACAGTAATTAACCAAACAAAAAAAAAAAAAAAAATACAAAATTTTTTTTAAAAAAAACATTATTAATTTAATATAAACAAACTTTATTGTTTTTCGAAAGATATTCTTATACATTTTATATATACACTAAACAAATGGATCTAGATCAGGTTGAATATGAAGAGTTTATCAATTCTCTAGAAGATTATGTACCAACTGTATGTAAAATCTAAATTCGTAAATCATTAGATTATTTAGTCAACGAATGATATGTTTAAACTAACTTTATGTTGATCATCATAGATACCAGATGAAGTTATCACATACTATTTAAATAAGACAGGTTTTGAATGTTCCGATCACAGAATGTAAGAATGATCATTCATTTTGATAATATCATAGTTTTTACGTATCGATAAACTAACAAATCGATTATTACACAATACATTATTATGTAGTAAGAGAATGATATCACTGGCAACGCAAAAGTTTATATCAGATGTAGCAAATGATAGTTTACAGTTTTGTAAGATTAGACAACAGGCACCGACCAGAGAGAAAGTAAAGAAAGAGAAACAGTTGGTGTTGACAATGGACGATCTATCACAGAGTTTAAGAGATTACGGAATAAACATTAGAAAACCAGATTACTTTGCAGAGAATATACCACCACAACAATTACAACAACAGACTCCGCTGACTGCTGGTGGTGGTGGTGGTGGTGGTTCAAACTCTGCAGCATCGAAAGAATCAAAAGAAAAAGAATCAAAGGAATCTTCAACGACTACAACCACTACCAACAACAGTGCATCATCATCTGACAAATCATCATCATCATCATCATCGACAACACCATCTAAAGAAGGTAAAGAATCTTCATCTAACAAAGAAACACCTACTAAAGAGGGTGGTGGCTCCACCTCTAAATCCAATGGAACAGGACCATCTTCAACAACATCATCCTCTAGTAAATCGAAACCAAAAACAAAATCAACACCAAACAAAGAATAATAATAATATCGATAGAATGTAACTACACAATATATTAGTTATTCAATTATCAATTAAAACAATCAATTTAAAACTAAATAGTTATCTATTTTTTTTGTATAAATAAATAAAAAGGAAATGAATTCAAGTGGTGTTTATTTACATGTAACTATAGTTATTATTATTATTAATTATTACTGTCATCTCGATTTGATGTATTTGGTGATGATTTGACTATTGTATCATTATTATTATGTTTTCGATTGTTATTATGTTGTTTAAGTGTTAATCTATTACTATTGTTATTATTACTATTATTATTACTATTATTATTATTATTATTATTATTATTTAAATGATGATCTATTGTTGTTTCCATTTTATTAAAATCCTGTATACCCTGTAGTATAAGTGATTCATAGTCACTGTGTTGTTTCTTTGACCGCTTCAACTCCTTCTTTAGATCGACTATCTTTTTCGCCTCCATTTGTTGATACCGCTTCTTCCAACTATGTAGCTGTGTATTTAGATTAAATGTTTCTGTTGTCAACAACTCATAAGACATTGACTCGTTATTTAAATCACTTTGATTTTGTTTTCTATTAAATTATAATAATAAAATATTAACGTTAATATACAAATAAATAGTTAATGCTATAAACATACTCTTCAGCTTCTGCCGTTTGTAAACTATATATCTGTTGATTCAATCTCTCAAGTGTTTCTTTTAATTTGTTATTCTCTTCCTGTATCGATTTCTTTTCCAATTCAACCTGTTCGCAATACTTGTTAAATCTATCTTTTTCTTCGTTCATTTCGTATTGGAATTGATTTCTTAACTAATAAGTATTATTGTAATATTAAAATGATGATTATTAAGGTGAGTAACTTTAGTCTTTATATATATATATTAATCTATCTAATTATTATATTATTATTATTAGATAATACATACATTTTCAATATTACAATTATGTTTTTGATTAAGTGATTCTATTTCGTTGTGATGCTTAACCTCTTTGGCAAGTGATTCCGTTTGAGAATCCTCATAGGCCTTTGTGAATTTCTGTACCATCTCCTCAGAGACTATCAATTTCTTTTTCAGAGTTGCAATCTCTTTGTCGTTGGCGATCCGACATTGTTTCAACTGTGAAATCTGCAGATTGCATTCCTCCAACATCTGATCAGAGATTGCTTTGCTCTGTGCGAATGCGTTGTTCTTTAGTGACATGGTGATATACTCCTTCTTGGTGGTGCCAAGATCGTCTTCCAACTGCTGATTACTCTTGAGTGCAACCTGTATCTTCTTCTCCAATTCCTTTACCTTTGAAGAGGATATCGTGTACTTCTCTTTGAGAATCGAAATGACTTCATGAAGGTCGTCCAAATGCGTCAGTGTTGGATCGTAGTAGAACTCCTCAGTTGCCCAACCGATCTCTTCGTATCTGTTCTTTGCGCCATATGTGAATCGCTTTGGTTTGCCATTGCCATGTCGATGATTACCACTATCGTTCCAATCTTCTTCCATATAAAAAGTAGGTTCGTCTTCTTCACTGCAAACACCGCTGTCGTCATCTCTGTTTTTCTTCTTACTTGAAGACGACGACGACGACTTATTCTTCTTTGAATTACTATAAAATGCGCTAGCGAATGGACTGTCGGCATCATCATTACTTCCGCTATTAAGTGACATCAAAGTCATAAATAGATCATTATGACTTGGTTGCTTATTGAAAAGTGGTGGACGCTTAAAATGTTGTTGTGCTTGCTGATGATGTTGTGAATTACTATTATGATTACTATTGGAATTACGTTGTTGCTGTTGTTGTTGTTGATGTTGGTTATGGTTATGATTGAAACCGTTATAATCTTGTGGTGAATTTGCAACTGAACAACTCGAGAGTAAATCTGTGGCGGGTGGTGAATAGCTTTTTGGACTAAATGCTTGATCATCATTGAAAATCGGTACAACTCCATTTTCACTATTGAAACTGTTGTTTAAGTTTGATTTTGGTAATTGCCTGTTGCTGTTGTTGTTACTGTTGCTGTTTGTTGATCCTAGAGAACTGGATCTCACTCTTGTTCCTTGACCTAGTCGTCGTGGTGAAATTGGGTTTGGCTTTACGAAGGAAGCCGCTATGGAAGAGGCGGGCGTGGCGACAATATCGCTAAACTCAAGGTAGCGCGGTGGCGAAGCGGAAACGGGTGACGCGGAATCAGAGCCACGCGGTGAATTCGGTGGTGAAAGTAAGTCGGGTGGTGTGGAAATCGGTGATGATGAGCCAGAGAGAGATGCCATTGGCGAGGGTGGTGGCGACGGCGGTGTAGAGTCGCCGTGTCCATTCATATTCGGCTGGGTGGGATAAAGAGAGCGAGTCATCTTTAGGAATGATTCCCGAAACTCCTCGAAATCAATCTCGGTATTACCATAGAGATCCAACTGCTTCTGCATGATCGATATAAAGTCATCGCTGACATCGGTACCGGTGAATGATTTGATAGCATGTTTCAGGTCATTGCTGTCAAACATTTGACACATCATGTTTGACCAAAGATGTTGTCAACTTGTTTAAAAAATAACCTCTTTTTTCTTATTCTATAATTACAATACTTCAATTTAATAACAACTATCACTATCTATAATAACTATTGTATTACTAATCGTTTTACGACCAAAATAACAACTATTTTCTAAATAAAACATTAAACTTGGTGAAATCGATATAAAAATTATATATATAAACAAACACTATAAAAAAAATAATAAATAAATAAATAAAATATGTATAAAGTTATTGTAATACAATGTATAATATGTTAATATATTTCTAAATTTATAATTTCTTTCTTTTCTGTTATGTATGTTAAAAAATTAACAAATGATATATAGAGAGAAATGAATGAGGATTGTGTTGTGTTGTGTTTTTTTTTTTTGATAAGTCAGAACAATTATGTCTATGTGTTTTGTGTTGTGTTTTGTTTGTTTTATAACTGGTCGATTCTGTTTTTTTTGTTTTCAAAACTAATGTGTGAATAAATAAAGTTGATTGTTTGTCTCAATTTGAAGTTATTAGCAATTATATATCTGTGTATTTATTTTATCTAAACTATCTTGTGAAGTATGTATTATTTTTGTAGAATATGATAATAATTAAATAAATAAAAAATAAATTAAGTATATTAAAAAAAAATACCTAAATCCTTATAATCTCGCGATAGTATCTTGAAAACTAACTGTTATTTTTTATTTTTTTCAATTTTTTTTATTTTTTTTTGTTTTTTTGGATAGAAACAATTATGATAATGTTTAAATCTAATGTTTCCCAATTGTTTGAAATTTCTTTTGCATTAGCGTATATTATAAATAGCATAATACTATGCATAGGAATTGTTTAAAAAGTTAAAAAAAAAGTTTATTGATGAATTTTATTAATACTATTATTTACAATTTATTTATATTTATTTTTTTATTGTTGTTTTAATTTTTGTTGATTTAATAAATGATTGATTGCAATTGGTCTATAGAATTCTAATGTTGGTGTTTGTAAACCGACTACTTTAGCAGCGTCATCCCAACGACGTAGTTGAACTTTCAGCGCGAAATGATCGGATGCCTCGAACTGCTTGACTTGCTCTGCTGTGAATGGACCACCTTGGAACTTTAGCGATGCCTTTGATGCATCACTCAAGCTGTTATAATAGTCGGGATTGGAACCGGTCAGGTATCGCTTGACATTGACGTGTGCCTCCACCAGTTGTGCTACTTTATCAGAGAATCCTTTGGCTCGGAGGAACTGACCTCCGATGATCTCGTGACCGTGTGCACCCACCGACACTGTTTCACCGGTGACTTCGTCGGTCATCAACATCTGCTGAGACATATCCGATGCCACTACAAACTGACCGATATCGTGCAGCAGCGCAGCTAGAACGGTCTCATCGTCACAACCATTGGCAGAAGCAGAGGCAGCTGCTTGCAATGCATGTTCCAATTGTGAGATTGCCTCTCCAATGTATTCTTCTTCCATTCCACTCTCCAACATCTTCCAAATTTCATCTACAATACACTTTGCATTTGTTAAACTATCATTGTTTTCCTCACAATGTATATCATCACAACAATTTGGATCCATTTCTTTATTAATTGTTTATTTATGATTAATTAAGAACCTAAACTAAATTAAATAATTTATCTCTTTTTATTTTTATTTATGATTAATGAAATTTTAAAACAAAGTACTTTGTGTGTATTAACTAATCGATGAACAATCTAATTGATATTTGAATGATATTAACAATAGTGATGTTTTGTTGACAACATGAAAAGTAAATACTGACTGAAATAGAAAAATAAGTAAAGTTATGACGAATTCAGTGAGTGTTGATAAAACAATTTAGCATATTTCAATAGCTTATGAAAACCAAATATAAAAGAACCCAAAAAAAAAAAGAAAATCTCGGATGTGCTCTGACCAAATATTGTTGCAAATATTATTATCTCGGAGTTTTTATCGGGAACTTTTGACCCTAAAATTCATCGGATTGCAACGAAATATAAAGTAAACAATCAAACCACACCCCCCATCACTTTAACAAATCACACTGGGCTCTGATACCACACACCCAAAGATACAAGATATTTTAAAATGAAATTTTTTGAAATTTATTTTATTTAATTTTAATTTTTATTTGCTTGCAAACAACATCGCAGATATTATTTTTCAATTTAAAAAAGTTAATGGTGAACAATAATTTTGGTGCCTATAAATTTGGGTTTAATGAAATTACCGAATCAGTTGTGTGTGAGTGATTAATGACACCACTGACCACTTTTGGAATTTCATCCCAATGTTTAATAAAGAATCATTCATAATCAAATTATATAAATATTGAGATTCTCCTCCTCTTAAACATTAATTTAAAACTACTAAACTATATACATATAAACATTAATAAACAAATAAATATGGAACCACAAACTTTTTTATATACAATTTCAGAGGAACAAAGAAAATCATTCAATGAGAGTGGATTCCTTGTATTGAAAGACTTGTTGACCGAGGAAGAGAAGGTCAATATGGTTGCATGGGTAAAGGAAATCAGTGAATTACCACCAACCAAAGGAAAGTGGATGCAATACTATGAAGATAACCTCGTCACCAAAGAGAAGCAACTATGTCGTACAGAGAACTTCACACCATTCCACGATGGTATTCGTTCGATCATCAAGGGTGAGAAGCTTATGGGAACATTGGCTCAGTTAATCGGACAACCAGTATTGTTGTTCAAGGAGAAGATCAACTACAAACAAGCAGGTGGTGGTGGATTCCCAGCTCACCAAGACGCCCCAGCCTATGTCCAACTCGGTCAAGCACACCATATCACCGCCATGTTGGCAGCCAACGACTCTACAGTTGCCAATGGATGTCTCTTTGTCGTTCCAGGTTCACACAATCCAGCCGTTATCCTCCCACAAAAAGAATCGGATGGTTCCATCACCGACGAGTGGTGTGACCAACACCAATGGACTCCAGTCGAATGCCAAGTCGGAGATGTCTTAATTTTCGGCTCCTACATTGCTCACAGATCAGGCTCCAATAATACCAACTCCTCCAGAAACGCCGTATACCTTACCTACAACGCTGAATGTGACGGTGACAAGCGTGATCTCTACTACGATGAGAAGCGTCGTCTTTTCCCACCCGCTTCTGACAGAGAAGAAGGAAAGGACTACTCGATAGGAGCTAAGACCTACAATCTGGCGACTCCAATATCTAATGTACAATAAAATTTATTTTTAATATTCAATCTAGCAACTCCAATGTACAATAAATTTTTATTTTATTTACCTATACTCAAAGAACTTTATAATTTAATAATTTTAAAAATATAATCTATATCAGTATAACAACAATATAAAAAATTACACTTTATTAATACAATCTTTCGTTCACCATTAAAATTTGAAAAATTTTTAATTCTCATATCAAACAAAACAATGGTAGTAATTGCATTATATACACATACCAGATTTGTATCCAATATCGAAAAAATAATTGATTTAGTATAAAATAAAAATGTTAAATACAAAAAAAACAAAAATATTCTTCTACACGTTGGCTTGCTTGAATGTTCAAAAGAAAAAGATGCTATTACCCAGGTTAAAGTTATATACTACTCTATCCTTTATTTATTGATTGGAATAAATAAACCGTGAATATTGATATTGATTAATAAATGTCGCTTATAACAAAATAAAAACAAAATGCGTATATGTAGCAAATGAAAAAACGTGGAGAGATGACACATTAAACCAAGAGAAATTCATTTTAAATAATAATGTTGTCATTGATTATGACATTTAATAAATCATGATACATTATGTAGTTCATATCCAATCTATCCAATTCCAGTAATTCTTAAAAAATTAGCAAATTGTGACCTATAAACCACTTAAAAAAAGAATATATTCTTATGGTTAATAATATTTAAATCACAACTACTAGAATCATATTCTTTTTGATTCTAAGAGCTAAAACATTTTGAAACGTTGTTGTTTTTTTACCATCTTTTTTTTTTAAAAAAAAAACACGTTTTTTTTGATATTTTTTTGCGCCAAAGCTTATTTTAGTGATTTCGTATTTTTTGAAAAACAAGGTGATGCTAATGAGAACGATGCCAATTTTCCTAAAGCAACAATTTCTTTTTGTTTTTTGATAGTCAACCATAAAGAATGTTCATCAAAAATCATGAATGAATTACAAAATATTTCATAAATTAGATGGCTGTCCATCTATTTTGATACTCCTAACTACCTATTTCCAAGAAATCTGCATCATAATGAACTCAATGCAATAGAACAAGAACTGTACGAAAAAAGAGGAGATGTGTTGCTTCATTAAATGAGAAAACCAGGTTTTTCTATTGGGTTCACAAGGTGAATGACTCATTTTTTATGTTGATTTAGAATTTAATCTTCGAATACTCCTTGTGGAGTGATCAAATTTGATAGTAATTAAGAAATAACTAAATGAATAAGTAATGAATTAAACAATAAATGACAATATAACTTGAGGAAATGAATAAGAAGCATCAACAATGCAATGTAACCCCACAATTATGCCCCGTAAACCACTCGTTTCAAGAACACTTCATTAAAGTCTAAACCACGATTTTTTTGATGACTGTCAGACAACCTATTTTAAATTTAGCAGATCTAATTTTTTCAGTCTCTCAATATGATTTGCGCCCTCTGATTTTCACCAAATTAAAATTTGATTCGAAGTTTATTTCGTAAAATAGAATTTTTAATTAATTTAATTTATTTAGAGAATTTCCTTTTACCAAAATTCTATAAATACTCAAAAGTGAGATCATTAATATTCATATTGATTAATTCTTATACATTTTCATAATTAAGTATAAGTTGATCAAAATTTAAAATTCGATTAACATATCTCTTATTTATATTTATTTAATATATTTTTTATTCTTTTCTTAGTTTTTTTTTTTTTTGTAAATAAATAAATTTGTTTATCCTCTTTTTTTTTTTCCTATATTCTTTTTTATTAGTATAAAGAATGTCGGAAACTCATTTAAGCGTTAGTAATAACGAATCTCCATCTGTCGAGGATGGAAATAGACAATTCGAAGAGGTTGCCAAGGACTTGGAGAGCCAAGCAAAAGCTATTAGTCAGTCTCAGCGTTTCCAAGATATACATACTGATCCAGGTGACGTCGATATTGAATTGGGAGAAAGAGTCCGAGAGAATGAAGATGATTTCAAACTGCGAAAATATTTTGAAAATTCAATGCGTACTCAACTGGAGATTGGTGGAAAACCTAAAAAGATGGGTGTCTCCATTAAGAACTTGACTGTAGTAGGTCAGGGTGCCGATCATTCTATTATTGCCGACAATTTTACACCTTTTAAATTTTTATTATCTTGTTTAAATCCTTTAAATTAGTAAGTATAATTATTAATAATATTTACATTTAATTTTAACATTTTGTGTTTTTTTTTCTTTTCTTCGTTTCATTTTTTCTTTTTTTTTAAACTAAAATAGTTTTAAAAAGAGAGAACTCAATACATTTAATATTTTAAATGATATTAATGGATATATTGAGGATGGTAAGATGTTGTTGGTTTTGGGTCGTCCTGGATCTGGTTGTTCCACCTTGTTGCGTGTTGTATCCAATCAAATTGAATCTTATATCGATGTAACTGGTGAAGTTAAGTATGGAAACATTCCATCCGATGAATTTGGTAGATATCGTGGTGAGGCAATCTATACACCAGAGGAAGATATCCATTATCCAACACTCACTGTTTTCGAAACTCTCGACTTTACCTTAAAGTTAAAGACTCCACATCAACGTTTGCCAGAGGAAACCAAAGCTAATTTCCGTACCAAGATCTTTGATCTCTTGGTTTCTATGTATGGTCTTGTTAATCAAAGAAATACTGTAAGTAAAAATATAAAATATATAATAGTATAATCAAATAAACTAATTTTATTTCTTTTTTTTTTTTTGACAAGATTGTTGGAAATGAATTTGTTAGAGGTTTATCTGGTGGTGAACGTAAAAGAATGACTATCACTGAAGCAATGGTGTCTGGATCATCTATTACATGTTGGGATTCATCTACTCGTGGTTTGGATGCTGCATCAGCTTTGGACTATGCTAAATCATTGAGAATCATGTCCGATACTCTTCACAAGACTACCATTGCTTCTTTCTATCAGGCATCTGACTCCATCTACGGTTTGTTTGACAAGGTATTGGTTTTGGATAAGGGTCGTTGTATCTACTTCGGTCCAATCCATCTTGCCAAGAAATATTTCTTGGATCTTGGATTCGATTGTGAACCAAGAAAATCTGTTGCCGACTTTTTGACTGGTATCTCCAATCCTCAGGAGCGTTTGGTACGTCCAGGTTTTGAAGGTCGTGTCCCAGAGACATCTGGTGATCTCGAAAGTGCATGGAAGAGATCTGCCTTGTTCAGAGAGCAAATGGAGGCACAGCAACTCTATGAAGCAACTGTCGAGAAGGAACAACCATCGGTAGAGTTCATCGAACAAATTCGTAATGAGCGAAGTAAGACTTCTTCGAAGCGCTCACCATACACCTCCAGCTTCATTACACAATCGATTGCTCTTACCAAACGTCAATTCCAATTGAGTTATGGTGATAAGTTTACCATTGTTTCATTGTTCTCCACTGTTTTTATCCAATCTTTTATTTTGGGTGGTGTCTATTTCCAGCTTGACAAGACAACCAACGGTTTATTCACAAGAGGTGGTGCTATTTTCTCGTCGATTATCTTTATGTGTATCTTGACAAGTGGTAATCTTCATAATACTTTCAATGGTAGACGTATCCTACAGAAACATAAGTCCTATGCACTGTATCGTCCTTCTGCTTTCTTGATATCTCAAGTTTTGGTTGACATTCCATTTGCATTCGCACAGTCATTCCTTCATGCAATCATCGCCTATTTCATGTACGGACTGGATTATAATGCTGGAAAGTTCTTTATATTTGCATTCACATTGGTTGGTGTAACTCTGGCCTCTGGTTCGTTGTATCGTGCATTCGGTAATTTCACTCCAACTTTGTTTGCTGGTCAGAATGTGATGAATTTCGTTTTCATCTTCATGGTGAATTATTTCGGCTATACTATTCCGTATGTTGCCATCTCATTATATCCTCTTTATTATATATTTCTTTTATTCCGTTGAAAATGGAATTTATCATTTTTGAAATGCACAAGTTAAATAATTTATACTATATACTAATTACCTTCCCTTACTCTAACTTAATAACCTTTTTTAGATATGATAAGATGCACCCTTGGTTCCAATGGTTCTTCTGGGTCAATCCACTAGGATATGCTTTCAAAGCATTGATGACCAACGAATTCAAAGATCAGTCATTCTCATGTGCTCAATCTGCAATTCCATATGGAGATGGTTACACTGACAGTCTCCATCGTATTTGTCCTGTCGTTGGTTCGGTCGAAGGTGAAATAAGTGTAGCTGGTGAATCTTACTTGAAGCACACCTTTAGCTTTAAAGTAAGTGAACGTGCTATTGACGTTATTGCCATCTATCTTCTCTGGTTATTCTATATTGCACTCAATATCTTTGCTATTGAATTCTTTGATTGGACATCAGGTGGTTACACTCACAAAGTCTACAAGAAGGGTAAAGCACCAAAGTTGAACGATGTTGAGGAAGAACGTAATCAAAACAAGATTGTCGAACAAGCTACTTCCAACATGAAAGAGAATCTCAAGATTGCTGGTGGTATCTTTACTTGGGAGAATATCAACTACTCTGTACCAGTTCCTGGTATCGGTCAAAAGCTGTTACTCGATGATGTACTTGGTTGGATTAAGCCTGGTCAAATGACTGCATTAATGGGTTCTTCTGGTGCCGGTAAGACAACTTTACTCGACGTCTTGGCAAAGCGTAAAACAATCGGTATCGTTCAAGGAGAGTCTGCACTCAACGGTAAACCTTTGAAGATCGATTTCGAACGTATCACTGGTTATGTAGAACAAATGGATGTACATAATCCAGGTCTTACTGTGCGTGAAGCTCTTCGATTCTCTGCTAAACTCCGTCAGGAACCAGAGATTCCACTCGCTGAGAAATTCGAATATGTCGAGCGTGTCTTGGAGATGATGGAAATGAAACATCTAGGTGATGCACTCGTTGGTAGTTTGGAGACTGGTATCGGTATCTCTGTAGAGGAGCGTAAGCGTTTAACCATTGGATTGGAGTTGGTAGCGAAACCCCATATTCTTTTCCTCGACGAACCAACCTCTGGTCTCGACGCCCAATCTTCCTACAACATTGTTAAATTCATTCGTAAACTTGCCGATGCTGGAATGCCTTTGGTTTGCACCATTCATCAACCATCGCCAGTTCTCTTTGAGCACTTTGACCGTTTGCTCCTCTTGGCAAAAGGTGGAAAGACTGTCTATTTCGGTGATATCGGTGAAAACTCTCAGACTTTGATCAACTACTTTGTTAGAAACGGTGGAAGAGAGTCTGATCCATCAGAGAATCCAGCTGAGTATATTCTCGATGTAATCGGTGCCGGTGTCCATGGAAAGACCGACTACGACTGGAGTGCCATCTGGAAGAGTTCACCAGAGTACAGCCAAATCAAAGCTGAACTCGCACTTCTCAAAACCGACGAAGAGTTGGTGAAATACATTAATTCATCCAATGTTAAAAATGAAGTTCCAAGAGAGTTTGCTACCAGTTTCCTCACTCAATTCATTGAAGTCTACAAACGTTTCAATCTGATGTGGTGGAGAGATCCACAATACACCATTGGTTCATTCGCGCAATCGATTATCTCAGGTTTGATTGTGGGTTTCACATTCTTCAAGTTGGAAGATTCGTCATCCGATATGAATCAAAGAATATTCTTCTTGTGGGAAGGTATGGTTCTAGGTGTGCTCCTCATCTACTTGGTATTACCGCAATTCTTTATCCAAAAGAGTTTCTTTAAGCGTGACTATGCTAGTAAATACTATTCATGGCACAGTTTCTCATTGGCAATCGTTGCCGTTGAAATGCCGTATGTCATCATCTCAACCACTCTGTTCTTCTTCTGTACCTACTGGACTGCCGGTCTCCAATTTGATGCAATCTCTGGATTCTACTACTGGTTAATTCACGCCATGTTTGGACTCTACATTGTATCATTCAGTCAGGCTCTGGGTGCAGCGTGTTTTGACATTGCCATCTCAATTGCAAGTCTTCCCATTCTCCTTTTCTATATCTTCTTGTTCTGTGGTGTTCAAGTTCCCTATGCTTTGTTGCCACCGTTCTTCCGCTTTATGTACTATTTGAATCCTGCAAAATATCTATTGGAAGGTATTGTAACTACCATTCTCAAGCCAGTCGAAGTCATCTGTAAATCAGACGATCTCATTAGATTCACATCGCCAAGCGGACAAACCTGTGAGCAATACACCGAACGATTCACTCAAAATTCACCAGGTTACGTAGTATCACTCAATGCCAATCAAACCGAATGTGGATATTGTGTCTATAAAAATGGTGAAGAATACTATCAGTCATTGGATTGGAAGTATGAAAATAGATGGAGAAACTTTGGAATCTTGGTTGCCTACTGGGCATCGTCTATCCTCTTTATTCTTGGTTTCGTTTATTTGACCAAGAAAGCTAGAAGATAAATTCAAACGAATCTTCAATTGAATAAAAATTCGAACACTTTTTTGTTTCTATTCTGTTTTTAAACTTTAATTTCTTTAAAAATTAAAAAAAATAATTTAAGATCTTATTTTAAAAATATCTTGTGTTTGTGGGGTGATTACAATTTTACCGAAACTAAATGCAAATAATTTTGCCCATTTTTTATCTTATTTTTAATCTCAAAAAAAGATTTGAAACGTGTTTTTTGATCATCATAAATAAATCGAGCTCACATATAAAAGATATTATTTTAGAAAAAAATATCATGTTTCGAATACAAATTTTTATCTATTTATTTTGTAAGTAAAAAAAAAATGCACATTCAAACGAATGAATGATAATAATAATAATTGCGCGGTTTTAAAAAAATTATAAATGTTAAAGTGAAATTTTTTTTAAATGCTAACATATTTTTTATTTATTTTTTGATTTTTAGTATTTAGTTTTTGTTTAGGTTATAATCCTGATTTTTATTATGAAATACAAGCACCCGAAACATTTGTTTCGAAATATTATAATTATAAAAGTCCAACACAATGTTTTCTAACAACATTATTAGTGGTACCTGCTAGTACACAGATATCACCATCGGTTGGTTCATATGGATATTCTTCTTACAATGGAGATGGCAGTAGGGTGATTGGTAATATTAATTTCGCTCTGCCACCTGGTGACACTACTCTAAGTTATACAGCCTTATTTAATAGCTCGAGTCAAACCTATCAAGTCGGTACTTTTAATTGTCAATGTAAGTATATTAAAAAAAAAAAAAAAAAAAAAACAAACTATAATTAAAAAAAAAACAAATAAATTAAAACTTAACTTCATTGATATTTATATATTATATAGATACTCTACCAACAGTATTAAGACAATCACTTTCATATGTTTATGGAGGTAGTCAAACGATTTATCAGATATTCGTCAAGTTGAGTGTTCCCAAAGATGCAATAATTCAATTTTTCAACTATAGTTGTATGTTTCAAAGTTATCGATGTCTAATCTCCCCTCATTCCACTTTACCAGGAAATAATTGGTTTACTGTGATCATTTACTTGAATAATGATGATATTTCAAAAGCAGATAATCTCGATATCAACATTATAACATCGGGCAACCCAACCCCAATTTTAATGAAATTTAATCTTCCTTTCTATAACAGTAAGTTATCTCCTTTTCATTTTGTAAAAATAATTAACAATTAAAAATAATATATTATTTTATAGATACAAGAACAACTCAAATTCAATCGATATCAAAAGGTGAAACAATCACACGTTTCACACGTTACAATACCATTTTGAGAATAGACAATTTAAATTCTCTAATCTACAAAACTCCTATTGTATTTTCTCCAGTTCTAGGAAATCAATCCAGTGCATATTACAATGCATATTGGATTGGTAACTCCGTAGCAACTCCAGTAACCTATTACATTTATATTCAGGATATAGCAATCAATCGTATCGATATGTTTACAACAACTTTTGTTCCAAGTATGCTCTCGGGTGCAGCAATAACGAACCAAAAGGATAATGATTTAATTCTTTATATACTAAATGTCCAGTTCTCTACCAATTTGCTTCCTATTAATCCTGTTGTATCCTTTAATTATGACAGGCAGGTAGAGTTTCCGTTTGGATTCACAAGTGCTTCCTATCCAGATCCATCATTAAAATACCTCTTTAATATGGATACAATGACCATATATAATATAATTGTCTCTGGTACATACCTTGATGTGAGTTATACGATTCAATATGGTGACAATAGTACATATCTTTCAACCAGATACCAAGGTTGGGGTACATTATGTATGTATATTTCTAAAAGTAAAAATGATTCCAATGTTGAATTCCACTAATTTAATTCTTTATAATAGATCCAAGTTATACTTATCCTTATAATTATATAACTTCATATCGAATCGAACCACTAAATAGTAGAAAGTTCATCGTAACACTGGATTTTACATCTTCCAATGATGCTGGTCTAAAGACAATAAATATCTATAATCAGCGAATAGATAATTCAAATTTGATTAAAGGAAATCTCAATGTTGGAACAGTTGAAGCTTTAATAGATATACCTACTTTCCGTATGGAAAAGGGATATAGTCAATCTTCATATGGTCAAATGTTGACAACCTTGGCTTTCGATACCGAATTTATAAATGTGCAGGCTGATTCCATTCCTGCTGTCCCTTCATTCCTCAGTAAGATTCAATATTTAAAAATTATATAACAATATGTTTTTATTTATTTTTTATAATTTTTAGAAATAGTTACCGTAGAAGAGTTGACATATTGGAGATTTGAACCAAACAATATTGACGTTTCGAATGGACCTGGATATACTACACTGGTTTATAATTATTCAAATTCTCAACCAACCGATACTCCATCTATTCTTATCTCGCTGAGACCTTATTTACCTGTTATCCAAGAATACGATGACAACAATTTATTCTTTGGATATTACAATGAAACTACCAAGCTATTCAACATCCCAATCGTCCTAAGAGAGAAACTTTTCACAAGATCACTCTATTATAATTTGACATCAGCACCAAATCCAATTGCATCAACAATGATCCATATGAAGTTTGGAAATGATGCTCTTTTAAATGTCACCTCAAAATGTTTGTATATTTATTTTATATTTATGCATTTGTCTTATTAACATTTTAAAAATTTAAAAACATTAGATGCTGATGAAATGGGACCTGTAATTAATAATATCATTCAATATCCAAATGGTGTGGTGAATATTGATAGTTCGGAAACAATGAATATTGGATGGAGTTTTACAATCACTGACGAACCAAGTGGATTTTACATTGGATATGCTTTAGTTTACTCAGACTTGGATCCAATTCCGTATAATATCAGTTTCAACTCTTCCAATGCCATTAAAGGAAATGAATTCAAAGGAGAATATTCCATCACGATCCCAATCAATGGAAATTGTCGAACATCAACCTATCGAATCCATTTCATGCTTTATGATAAGCTTGGAAATCTTGCCAACTCTGTCCCAGTAGAATCGAAAGTAAACTACATCAATCCACTCTACAAATTCTACGGAAATGCATCAACCGAATCATTACTCTATATTTTAGTAAATTGTTCCATGATAGTAGATCTCGATCCACCAAAATTAATATCTTTATCTGTCATTACCACAGCTATTGATGTTTCTTCAAGCGATAGAAGATTCTCTGCCAAATTCACAGTTAAAGATAGTTTTTCTGGAATTTCAAAGGATCCAAAGGATTATCCTTATGTTTATTTCATGGACTATTATGCCGATGTCAGAAAGATACAATCACAATTGATTGCATTCTCCGAAGATGGATTGTCTGCTACTTTCAAAGTTGAAGGTGAGTTACCCTATGGATTTGGTATGAAAGGAATACTGCTTCTATCTATCTATGGTATAGTTGATAATCATAGAAATCTTGGTGGAGTTTCTTCAACTCAGTTGAAAGACCAATTGCTTACATACTATATCCGTACTGTATTTTCATTTACACCATACTTGGAGTCGTCCGATCGAATAACCGGAAATGGTGGAAATATATATGTCTATGGTAAAAATATGGGACTGCAAAACGACACGGTTGTTTGTTTTGTAAACTATGGTGTTGGATACGTTCCAACTAAATTTATTTATCGATCATCAAGTGTTTTCCAAATTAATTTGCAAAACGTTACATCAAAATCTATTACTATCCACATCAACTTGAATCAACAAAAAGATTCAAATCAACTAGTAGTTAATGTTGGTGAGGCACCAGTGGAACCAAATATACCAGTTCTCAGTTGCCCAGGTACACCACAGTGTTCGAATAATGGAGTCTGTCAGACTTCAACAGGAGAGTGCAAATGTAATTCACTTTGGAGTGGTCCAGATTGTAATTCCAGAATCACAATGGTTCCACCACCAATCACACAACCCGATCAACCATCAGCCACCAATGTCATTGATACCAAAGATATTTTCAGCAATATTTCAATTCATTCATTGAGAGAATTGTCAGAAACCGGTCAAGTCATCAAGACATATTTACTTCAGAATTGGACACGAACCAATTCATCAGATGACACCAGATTATCTTATCGATATACAAATGAGATTCCATTGGTTACCAATGTATCGGTTAACATTGAATACTTTACAAAAGAAACAGAAATCACATTTGCAAACAAAGAATTGATCATGCTTCCATCAACCATTAAATATACAATCAATCTTTCAACATTCAACTTTACAAGCAAACTCAATACATTACAATTGGTTATGTCAGCAACCATTGGAACAAGTTCATCATCATGTTCATTGAAATCATTCAACAATGACACCAAAAACATTCAATGGATAAAGTTGAATATCGATCAACAATCACTTTATGGAAAGTTCCTTGATGTTGCAGAGATCGATGGATTCACAACTGTCATTTCAAACACATTATTGGATTCCGAATTCGAAACGAAAGACACATCATCACAACTCCAAACTTATATTGGAATCAATATTCCCAACTACGAGTACACAACCATTATAGATCCAGACTTTTCGATGCTCATTGATTCAGATCCACTTCAATCATCACAATGTAACGAACACTCTGACAATGGTGGATTAAACAAAGCAATAATCATTGGAATTGTTGTTGGTTGTGTTGCGTTTTGTATCATAGTTGTTGCACTCATTGTCATCATTCCAAAAGTAAAATATTCAAACATCGCAATTAAAATGAAGAGTTTTGCCAATAAATAAAATGATAGAGACTGTGGGGCAATAGAGATTAATATAATAAAAAGAAATTAAAATATCAAACCTTGTTTGATTTTTATAAAAATCAGATAAATAGATAGAATTTTTATAGTTGATTAAGAATATAAGTATGGTTTATTCATTAAAAAAAAAAAAAAATTTCGATGGTGAGTTCAGATCTGCATCGGAGAAAGCCACAAAAAAAATAGATTTTTTTTTATTTTTATTTTTCATTTTTTTTATTTTTTTTTAGATTTTTGGAATCGAAATATCTAGATCAAATTTTTCGAAAACTGTTTTGATCATTCTTTTAAAAGATAGGAACACCACATTTTTAAAATATTTTAGAATATTCATCTATGCATAATTTATTTATTTTATTTCTAACATTTTGTTGTAAGTTTTAAAAATTAAAAAAAAATATATAGTATAAAGTTAAATATTTATTTTTTTTTGTTTCATCATAGTTATTCAGTTGAACCTTTATAAAGGTTCGACAATTCAAGATACTTCATTCTATAATAATATAAACAATACTCTTATTCCAAAATATAATTCCTTAAGAAATGTTGATAATTGCTCTACAAGTGTAGCTATAGTCGTTCCAAAAGATTCCTTTTTCAATTCTAGTTCCCTTTTGTCACAATCTAGACCAACCTATATTTTTAACGAAACATCAACTATCTTTTATCTATATATAAATGTTGAAGTTAGCCAAACATACATAACTTTAACACAGAAAATAGCCGGCAATTTTATTCAAGATATTAATATTGGACCCCTACAATGTTTGCGTAAGTAAATAAATCTTGATTGAACTACTTTAAATAACTAAAACATTTATACATATCATCAATAGCATACGTTCAACGTGAAATAATTTCGCAATCACAGATTTATCCAACAACAGCAACACTTCAATTTCAACAATTTATCAAATTAAATGTTCAAAACGACACTGTAGTTCTTGATTCAAGTTATCGATGTTCTGTTGTCTACTCTGAATTGACATCATGTGTAATTCAAGTATTTGACTGGATGCCTACTGGTTGGTTAAGTATAACCTATCGATTTGAAAATCAATATACGCTTCTAGGAAATTATTCAATTAACATAACTTCAAGCAACGGTGAAGTGATCAGTCAACCTAGAATTCAATTACAATTACCATTTACATCTAGTTTGTATTATATTTTTATTGTTTATTTTTCGTAACATTAACACTTTTTAACTCTAGATATCAGAACTACCGATATTCAATATGTTTCAATCGGAATAACAGAATCAAAGACACAAATCTTTAGTTTGATTGCTCAGATAGCCAATTTGAATTCGATTGTATGCAACAGAGGATCTGTACAAGTAATTTTGACCCCTGTGAAAGGAAGCCCTGCCAATGGTCTTTATAATATCTTCACTAAACCCGAAAGTGTACAATATGGAGACTATTATCTAAACATCCAAGATTCAAGTTTTAGTTCGAAATTTTTATTCTCTTGGAAAACACTTTCAACATCAGGAAGCAATATGACATCTTTGACCTCCAAAGATATTGCAAATGATATCTACCGTTTTACTTTCTCACTCATCCTCAGTAACATTTCCATGAGTCCTTTTCAGATAGACTATTTTTATGTAACAAATCCTCTACAATTCAATTCATATTCATTTCCGTTTGGATATAGATCTTTAAATAACCAGTATTCATTCACTTTGGAATCAATGGTCGATAAATATTATACCAGAGCATTGAGTAGTAATATTACATCTCTGAATTTATATACTACCTATAACACATTTAGATCTTTCAATAAATTTGATTTCGAACGTTGGGACAATAATACTAATAATACTGGTAAGTAATTGTTTAAAAAAAAAGAAAATATTTTAACTCACATTTTTTTTTTATTTTAGGTTTGATAACTTTTTATACACATATTTCAGACATCACAATGATTCCTTTGGTTAATAATAAGTTTGTTTTACGATTATCATATCAATCAAAGATTGTACCAATAAGGAAAATTTATATCTACAACCAGATGATTGATATTTCAAATATGATATACGGAGACTTTTATAATGGCACTGTCGAAACTATCATTGACTACAAATATTCATCCAAAAATCCTTCGTTGTATTCATTTGGATCTGATATCATATCTCTACCTGTAAATTATAATTTAATTAATTTAAATATGAAAAATATTCCTTCTACTCCTTCATTCTTAAGTAAGTAAAGTTTCTATTTACCATATTTATTCATATTATTAATATCGAATATGTATATTATTTAGCTCGAATAACAATAGATGATTTGGAAAGATGGAGTTTTGAACCAAACAATATTGATGTTTCGAACGGACCAGGTAAAACCGTATTAGTATTTAACTATACCAATGCCAATCCATCGGATACACCATCTATCTATATATCATATTATTCATATTATCAAGATACTATCAATCAAGATAATATTTTTACAGGATATTTCAACGAAACTACCAAGCTATTCAACATCCCAATCGTCCTAAGAGAGAAACTTTTCACAAGATCACTATCTTATAATTTGACATCAGCACCAAATCCAATTCCATCGTCAATGATCAATATGAAGTTTGGAAATGATGCTCTTTTAAATGTCACCTCAAAATGTTAGTATTATTTATTTTATATTTATACATTTGTTTAGTTTTATTAACATTTTAAAATTTTAAAAACATTAGATGCTGATGAAATGGGACCTGTAATTAATAATATCATTCAATATCCAAAAGGTTTGATAAATATTGGTGATTCAGAAACAATGAATATTGGATGGAATTTCACAATCACCGATGAGCCAAGTGGATTTTACAATGGATATGCGCTAATTTATTCAGACTTGGATCCAATTCCATATAATATCAGTTTCAGTGTTTTCAATGCCATTAAGGGAAATGAATTCAATGGAGAATATTCTATCACGGTCCCAATCAATGGAAATTGTCGAACATCAACCTATCGAATCCATTTTGTTCTTTTTGATTATCTTGGGAATCTTGCCACTTCAGTTGCCAACGATATTAATGATGTATCAACTCCTCAAGCAATAAACCCATTCTATAAACTATATGGAAATCCAACAACAGAATCATTACTCAGTATCCAAGTTATTTGTTCGATGACACAAGATATTTACCCACCAAAATTAATAGAGTTTAATATTAACTCTCCTCTGATCATCGATGTTGGATCTAATGATAGAAGATTCTCAGCCAATTTCACAGTCACCGATGATTACTCTGGTATTTCTACACTTTTCAAGAATAACCCAAATCTATATTTCATGGATTATTTCGGAAAGGTTTTTAGTATGAAATCAAATTTTGATTCTATCACACCAGATGGATTATTGGCAACCTACACCGTGGATGGACAGCTTCCTTTTGGATTTGGAATTAAAGGTACAATATTACTCTCTATATATGGTATTGTCGACAACCATTTCAATTTTGGTGGAATTTCTACTTCAGAGTTGGAGCGACGATCTCAACCATATTTACTTAAAACAGAATTCAGTTTGGATACGCCAGTTTTGGAATCAAGTGATAGGCTATATACAAATGGTGGAAATCTTTATATCTATGGAAAAAGAATGGGTTTGGATAATGATAGTGTAACATGTCAAATCGATTATAATGATGGAAAAGGATACCAATCTATCTTTATTATTTTCAGATCTTCATCTATACTCCAAATTAAGACAACCGAAATTCTCTCTTCCTATATTAAAGTTAAAATCGTTGTCAATACAACATCATCCAATGAATTGATAATATATAAATATGTTGCACCCAATCCAAAAAGACCAACTCTGCCAGCACTTAACTGTCCAGGTACACCACAGTGTTCAAATAATGGAGTCTGTCAGACTTCAACAGGAGAGTGCAAATGTAATTCACTTTGGAGTGGTCCAGATTGTAATTCCAGAATCACAATGGGTCCACCACCAATCACACAACCCCGATCAACCATCAGCCACCAATGTCATTGATACCAAAGATATTTTCAGTAATATTTCAATTCATTCATTGAGAGAATTGTCAGAAACCGGTCAAGTCATCAAGACATATTTACTTCAGAATTGGACACGAACTCAATTCATCAGATGACACCAGATTATCTTATCGATATACAAATGAGATTCCATTGGTTACCAATGTATCGGTTAACATTGAATACTTTACAAAAGAAACAGAAATCACATTTGCAAACAAAGAATTGATCATGCTTCCATCAACCATTAAATATACAATCAATCTTTCAACATTCAACTTTACAAGTAAACTCAATACATTACAATTGGTTATGTCAGCAACCATTGGAACAAGTTCATCATCATGTTCATTGAAATCATTCAACAATGATACCAAAAACATTCAATGGATAAAGTTGAATATCGATCAACAATCACTTTATGGAAAGTTCCTTGATGTTGCAGAGATCGATGGATTCACAACTATCATTTCAAACACATTATTGGATTCCGAATTCGAGACGAAAGACACATCATCACAACTCCAAACTTATATTGGAATCAACATTCCCAATTTCGATAATATTGCTACGCTTAGATCCAGACTTTTCGATGCTCATTGATTCAGATCCACTTCAATCATCACAATGTAACGAACACACTGACAATGGTGGATTAAGCAAAGCAATAATCATTGGAATTGTTGTTGGTTGTGTTGCGTTTTGTATCATAGTTGTTGCACTCATTGTCATCATTCCAAAAGTAAAATATTCAAACATCGCAATTAAAATGAAGAGTTTCGTAAATAAAAATTAAGAAATAATATGATTAAATTGTGTATTTATAAATTTTGAGATTTATTTTAAAAGTTTACGCTAAAGGCACCAAATTGAAATCCTACGATCTATAGAATAATAGCATCGACCTTTAGCCTAATTGTTGTTTCGATTATATATGTCTTTTATTGATACTTCAGAGTAGAGGAAAAAAATAGTCTTTGTTAATGTTCTAGTTGGTGCTGATCTGAATAGTAATCCTTTGTCATACAATTTTCAACAATTCAATCGTATATAGTCTGAAACCTTATTCATAAAAAAAATATTAAAATTATACCTTTTATTACCTATTAGATATTTTACATACTTATAAACAATATCTTGCAAGTCTTTGTTTATCTTCTTCTCTCGAAAATAAATCTGTATAGAAACTCTAGAGAAACTAATTATAATAATAGATAAACAAAGAGAAATAAAATTAAATTATAAAAAAAAAAAAAGTCTTTCTTAATAAATAAATTGATTCTTATTTTAAGTGATTTATTTCATAGATACATCCGTCAAATATTTAAAATTTGAGAAAAATGAACTTCATTCCCAATTTTTCATTCATAAAATTGTAATTCACTATTTGTTTTTAATCTAAGATTTTTGATTAAACATGTTAAATATCCATAGAATTACAAACAGATATTTAACTAGCTATTATCAAACTGTTAGATGTCAATCATTTTATACTTCAACATCAATCAATCATTCAGATACTATCAATAACAACCACAACAACAACAGTAATCACAACAAAATAAATGATAACTATAGTAGCAGTCATAACAACAGCAGTCATCAATTGAATAATAAATTAATAACAACACCTATATTCTATGTTAATGGTACACCACACATAGGTCATCTCTATACATCGGTATTGGGTGATGCCATAGCTAGATGGAACAGATTCTGCAATGATAAAGTACTCTACATGACCGGTACCGATGAACACGGTCAAAAAGTACAAGATGCTGCAAAGAAAGCTCAAAAAGATAATATTGTTTATTGTGATGAAATATCTGGTGTTGTAGGTAATCATTTAATATAATGATATCATTTGAATTATCATTATTAATCAATCAAATAAACAAAGTTTAGGAAATCATTTGATCAATTCGGTATATCATATGACGATTATATTAGAACGACAGAACAACGACACAAGAATGTAGTTCATGATATGTGGAATAAATTAGATGGAAATGGTCTGATATATAAAGGTAGCTATGAAGGTTGGTATTGTGTATCGGATGAAGCGTTTTTGACCAATGATCAAGTACAAGATGGAATGTCACCGGTTACACCACAGAACCCTGTATCAAAGCCATGCAAACTCAGTATAGAATCGGGTAATCCTTGTGAATGGGTCAGTGAAAGTAACTATATGTTCAAATTGACAGACTTTTTGAAACCGATAGACAATTGGCTATCGAAAAATCCTTTATATCCAGAGAGTTGGAATCTACAGGCACGCTCTTACCTTCCACACTTGAAAGATCTTTCGGTTTCACGTCCATCTTCAAGATTACCTTGGGGAATAAGAGTACCCAACGACGAATCACAGTCGATCTATGTATGGCTAGACGCTCTCACTAACTATCTGACGGTTGCAGGTGGTTTCAAAGCTCGTTCTGCTGACGGTACCGACATTGCTTGGAATCACACCGATGTTACACACGTCATCGGTAAAGATATCTTAAAGTTTCATTCGATCTACTGGCCAGCATTCCTTCTCGGTACAGGTCTGAAGCTGCCACACAGCATAGTTACACATGCACATTGGACAGTGGAGCGAGTCAAGATGTCAAAGAGTAGAGGTAATGTGATCAGCCCGTTCGACATCGCCGAGAAATACGGTATCGAAGGTGTTCGTTATTTCCTGCTGAAAGGTGGTGGACTGGAGAACGACGGTGATTGGTCGGATCTCGAAGTGAGATCGCGTATCACTGCAGACCTCGCGGATACTTTCGGTAACTTGGTGACACGTTGTACAGCCAAAGCACTACATCCGAGCAGAGCATGGCCAACTTGCTTGTCACAGACATTCGCTGCCACAGCACAGGAACCAAACTCTTTGAGAATCATCGAACAAATGCAGCAGCTCGTAAGTCTTGTGAATCAACATTACAAATGCGGTGATATCAAGTCTGGTATCTATGAGGTCATTAACTTTACCTATGCAACCAACAACTTTGTGGAGCAAACAAAACCATGGACACTCGTACCAAAACCAGGCAAACAAGCAGGTGACCTAATGCGACTCAACGATATAATGTATATACTATTGGAATGTATTAGAACGATTGCACTACTTCTCAGCCCAGTCATACCAGAATCTTCAAAGAAAACACTTGATCATATAGGTGTAGATGAAACTCATCGTAATATCAATCATATTCAATTTGGATATGACTATCCACAGACTTTAGTTCCAATGAACCCATTGATTCTTTTCAAAAAAGAATAAAAAAGTGTTTTTTTTTTGCTGAGTTCTATTAATTTTTTAGGATCTAATTATCAAAACTACTATAACTTTTGAGAATTTAACTACTTGTTTAAAATGGTTACAATAATCTCATATTTGTTAAATAACCTACAACCTATAAGCAATATTCAATAAAAATCTAGATAAAAGCTTGATAATGTTTATAAATAAATATTAAAGATTTGAATGAATAGTTGCACTTTTTATTATAATATATTGTTTATTTTAACTCTATTTCTTTAATAAATATTGGTTTGAAATAGCTTTAAATGTAATGATACTATTGTTTTCGACGGTAGTTGATTTGAAAACGATACCCTCTCTCAATACCTTTGGTTTCGATCCTTTGAGTTGAGAGAATCCATTGGCCATCTCCAAGATATCCTTTAGAGTCTTGCCCTCCAATTTGTATGTTCCGAGATATGGAACACCATAGTCAGACCATGGTAATCCCAATTTCTCCATGATATCAACTCTTTCGGCGTGAGTTGCATAACGATTTTGATCGATCATCCAAATATCAAAGCATCGCCAACACAACTCTAAAATACCATAAATATTTCCTTGTACTTTTGGTCCGATGAACTCGCCCTGGAGTGCAATGTTCAAATTCAACTTATCCAAACGATCGTACAACTTCATCTTGTCGACAAGAACATCTTTGATTTCCGACTGCTTCTGGCAGTTCTCAAAGTTCAGCTCAAAGTTACGAGAACATGTACCGTTGACACCCTTGTAGTGATATACTGTTACTGAAGAACCCTCTAACTTCTCGGTAACCTCAAACTCGACATGAGCATAGGTTGTTGGATAGAGTGGAAGGTTCTGTATTCTTGGCTGGTCTGACTTTTTAATGAATGATGGGAATGTCTTCAAACTACGATTAGTGGCCGAGAAGATGCTTCCGCCACCTCCACCAACAACACGCTCCACATATTTTTTTGATACCAATCAACTCTGTCATATTGGATTTAATTTCCAAAGAATAATCGAAATCACCATTTTGCAATACCGGATCCGACAATCTCCTGATTGACTTTAATCCAGATTCCACCTGACCATCGACACAATAAACTGGTGTCAACTTTTTATTTGGATGATTTAATAATTCTTTAATTGGAATACAATATCCTAGATTTAAAGATTATTAGAATTTGATTTCATTTCATTCATTTGATTTGATTTCACTTGATTTGATTGCTCTATGAAGTACTTACCTTGTGAAATTTGACCACGTAATTTGATAGTTTTAATTCTAAAGTTACATTTATCTAATTTATCATTGATGAAATATGGCCATGGTGGTAAGATTGAGTCAATCTCTACATAAACTACTAAATCACCTACGGCATAAAGACCTTTCTTGACGATGACTTTCCATCCGAGGACAGTTGCGATTTCTATGACATCAGCACCGGCAATTGGCTCTAATGATACAATCTTTTCTACATAAGCCAAAACACGGTCCGATGCATCTTGAGCATCTTCTTCTTCTACATCATCAACATTGACATTAGATTCTGTTGGTATATCATTTATTTCTTTTGTTGTTGTTGTTGTTGTTGGTTTATCATTATTTTCAATTGAAATCGAACCAATCTTCTCTACAATACTATCATTATTACTAATCATTTTTGTTTATATATATTTATATGTTTAATTAATTTTCTAAATAATACAATTATGTAAATGAACAGTTTTTTTATTTAAATTAAAAAATAGTTGTAAAATCTGAGAAAAAAAAAGATTTTTAAAAATGGTGTCAAAACCAAGAAAATTTTAATAAATGGTGTTTGTCGGTTCATGATCATATTTTTAGTCTAATTTTTAAAAACCAGATTTGATAATTTTTTTTAATATATTTCTTTTATTAATAATATGACAATCGATTTTGACAAATTGTTGGAAAAATGCATTAAATGTTTCAAATTAAAAAAAATAACAATTATTAATCGCACCATTTTTGATAATTCATTTCATTCTTTTCAAAATCGATTTCATAATGTTTCCAATATTCTGAAACCAAAGTCTTGTTTTCAATGTTGTATCGATCGATATCTTGATATTTCGCTTGTGAAAGATCGAGTTCTGTGTTGTTGAGTCCTAAAATATATTTGGCACGATCGACGCTGTTTTGCATATCGACCCAGTACTTATTGTTGTCCTCCCAGAACTTTGGTTGTCCTTGTCTTGTGTAGTAGTGATAGCAAATATTGATTGTCGGTGCAAAGAATCGATAGCCATTGACATACATACGAACGGTATGTAGAATCTCTTCACCCTCAAACATATTTGGGAGATGTGGGTCGTATGGAACGGTCTCGAGGAATTCACCGGTTCCGAAAAAGAATCCGGCGGCGACGAATGGCGACTCTGCGGGAATCTTGGTTGCCCGCAGTGTGTAGGCGTTGAATGTTATCAGTCCACGACCGTTAAACACCGCCTTACACAGCTTGGGAACTTGCGATTGATCGTCGTGTGGAAGTCCTGGCGTATCGGCTTCGTAGGGTGGTGGATAGTGTGAGAGGATGGCGCGCGGAATTCCATTCTTTCCGGCTGGCGCCAAGTCTCTTAGCGACCAGTGATTCGAGAGGATATAGGTATCCCAGTGTTTAATGAATCGCAAATGACTGTCGATCTGCATGTAGTAGGTCTCGTTCCTATAGAGTAGCGACGCTTCGTAACGCGCTTTGGTGGGACCTGCCGAATCTTTGATTTCCATTGCTACACGCCGGATGTTTGTCTTGACGAGTTCTGGCGGCAGATTCAAGCCGCGATAGCAATGAGAGTTTGGCCAGTCTGGATATTTTGGTGTGGTTTCTTGATCGAGTAGTTCCGAACCTTGATCGACCAGACCAACAAATACATTCTCTGGATGCTGTGCATTCTCGAATAGATAGTTGAGTGTGTCCGAGCAGAACTTGTCTCTGTATGCCGCCATCGATACGAAAATAGTTGGTCGAATATTATGTTTCTTTGATGTCGACTGGATGAGCTCCTCTCGCTGATCCGATGTCATTTCACTTATCGTCACATTGTTTGTGAATAAATCTGTATAAAAATATGAAACATGTCCAATCGCACCAACAATCAAAACTATTAAACAAGCTATAATATTCAAATAGTATTAATATCAATATTGATATTCATTGTTGAACTAATAATGATCAATTCGATGATGATCATATATTATAAAGTAAAAGAGTATTACCTATCACCAAAGGTTTAAATTGCATTCTTTATACCTATCTATATACTATATTAATATATATATATATATATATAAAGTAAACTAGACCTTATATATATATATATCTTTAAAAACTAAAATAAAATAAAATAAAAAAGAGATGTATGTTGTATTTACAAATGAAATATGAAGTGATAGGTGAAGAAGTTCACAAATTTAATATGAAATCAAATCTATCTATTACTAACTAATCTGTATATTATCTATATTATTTATTATCTATACAAAACTTTGATTTGTAGTATGACATTTATTGATGATTTCAAATAGAAAAATATAAATAAATGAAAAAAGAGTAAAAATAGAAAGAATAGAATTGAATCGTAAGTAAAATAAATATGTGATTTTATGAAGATTGATAGTGTGTGTTGTGGAAAAATTAAATATTATTATTAATTTATGATGTGTTTATCGAATATGATATGATGTTGAATAATCGAAAGGAAAATAAAAAAAGATAATAAAAATAAATTAAAAAAAATAAAATAACTTGAATTTATTAATAAATAATAACTGAACTGTTTAACTGGTTTATTAATTTTACCAAAAAAAAAAAAACAGACAAATTTTATTAGACACGAAGTCAAATTAATTCAGTTCATTCATTTAATTTTTAGGTCAGTTTTAAAAGAATTATTATAACCCAAATATATACCTATCTTTTTTTTTTTTTATAAATATAATAATAAATTTAATTTTATAATAATATTTTTTTTTGATTTTTAAAATCTTATTCATTTTTATTCAAAAGAATAAGTTTTGTTTTGTTGATTGTTTTCACTCGGATTCACTTGATTCACTACCGCTACTACTCTGATTGTTATTGTTATTACTATTATCGTTTTGTTTGCTTTTGGGTGTGGCATTTGTTAAATCGGTACGACCAGTTGTAGTTTTTGTTGTTGTTGTTGTTGATGTTGTTACAGCAGGTACATTACCACCACTTTTGTTGATCAAATTGTGAATATTGATGGAGTTGGAAGTGTGACCGGTGAATGGTGTTCCGGTAGTGTTGTTGGTGGATGCCGATTGCATTTGAATTTGGTTGAGTGCACTCTCTTTCTCCTTTCTTTTGGCTTTGGCATAGTAGAGTCCACAGGCATTACACAAAGACTTACAACCATCTGGGCCTTTTCTCCACTCTGGTGACTCGGTTACACCGCATCTGAAAAAAAATAAATAAATAAATAAGATTAAAATTAAAAAACATGGTACAACAACAATTATTTTAATATTATTAACAATTGTTCATACCTTTGACACTGCATATCCTCTTCATTCTCTTTATATTTTACATTCATCTTTCTCTTTCTTCTAGGCCTCAGATCAATATATCTATAAAAATAAAGAAAAAAATGTTAATAATTTTATTAATAAATAGTTTTGATTCTGTATTTATTTATTTATTTACTTACTCTTTTTTCTCGTTGGTTTTCACTGGAAATGGTAATTTGTTCTTCTTTTCTTTGTAGATCTTTTTGATAACTAAATTGACTCTCTCGTGAAGCTCAGTCATTTTATCGTTCTTCTCTTTGGTGGCACCGCGAAGTTTGTCTATTTCCTCACAGAGTGGCAAAAGATTGGTGATCATACCATGGAAACCTTTGCTCAGCTTCTTTCTAATCAGTTCAAGATTGGCATCGTCAGATGCTATACTAATTAAAGATTGTGCCATTGTTTCATCATGATTTGAATTTGTGGTTGTTGTTGTTGTGGTGGTTGATGTTACATTTGAAAATGTTGATGATGGTGTTGGTAATATATCATTTGTTGATGATAATGATATTAAATTAGGTGTTGATAAATTACTGTATGTATGTGTATTAATATTGTGTATATTGTTATTATTATTCAAGTTATTATTCAAGTTATTATTGTGATTGACGATGTTTGGATTATGATTATGAGAAAATTGATTTAAAATTAAAGTACCCAAGTTTAAAGGTGGTGATGATGGTGTTGAATACAATTGTGGTGAAAGTGAGTATGATGATGAAGAATTGTTGAGTGAGAGAGCATCATTGCTACCATCTAGTATAACACTATTGTTACTACTATATAGTAGGTGTTGCTGGGGTGGTGAATTTGTATTTACATTGTAGTTACAAGTTGGTGAAGTTGTTGGAGATGTAGATGATGTAAATGTTTGATAGTTATTACTATTAGATGATGAACTCGGAAAATTAATTGGATGATAAAATGGTTGTGGAGGAAACTGTTGTTGTTGATGGTGATGATGTTGTTGTTGATGATATTGATAATTTTGATCAAGAGGTGGTGTTGTTGATAGATTTGGAAATTGATTATTATTAGTATTATGTGATTGAATATTTGGATGACTATTATTATTACTATGATGTAGTGGTTGATTATCTAAATATTCTGGTGGTGATAATGGTGGAAATTGTTGTTGTTGCTGTTGTATAAATTGTTGATTTAATTGAATATTCTTTTGATTGTTGCTAATATTTAAATTGGTATTTTCTTTAATATATTGTTCAACAGGATATGTTGACTGATTTGAAAACGGTAACATTTGATTATGAATATGAAGCTGAAAATGTGAATGTACAATTTCCATAACTATCAGGAAATATTTGGAAATTAATTTAGTTTAAATTTTAAAATTAAACAAGTGAAATATATAAATATAATTTATAAGATATATAAATAGATAGTTATAAATGATTTTTTTGTTTCTTTAAAAATGAAAGGTTAGATTTTAGATATTTATGTGTAGAATAAAAAAAAGAAAAAGAATTAATTTTTTGAGGGAAAAAAATAAAAAGAAAAAGAATAAAAAAGAAAAGATGGATTATTATTATTCAGATCCAAACCGGTTTGAAGTAGATGTGTTATGGAGTTGCCTTACTTGATAAAGAAGCTATTCTTGAGTTAACTTGATTTTGCCCTCCCCTATAATTTGAATTCTAAATTTAAAACTAATGAAAGTGTCAAAATTACTGCGCAAAAAAATATCTTGAAAATTCAATATGTTGTTGTTTTTTGGTTTTTTTGGTCGATTTTTTTTTTTTAGTGGTTTGGTTTTTCCTTTTTGTTGGTGCGGATTGGGGGTTACAACATTATTAATGTATGTTGGTTCTAAAACTAAAATAAAACAATCACGACAATTTGACTATTAATATTCTATTTAGAAATAATGATTTACTGAGTCTTTCCAACAATTGTTGATGTTTTTATGATTCTATGAATATGATTTACTGATTGTTTGTATTTATTGTTTTACTTTGAGGTTGAAATCTCAAACTAAAAATAAAATATAAAGATGAACAATTTTTAAAACATTCAATAATTTATTGTTTAACGAAATATAAAAAATATATTTACTATTGTTTTTATTATTTTGTTGTAGACAGTAATTTTAAAAAAATAAAAACAATTGTAATTTATATTAAAATGATAATTATAAATAAAAATAAATAGAATTATAATAAAAATTTGAAATTTAAAAGATTTATGATGTTATTTGTTTGGGGTGGAATCAAAAGAATATAAATTGGTTTTTGATGAAAAGTGGTAAAATCATATGTATGTGAATTGAGTAATTTGATGTTCATACTTTTTTTATTAATAATATTTGTTATTTTTATTGGTAAATGGTTACAGGTCAGATATTAAAGGAATTTAATGATCTCCATAAATAAATTTCTATCTATCTTTTTATAATTATCTTTTTTTATTGTAAACTATTCTAAATTAACTTATTATTTATAATTTATAATCTCTATTTTTAAAGAAGGTAGAAAAATATAAATGTATAAATAAATAATTGTTTAATTGGTTGGTAAAAACTCAATTGTTGACTATTTATATTATTTATATCTATATGGTCTGGTGTTTTGTGGTTGTTTAAAACGGTGAAAGCTCGCAGCGGTACTCTCGATTTTCAAAACATCTCATTAATCAATATTGTTGTGGGTTCTATCAAACCATATGAACTTGCCAACATCAGTGTTCTATTTTCGAAGAAATCAGTGTCCTCTCTGACATTGATTACCCTCGCTGATTAACTTGAATCATAGATTAATGCCCCCACACTGCGAATTGACATCCAACAAACAATGATGAAAAATGCGATTCATCAAGCAAAAAGAACAATGAATTCATTGATGAATGATCTTCTACAACAGCATTCTCAGGCAACAGTCCATCATCACGAAGGAAACTGATGAACAAGACAAAAAAAAAAACAAAAAAAAAATATTTGATCATAAAATAAGTCAAAAACTCACCCACTACCCCAATAGTTCACCATCGCAATAATTATTCTCTGGTTAACGAAAAATTAAAAAATTTTAAAAATCTATCAAAAAAAAAAAAGAAATTTGAAAAATAAAAATTACTAGCCCACAACTTAAAAGCACACACATATAACCACTCTTTTTGATCGTTTGGGTAATTACACATCAATTAAGTTTATATTAAATAAACCACCCACATCTCTGTTGTAACTTCCTTTTTAGGAATATATTGATTCGCCATTCCTTTGGTTTTTGGTTCATGTTGTTTTTTAATTTATTTTAATTTATTTTTTAAAAATAGAATTTCGACAAACTTTGAGGTCACCTTCATTCCAATTCTTGACATTAATTTTAGATTCTTAACATTAATATATATATTTATTTCATTGTTGTGATGATGTAGCATTTCCATACAGTTTGAAACATCTCTAAATATTCTAACTCCAGATGCTTGTTTCGGAATGTTAATCCTGTGAGGACTTACCGCAGTGATATCTCTCGATGTTGGTCGATTTTGAATAGCTCAAGAAAGATCGGGTGGAATTTTTCGATCAGAATATTGTCAACAGAACGCGATCCAATTATTGTTACATTAATTTTAGGTAAACTTGTTCAACAACATGAGTTCTGAACAGGTAGATAAGTAGATTTGAAATGATTGGAAGTAAAGTTTTAATCTTTAAGGATTTAGGAATCATTCTATGAGTGGATAACTCAATGCCTACAACAAAGATTCAATGCCATTCCGAAGCAAGCTAATTCCTAGATCCTTTTTATTTTGTATTCTTTGCAGTACATTCAGATAATTCTAACAGGTATTATATTACTAGATTAGTAGTTTATGGTGAAGATACCTATTTTCTGGGAAAACAATCGAGATTTATATGTGTAGGGTCAAAGCAATCAAAATTCGAACCTTGATTATTACAAATTAGTCGAATACAACCCAGTACAGTCTGAAACAATACCTCTATCATAGCATAATCAACTTTAGAATATCCAATTTAAATTCTATTCAAGATATTTCAATTAAAATAGTATAATTATTTATCATTTTACTTTTAAAAAGTTATTTCAATAAACTTTTATTTTAAATAATTACTTCATATATAATATAATAAATTTACTTGTTATATTAATCTATTCAAAGAACAAATTTATTCTTTTTTTAATTTTATTCTTTAAATGTCATTCGGTGAAAATGAAATTTTCAAACAAGTCTTTCTTCTCATTGGGATTAACCACAACCAACCACCAAGAGTCATATGATTTTTTTTTTTTTTTTGTTATATTAAATTTGCAAATTTCATAATTTTTTCGTTTTGTTTTACTAAAAAGTTTTATTTGATTATTTCATTTATTTGTTTATTTGTTAGTTATTTCTTTTTCATTTTATTCTTTATTAATATTTTAGTGTATAGTTTATTTGGTTAGAAATATTTAAATTTAGGTAAGTAACAAAAATATAAATCGAATTTCATTGTTGTGAAAGATGATGATGTTGTTGGTTGACATCAATCTTCTCAGACTTGACTCAAAGATGTTCAAGATCATTTCTATCTTTATCTTTGTAAACTATTTTTTTAGTTTTTTTTTTTTACTATTTTTTTTTTGTTTTTTTTGATGATTTCCATCTTTTTATTTTGTTTTGTTGATATCCATCTGTCTATCTATTTATCTATGTATCTTATTGGTTGAGTAATGTATATGAGTGAGTGTTTTACTTGTATGCAAAGCAAAACACAAAGCAAAGTTTAACACATAGTACATACACACAATTTAGAACACAATGTGCTCATACAAATAAACTAAACACACACACACACACACTAAAAACACCAAACATAATAACAACAACCTCAAAATGTATGTAACAGATGAAAGTATTAATTCATCAATTTAAATTATGTATTGCAACAACAAACAAACAAACCAGTAAACAAATAGAAAATAGGCGAGAAGTGCAGTGTAGGAAGAACTAGTGCAACCAAGCAATAATAATAATAACTTTGCAAAATAACAATAATTGATTTTAATTTATCTGACTAATTTATGTAAATAAACCAAATATAATTATTTTTAATATATTGTACACATCATATATATAATTATTTATTATTATTATTATTATTATAATAGTTTGTTTTGAACAAAGCACTTCCAATTCCACTCTTATTTGATATACAACTACTCAAAGACACTATTTAATTGAAATAATAATATTAATTTATATTATTTTTATAGTTTATTTATATTTATATATATTTATAGAGAGATTTTCATATTTTGGAATCTTGTTTTTATAGATATTACAGATATTTTGGTTAGTGTTGTTTGGATTTCTAGAATCATAAAAGTTATTGTTATTTTATACTTTTTAAAATAATGATTGAATCAGTTGAAGATAATAAAATAAATGGTCATAGTAATAATAATATTAAAATAGTTGTTGAACAAGAACAACAACAACAAGAAGTACCAAAGCTAATAGTAGAAACACCGAATCACAACAATGTAAAATTACATCCAAATGAATCTTTGAACATCGCAAATTTGGAGACTCAACAAGAAAAGTTACAAAATATTGAAAATCACAAAAATGATAATGCTATTAGTGAACAGAGTAATAATAATGAAATTATAGATTCAAACAATGATGATCTAAATACTTCAGCAAAGAATATAGAGTAATAATCACAATCAACAAACTTATCACTCATTCATTAAATATACTTACATTGCTTTCTATCATTTTACCATCAACAATTATAATCTATTTTAGTACAACTAAATCATTTACTCTAGGTGGTAATAGCAAAGCATATAGAGATGGTAATCTAATTGAACATTTCATAGTGGTTGGTTTATCTGCTGATTCACCTATTGGTCCAAACGATAAGGTTTCACACGATGCCAAAATATTATATTCATATCCACCTGAAAGAGTGTATGTTATTAGATGTTTGTTTTAGTTATTTTGTTTTAACAATCGTTGTTGTTTTCGATTTATAGTTGTGATGAACAGGTAATTGGATTTTGTTTTCCAGATGGTATTAAACTGTTGCAGGTATCTAGGAGAAGTTCATTGACAGAGATTCATGCAGTGTTGTTCAAGTCGTTATCACAGTTGGAGGGATCCGATACGAGTTTTATGTTTTTGATTACGGGTGGTGAGCATCTTTTATATGTCGCTTGTGTTCTCAATACGGAGCCAATCGACCAGCTGCCTTGTTTCTTTAATCACGACGGCATTCCACCGGTATCTAGCAAATCTTCATCGCCACCACTCGACCCAAGAAAACAATACGCACAATCCAACAACATCTGTATATTCGCACCACGTTGCTACTGTGTCATCTCTCGATTCCCTTTCTTTAAAGCACACTTTGACTTTATCTATTCGATTCTCGGAAAGGAGCGACTCAATCGTATCAATTCGATTCTCGAGAAGCCACCGGTTGCCATCAACCACAACAAGTCGCTGACAATGTCGTCGGCCAACGACCTAAATCGACTGGCAGCATCGCATAGCAATGCCAATGGTAATGGCCTGGCTATGAACGGTGGTGGTGGTGGCGGTGGTGGTGGTCCGCTCACCAAGAGTTTGATGCGCAAGCCGCTGCCTCCACTGCCAGCACATGTCTCACAAACAAACACACTCAACCTCTCTGGTAACTCACCGTACATGGTGTCGCCAAGCGATTCTCCACTCTTTGGATCGGAGACGACTTCTCTTATATCGAAGCATTCCAGTAGTAATAATTTGTCGGCCAGCAGCAGCTATAACAACAACAGCAACAACTTACATATCAACGGCGACAATAGTAAGTTGTCAAAGTCCGTAGGACATAGCAGATCTCATTCCACACCCATTTCAAATTTAGCAAACATTCAAAAGATTCGTCAACAGCAACTGCAGCAACAGCATCAACATCAACTACCGACATCGGCCAATGGCTTCTATCAACCCTCGTCATCGCAGTCGCCTGGAACCATCACAGATGAAGCGCTCTCTGCCATTCAGGAATCACTCAGCATATCGAATGATGACTACGATGATCTCGATCAGATGACCGACTTTACATCCTCGTCTAATAGCGTAGACTTTTCAGCGGATTCATCACCGACCACTGCCAACCTGCAGTTTGACGACTTGACCAATTCAAGCTCAACACCAACAGCAACCACCCTCAACGTTCAGAAGCTGGCAAATGGCGAGCTCAACAGCACAAACACTCCTATCATCACCAAAGTAGACGCAATTAAACAGAAAGTAAACTTTATCGATAGCACACTCGATGGCGGTAACATACAGTTTGGCAACAGAGTAAGAACCACACTGAACACTGCCACCACTGACTTTACCATCTCGGCAGACTCACCAATCTCTGTTAGCCCGGTGCCACCCACTGCAATATCCAATCATTCACCAACTGACCGACAAGACAAATTGCAGCAATCAACAACAGCCGCTGGCGGCGAAGACGGTGACAACACATCTAATAATGTATCGCCAAAGATCAAACCACTTCCAAAAGTACCGACACAACAGCCAGTCAGTGTCACACCAATCTCACCCACAATGATATCCGAGCCAATTTCGCCAATCCTCACACCCACAATCACCAACATCAACAGCAACACAAAACCATTGGCTTTGGAGGAGATTGAAATCATCAAGTACTACTGTGGCTTGAGAGTACCTCGCGAAGATAAGAAACTCGAGGTACATCCACCAGGCGAGCAAAACACACTCACATACGAAGCTGGCGATGACAACTATCAAATTGAAAATTGGTGTCTAGGTGGACTAATGAGAACACTCTCCTTAAAGACAATCATGATGACACTCACCTGTATACTTTTAGAGAAATTCATTATTGTCACTTCAAGAAATATAGGTTTAATTTCAAATACGATGTATGTTAATATTATTATTATTATACAACAACTTGGCAATAGATTAATAACCAATATTGTTTATTTAGATTTTCATTTATACCACTTTTGAAACCATATGTTTATCAAGGCGCATTTATACCAATTTTACCACAATCTACATTAGATGTTCTTCACTGTCCAAGTATGTATAAAAATATTGGAGTATAATTAATAATTAGATAAGTTTTATTAACGTTATGATTTTTGATTGAATATTCTAGTACCATATGTAATTGGAATAACTAAAGTACCTACAGATATGCCAGAGATCATCGATAACTGTTATATATTGGATGTTGATGAGAATCGATTAATAATAGGAAAGAAATGTCAAAACCTACCACGCTTACCACTTGAAGAGCGATTGGAATTCTCACTTAGACAGTTCCACAATCAACTTTGGAAAGACACTGGTAGAAAATACTCTCTAGACTATCCATTCAAAATAATTCAAAACGATTTCAAATATATTCACAAGTTTTCGAATGAATTAACTGTAACTATCAACATCATCATCATCAATTTCATCAAATCTTATTCTAAAATACTAATTTCGATTCATCTACAGCTTTATCACCGATTTATTATTGATAGTATCGCTTTTTATATCGATTGGAATCCAAACTTTGATTTTGGTAACAAAGAAATGAAAGAAAAGCTATTAAAGATAATTTCACCAACTCATTATCAATTTATAGACCAATTTTTAGTAAGTCATAAACTAAATAGTTATTTTGTGAAACAACAAAAGTGTATAACTAACATTAATTATTATTATTCAAGAATTCTCAACTTTTCACATCACATACAGAATTATTATTTGGAATTAAAAATAGTATATGTAATTCAAAAGATATAATTTTAAATCCATATAAATCCAATAAATTATAAAATTATCATAATTTTTTTGGAAAATAAATAATTTTTAATTATTAAAGCTAATAATTCTATAGAATTATTTATATTTGCATTCAAAGATTAATTTAGGTTACCAATGATTATTTGTGTGTGTGTGTGTGACAGGCGATGATTTTGTGTTGATGCAAATTTAAATTCATTGGAATACTAAATTTTTGAAAGTGGTAACCTTTTTATGGAACTATTAATTTTTTTTTGGTAGTTTGTAATTAGAAATAAGAACTTTCAAGTAGGTTGTAATCAAAAAGAATAGAATCTATGGTGCACCAACATTATATAGGTATAGATTTTTTCAAATCTTAAAAAGTAATTAAATTATTTATATGTAGGTTTGTTTAAATTTTTCTTTTTTTTTTTTTTTCAATCCTCCATAAACCCGACTATTTATTCCTATCTGATTTCTTTAGCTATTCAATACTAAATAAATTCATTTTTAGTTTCACTGAAAGTACCAACAAAACCAACTTCAAAAACACCCACCTCTAACTTTCTATTGAATATGTTATTTCTATCAAACAAATAAATAATAGAAAAACAAAAAAAAAAAAAAAAAAATTTATTGAGTTGGTTTGGTTTGCAAAGGTAAAAAACTAGCCAACCTGATTCTAACAGGTAAAATGCCAACAGGAGTGGTGTTCATTCTGCAGAATCAGTTCAACAAGTAGGTTGCTGAGTTTAGATTATTATAAATCAAACAAACAATATTGACACATCAACACAAACATTTATAATAGCTTTCCTTCTACTCACTCCACCTGCAAAGTAGAAAAAAATATACTTATACTTATTATCTTTTTTTTAATTTAATTAAATTTTATTTCTTCTAATTTAATTTTTTTAATTCTTTATCTTTTTTGTTTTTTTTTTTTTTTTTGGTTGTCTGTCGATTGTATTCTTATTATTAGACCAGTGAATCCATTTTCATCAATTCGATACTATATTAGCTATTAGATTATCTTTTGAAAAACAACAACAAAAATCAACAACTACTACAACAAATAGTAAGTAATAATTGCTATTCTTATATTTTATTCATTGTTTCAAAACAATTAGTGTTTTTGTCATGTCATTGGTATTAACAATCTATTATATAAATATTAAATTATCCTTTTTAATTTTAATTGTTTAATTAATTAATAGTATATCAAATTTTCATTAAAGAATGAGTCTATCACCACATAGTACTCATACAACAACAAATTCCAATTCAATTCCTTTTATGGCTGTTTTTGACCAAAATTTAAATGTTGTTAGTCATTTGAACAATAATAATAATAATATGAATAATGGACAACTCCATTTGTCATCATCGTCTACATCCAGTTCTTCTTCTTCACCCTCATTAGATGATAGTCAGAGTCTGAACCAACACCAGCACAATATTTTGACAAATAATAATATAATTGATAATTCAACAACCACTATAAATAATAATAATCATTTGAATAGAACATTACAAAACCAATCGGCTTTAAAGAGTAAAACATCATGTGAAGAATTGAATAAATTCCATAGACCATGTCAACGAAGAGGGAGATGTCCCTTCCATCAAAATGCCAAAGGAGAATCGAAAAACAACCATTCTGTTCCTTTATCATCGAGTGACACCACTATTCCAATAACAAAAACCAACAAATCAAAAACTCAACAACATCCACCAACCAGTCCAATCAAATCGACAAGACCCAATGTAAATAATACATATCATCCATATCAGAATTTTGTAAATCACCATCACCCCAACTCTACACTTAGCAGTAGTCTCTGTGAAATCCCAACCAATATGCCTATGAACTACAGTAGCGACAATGAGGTAAATATCAAAAACCACAAATACTTTCTTAAAGCGAATGAAGTTGCTTATGTAAGTTCAAATGCATTCTTTTTCTAAAATTTAAACAGATTTATCTAACATTTTATTTTATTGTTTTGTTTTTTTTTCAAGATATATTATAAAAAGAGGATTTCTGAAGGAAAAAACAAGTGTCACGGAATGGAAAATAATGGATTCCCAGATCTCCATGCCTCAACAACAACAATGGAGAATTATCAACCACAATCTACATTATCATTTCAACAACATCAACAACAATATTTAATACCTCCGCAGTTTGTGAATCAATATTATCCATTCTTTCACCATCAACAGCAACAACAACAGCAGCAACTTCAACAACAACAACAAAATATACTTGCCACTCATCCATTCTATCAACATCAACAAACAACTACTGTCAATAATACCAATATTATAGCAAATCATCATCATCAATTTCTTCAAGGTTCCCAGTCGGTGTCCAATGGTGATTTACATTTTCATATGCCTCCATACCTGAACAATATGAGTAATGGAAATAGTAGTAACACCAGTACCAACAACAACAACATCAACAACCACACCAACAACAACAACAACTCTCAAAGTGATCACCCTAATGAACACTCATTCAACTCTCCCAACAGTGATCATCAATACAACAATGATAACAACAACAACAATAATAGCCAAAATAATAATAGCAACAACAACAATCTTGAAGGATTAGAAACATCAAACGAAGATATTAATGATTTATTAAATAATAATAGTCAATAAAATACATAACGTCATACATTCTTGTTATCATCAATAATACCTTTTTAAATAAATTCATTTCTTTACTATTATATCTAAATATTTATTATTATCAATTTTATTATTATAATTAATTATTAACTATTATTATTATTATTATTACTATTATTATTATTATTATTGAATTGGTTGTTCCTATTATGTACTACCAAAATAAAAAGACATTACCTGAACTGTGAAATTAATATTTAGGATTACCGCCGGTACAAATAATGTGAACAATGCCAGAATAGGGTATAGGAATACTTTTGTATTTTTTAAAAATGGTAATGCTATTTATATATATATATAAATCAATGTGATTCGTTAATATTAATCTTTTATCATTTACACATTATTTATATCTATCATATCTAATATAAACATACCATTGTATCCAAGAAAAGTTATATAATAATAGTATACAAATGCCAAAAAAAACATTGAATTGGAGAAAATGGTTGCTACTAACTTTGTAGACATAAATACTGGTAACAAGAAGAACTGTAGCAACATTGAACATTTTTAATATGTTAATTTAAGAATATAATGATGATCATAGATTATTACTACTTACATGAATAACATATAAAATGATGAATAAAGGAAAGAATGAATTACAATGAATATCGAAAGCATATAGCCATTCAACTTTTTGATCGACACTATGATGATGTGCAGACTCTCGGAGGAAATGATTGGATATCCACCAACCTGCAGTGGCAACTACCAAACCAACTGTAATAAAGTCAAAAAATACTGCCCAAAACATAGTTCTACACAAGAGTAGATTTAAATTTTGTATTAGATTTCAATGTTATCAACTATTAATCTTTGTTAAACAACAACAACAACAACTTACTTTATAATATGTAATATAGATAGATAGTGAAATGCAATTGCATAGGACATCGACGCTATAGACATAAAGAATACTAATATAACAACGAATGCAGGATCATCACGTGCCCATTGATTCTTTGTCTCTGTTTATATATATATATATATATATAGATTGTTATAAAAATGAATATTTATACAATGTTGATTATTATAATAATAGTATGGTGTCTACCTACGTTTATGCCAAGAAGTATTTCTATATACACGAGCGGGATTGAAACATAGATAAAACATAATCCAAAATGTATATTCTATATCCATTTGAGGATAGTGAAATATCCTCCTAAAATACTCTGGTACTATACGTTTATATCGTACGGAATCGCCATGCAGCGATGTAGAGGTACGTGTTACTCCTCCCAACATATTTCTATTACTCTATAAAACCAAATCAAACTAATATTGTTGTTTTTTTATTTACTATATTGTTTACTTTCAACTTTATTTATCTATATCTATAATATCTCTGTAAATAGTTCGTTTTTTTATTTATAAATATTCTAAAAATTGAAGAAGAATGATAATTTAAATTAAAAAGATAATAATGATAGGGTTTGCAATTCACGCAAAAAAAAAAAAAAACAAAAAAAAAATTTGAGGTGCCACATCAACTGTTTTTTTCTTTAAAGAACTTTGTAAGTCAAACTTTACTTAGAGTGTTCTATAGTATTTAATATAGAAAAGCAATGTCTGAAGATACAGCAACAACAACAACTACTTCTTCTTCTTCTAACACTTCTACTACTACTACTAATACAAATGTTTATCAAAATGGAATGAATGGTACACATCATAGTAGTAGTAGTAATACAAATACTAATAATAGCAATAATATATCAACAAACAATCATGTAAATAATAATAATAATAGCAATAATAACAATAATAATAGCAATGTAAATAGTAATAATAATAATAATAATAACTTAAATCCATTTGAATTATTAATGAAATTAAATGGTAATCTTGAAGTGTTTATACAATCTCTAATATCGAGTAATGAAGCAAAAGAAAAAACATACTCTGAAGGTAAATAATAAAAAATCATTTATAATTAAACTAAAATGATATTTATTAATTATATTGATTGATTTATAGTTATTGAGGTCAATATCGAAAATCTACTTGGATCTATAGGTGATTTAGATGGCTATCTTAAATCAATACAATCGAAATATAATCAAAAGAAAGATTTAGATGTTAAACAGGTAAATTACTACTATTATTATTATTATTACTATTATTAATATTAAGTGTAATGTTTATGAAAAACTGACTTTTTTTTTTTTTTTTTAATTAAAAATGATAATGATTATTAGGAGATATTTAGAGTAAAGAAAGAGATTGAATCAAAAGACATGCTAATAGAGAAATATAAGAACAAAGTGAAGGAATGGAAGTCACATTTCGAACCTATCTACAGAGAACAATATGAAACACTGAATTCATCGGGTCAGGTATTCAGTTCATCCAGTGATATTCCATTCTCACCGATGCAAACACCAATACCAAACACACCATCGATTCTATCATCACTCTCACAAAGAACACCACCCGCTTTCAATTTACCAGGTTCCTCTTTCCTATAATCATAAGCTTAGCATACCACATTTACAAGCAAATCAAGTATACAATATTAATTATATATATATATATATATATATATATATATATATATATATATATAATATAGCTATACAATAATTCAACCTATGAAATCAATCAAACAATCAAACTAAACATAATATTTAATAATAATAATAATAAGTATTGATTGATATAATCATATAATAAGATAAATAAGAATTGTCAAAATTTTAATTAGGCATAATTGTCTTCACTCAAACTTGCTCGCCCCACCATATTAATTTAAAAATAATAAATAAAGAGTGAAATTAATCACATGAATAGAATAGTCTACTTCGCAAATGAAAATAAAGATAATAATAAACTATTTCAAAAACAAAAAAGAATCTTATAAAAGTTTAACTTAATTACTGTTGATATTGTCTTGATCTAACTAACCACCATTCCGGGTAAGACTGTTTGCTGATCTACTGATAACAAAGATAAAAGTGAATTTGACCAGCAAAGTTGAATTAACTTAAGACTTTTAAAACGATTGATATTAAAATAAAATTAAAGGAAAATAAAAACAATTTCCCACACTTTTTTTTTTTTTTTTTTTTTTTTTTGTTCTCAAAATTTTGGAAAAAACGATGTGGTAAAAAATAAAAATAATATGAAATGTTGTTTCTATCAACGAAATCAGACAAACCACCAACCAATACAATCAATAAATCAATTCTCACACACAATTTTTTATTTATTATCCAAACAAAAGAATCATATCAATTATTTTCCTTTCGTTTTACATCATACAAAAGAGCACAAACAGAGTATTTGATTTCAATCAAAAAAAAAAAAAAAAAATAAACAAAATTAAAAAGGCGGTCTATTCATTAAAATAATAAAATATTGAATTAATTAAAAATCAATCATCTGACAACAAACAACAGCAACAATTATAATACTATTAGTATTAATAAAAATAACAATAAATTAATCAATCAACTATATATTATTTCAAATTGTCAAATAATATTTTTACATTGTGAGATAAAGCACAAAGCACAAATAATAGAGAAATAGATAAATAAACAAGAAGTGTGTTTTGTTTTGTTTTTGTTTTTGTTTGCTCGAGATAGATAGTTAGTTAGTGTGTTTTTTATTTAATATTTATATTTATTTTTTGACATATTGTTAGTTTCTTATTATTATATTTTAAATAATTACTTTAGAATATTCAATTATAATAAAAAAATATTATTTTGAATGAAGAACAAAATAAATTTATATTGTAATATTTAAAAAAAAAAAAACAAATAATTATTTAGTGTATATTTTCATATAATTTTTGTAGTTTATAAAGATTTTAGTTTTTTTTTAGTTTTTTTCATTTAAACGAGTTAGTTATCTTTGATATTTTTGTTTTACATTGTATAAATATATATATCAATCAATCAATCAATCATATTTTATATCAGAGTTATCATTATAATATCAAAATCAAACATAAGTAATCAAGATTATCAGAAATAGAATTAGAAAATAGAAAAATAGAGATCAAAAAAAGAGAGAGAGAGAGAGAGAGAAGACTATAGTTTATATTTTGTAATTTGGTAAAATGTGGTCGTATCGTGGCGCCAAGTTCATATTCAAAAAGATATTTGGACAATATTTTCAATATGAACTTGAAAAAGACCAATTCGATATCGGCTTCAAGAATGGAACTATCAACCTTTCCAATCTAGAGCTGAACGTGCGTCGTATCAATGCTGATCTCACCAACTCGCCACTGGCACTCGCATCTGGATTCCTTGGAAACATCCACACCAAAGTACCATACACATCACTCTGGGATAAACCAAGCGAGTTCATCGTATCTGACTTGGAATTATCATTAGTATCATATGATAGTAAGTAATAATAATAATAGCAACGAAAACAATCATTACAGACTATGAGATATTCATACCAATATTAATACTATACTTAACTAAACTTAACTTAACACTACAAAGATTATGAGAATATAGTTATTGATAAATTGAATGATTTAGAATATCAACAAGCAGCAGCTAGTAATACTGGTGGTGATTATCAACAACAGCAACACTCTGAGAATGTCGAGCATCAATACTATTCCGATGAGGATGAAGAAGTCGATAGGATGATACAGACTAGAAATGAGAGTATGGGTGGTTTGGAGTTGTTGGCAGAGATGATAAAGAAGTTGGTGGATAAAGTGTCGGCCAGGATCAACAATTGTTCGATCTCCATAACACATTTCGATCGTAAGCGAAACAAATCGATTACTATGATGTTGCTGATAGAGTCACTGGAGTATACAGATGATAAACAAGCTGCTACTGCTGCTACCGAACAACAACAACAACAGCAGCAGCAACAACCAACTTCACCACGTCAAACACAACAGCAACAGCAAGAAGATAAAAACTCATACTTTTACAAGATGATTAAATTAGCGAATTTCTCGATTAAAGTTGCCGAGACCGATGGAAATCTATTGCTTTCCGATCAATTTTACACCAGTTCCATATTGAACTGCATTCAATCCTCTTTATTTCAAACCATTTTCACCAATAGAAAAGATAGTAAAGATCTAGATTCAACCAACGACATCATCAATCTAAAGATAAAAAGAACCGAAAAGAATATAAATCTACCTCTTTTTTCAGTGGAGTGTAACTTTCGTGATTGGACCATATTATTATCACCAATACAACTGTTATTATTAAAGAACTTTTTAAAGATATTCAATAGCAACAACAACAATAGTAGTAGTATCAGTAATAATAATAATAGTAGTAGTAGTAGTAGTAGTAGTATAGATAAAAGTAATATAGATTCAAGCTTAGCAACTTCAAATATACCAATAATAACAACTAATACTACAACAACAGCTACAACATCACTGAGGTCTGGTTCACCAATGAAATCACCACCAACACCAATCAATAATAATAATAATAATAGAAATAATAATAATAGTGGTAGTGGTAACTCACCATTAGATCAACAATCAACAACAATTAATCAAAACAACAACAACAACAATAACAATAGCAATCGATTTTCAATTCAATTCAAGTGGTCGAGACTACGGCTATTCCTCTTCCACAATGAACACTGTAATATAAATGCATTTCTTCAACAACACTTTCAACACCAACCATATAAAATCAACTTCTTCCTACTTCATGTACAAGACTTTATACTTCAATACAGCCAATCTGCATTGTCAAAGCAAATCAATCTTAACATCACGAAATTCAACCTCTTCCAACATGTCATACAATCACCACAGGAATCTAAATTTGAAACAAACGATATCAATATGATAAATCCAAAGTATGTTGTTAAAATCACACTCAAATAATTATAATAATCTTTATTAACTAACGAACAACTTATATATATATATTTTATTTAAAATCAATCAAGTTTATATTCAATCATTCAATTTAATGATAATAGTAGTATAGCTCAAGAGAAATCGAGTCCTTACGATATTTCAGTTAGAATTCAATTTATATATCAGGCTGGCAAGCAATCATTCGATAGAGATATCAGTTTGCAGATGAAGGATCTAAGTGTTTACTTTTATCCATATCTGCTGGTGAGTGGACAGTCGTTGATGGATGAGATGAACGAGCAATTCAAGCGAGTGAATGGTCCAGGTGCTTTAGGTGATCTGGAGTTGAAAGAGAAGAAGAAATCAGATAATTCCAGTCCGATCATCAGATCATCTCAGAGCTACGAGAATATTCTTACAGAGTTGAAGAACACTCGATTTACAATCGATGGAAATGAACGATCATCACAATACAACTACTCCAACAGCAACAACAGCAACAACAATAACAACTATAATGAAGATGATGAATCAGACTCTTTAGAATCTACATCCACTCAACTACATATCAACTCTTCACTCATCAAAGTTATCATTAAATTCCCATCATCTTTAGAATTAGATAAGAACAATTCATTTGAAATGTAAGTAGTGAATAATAACACAAATTTGATAAACAGAATATTTAAAGTTAATAACTTTATTGCTGTTTATATAGTCAAAAACTTAGATCAGAAATTGTATCGATTTCAGCGAACAATGTAAAGATTGTTGCCAATCTGATCAAGGATATAAAGGATGTTAAATGGTTTATCGATTTCGATGATATTCATGCTAATCTGATAAATGAGATGAACGATACGATTAGATTCCTAGAGATATCTACGAAGGATCAGAATACGCATCATGGTGTCATTCCATTGGAGATTACCATTCGTGGTAGTGTCTCTGCCTATTCGAACTATGATGTCGATTTAAATTCACCACCTATCAGATCGCCTCTTACCGTTGGATCAAGTAATATCAATAGTAGCAGCAACAGGTTGAACTTGAACTTGAACTATCAGTCATTAGCATCGGAACCAATGATATCTACACCATCGTCTTCACCATCACATAGATCACAACAATCATTATCATCATCATCATCACCGTCATCGTCATCATCGTCACCATCATCACGCGCCAGTTCACAGTCATCATCTCCATCATCAACGTTCTCCACAGACAGACCTTTCAATCCATTCAACAACGTTAAAGAACGGCACAAAGGACCATTCTCTAGTTTCGTTTCTACCTCCGAAGGTATTTTCGATGATGATTGGCTTGGTGAAGCTGAACAAGATGAAATGAGTTCATTTAGACATTCATCAATTGAATCATCTGTAAGTAACATTAATATTACAGATCAACGCTACTATAAAACTAACACTGTTACTTTATCTTTCTAGAAATATGTATTCAATGTAGTTTTACCAATATTGAAATTTGAAATTAAAAAAGATGAACTCAATTTATTGGTTAATTTGTTTACATCTTTGACAGAGTTTGTTGATAATCATAATACAAAGAAGAATCAACAACAACAACAACAATTAGATGTCAATAACCAACCACAATTTGCAGAACAACTACCACCACCTTTATCACATTCAAATACTAAATCACTAAAGAATGTCAGTCTTTTATCAGTTTTGCTCATAGTCAACAAAGGACATTGTATATTGACGGAAAACGAATGTAGTGGGACACCTTTATCATCTTCATCATCCTCGATCAACAGTAACAGTAGTAGCAATACCAACAATAGCAATAGTAGTTCCGTTGGCTCTTCATCTTTATCGTCATCATCTGCAACCACCACCGCCGCTACCACCATACAGAATACCTATTTCAAATATTGGATTGAATTTGAACGATTTGAGATGTTCAATGTTAGTCAGTACTTTGGTCGTGATATCACCTTTATCAATTGTTCATTCTCGCAGTTGGAGTTGAAGGAAGCGGATCTTTCACTGCCGTCGCCATCGAACCAACCGAGATCCATCATCTCAAAGACATTGTCATCGTCGAACAAGTTGATTCCAAGTCAATCACTGAGTGCAGTGATATCGATCAACAACGATGACTCTGACTTTTTGGACGGTGCAATCGATGGCAAGGTGATATCACTTCAATTCAAAGGAATAACAATCGAGCATAAGATTAACAATTCTTGGTTTACAAGACTGCCTGATTTCTTTACATTCCCAACAGACCAACATCAACATCAACAACAACAACATCCACCGACAGTATCATCAAATTCACCAAAGATCAAACAACAAACGAAATCAGCAACAGCAGCAACTTCAGAGAATCATGTAAAGACATTCTTAAACTTTATCGATAGTTCTGTTTATTTCATTCCATCTTCGAACCTTTCGTCTGCTGCCATCTTTTTCTTTGCTGATACCAAGATCAAGTTGACCGACTCGAAAAAGATTAGTTGTAACGGTCAGAATAGCAATATTTTTGTGATTGACGATGTTCTCAATCTAAGAGAGTCATCTCCAACGACATCGTCACACTCATCTGTTTACAACTACTGGAAGTATCTTGGATTCGAACCATCGGTATACTTGGATTATTTTGAATTTGAAATATTAAGAGATCAACATAATTATCCAAAGTTTTCAGTATGTAGAATACAATATACCGAAAATATATTATTATTATTATCCAATTATATTCTTTATTAACCAACTATTATAATAGTTAAAGTTCAATCATAATAATTTACAGATTAGTGCATGTGCAGATTCATTCTTTGTGGTGAATGAAATCATTAGTAATCTACTTGGTTTGGATATTCCATATGCAGAGGTTGCAGATTTGATTATCACTCAGGGAATTGCACCGGATTTGAAAGAGAATATCGATATATTGATAAATGAAGATACTTTTAAATCGAACCAAGTCAATGGCTTGGGTGGAATCGTTGGTTCCTATGGAAGTCTTTCGAATTTAGATACGTCTTCGTTCAACAATGCAACTATTTCATCGTCACCGATTGTCAGTGCATCGCCACAAGTAGTATTGAATAGCGGTGGTGCTTCATTCTCAAATACACCCAGTTTGGATTTCGAGGATTTCGAAGATGATCCCGCTAGTTTTGCCGATCTCTCTGACGACGAAGGTACTTTCTACGAATACCATTCGCCGCCTGCCGACGTAACATCCAACACCTCCAACAAATTGAGTGATAGTACCACTTCACTTGAGGATCAGACTGCAGAGTTGACAAGTCTTGCCGACACTTCTTCACAGACATCGTTGGGTGGTGCCGGAATTGGTGGTGGTGGCAACAGCGGAAGTGGTGGAATCGCACCGATTCTTGGAAGTGTAATGATCGAAGATTATGACCACGAGAAGCTGGAGAGTTTCCAATCGAATAACCAGCATACTCTGGTCAATGAATATGTTTCAATGGACGATCAACTATATTATATGGATTTAGAACAATTCTCAGATCCTTTGGATAGCAATGATGTTCAGAAAACTAGTAATTATATTGGTGGTGGTGGTGGAATGAATACTCACGGTAGTCATAGTAGACAGCCATCTTCATCATCGATATCGATGACAACAACAACAACATCAACATCACGTGATGGACCGACCATTCATTGGTTGGATCCAAGATATACGAATATCGATATCATTGAAAACTATATATCTACGCCCGGAGAAGATCCAGAGGATACAAACCTACCATCAAATTATCCCAAATCACAGGAACGATTCTTGTTCAGCAAGATGAACATATCACTAAAGATCTATAAAGGTTCCGACTGGGACAAGTCCAACGGTAACAAATCAACTAGAGATCCCAACTCTTATGTCGAATTCATTTTCTCTGGATTCAATCTTCGTATTGATAAATTCGATGAAAATGAAAAGGTTGCAAAATTATTAACATTCAACCTTTGTGATTTTACTGTAAGTGAAATAGGTTTATTATTAAGTATAGACTTTTTAAATATATTGAACTAATGTGATAATTTATTTTATCAATTTAGATTATTGATCATATACCTAGTTCACTTTGGAATAAGTTCCTTTGTTCCGATACGAATGTCACTAGATATCAACAGTCACCAATGTTCAAGATCCACTTGGAAACGGTGCGACCCGATCTCAATAGACCGTTGTTACAGGAGAACAAGTTGAAAGTGTTGATACTCCCGTTGTGCTTCAATATCGATCAAGACACTGTGATGTTTATGATTAGCTACTTCTCATATAAACCGACGCCAAGCAAACAGAAGGAGCCATCGTCAAACGACCAATCACCGACCAAGAAGAAGAAAAAGTCGCCACACGCCGTTAGCCGAACCATTCCCGAAGACAAGGCGAAAACAACCGACAAGGAATCACAGGAGATCACCTATTTCCAGAGTTGCGAAATTCATCCGATTCGCTTAAAAGTCGATTACAAACCAAAGAAACTCGATTACCATAGTCTTACAAGTGGAAACTATGCAGAGTTGCTCAATCTTTTGCCACTGGAGGGTGCCATTTTCAATTTGAATCGATTGAAGCTAACGGGTGTAGGTGGTTGGGGTGCACTGTTTAACCAGATCGGAAAGCAGTGGGTTCCTCACATCATTAACACTCAGCTACTGGGATACATATCGGGAGTTCGTGGAATCAACTCTCTGGTGCACGTCGGTGAGAGTCTGGCCAATCTAGTTGTGCTTCCACTGGAGCAATATAAGAAAGATGGAAAAGTATTCAAAGGAATCAAAAAGGGTACTTCTACATTCTTGAAAAATCTCACACTGGAAACACTGTCTGTCGGTGCCAAAATGGCGGTTGGAACGCAAGGATTGCTTGAAACAGCCGATCAAGCACTCTCTGCGAAATATCAAAGTGGTGGAAACAGCGGTGGTAGTGGTAATGTTGCTGGCAACTATAGTGGTGGGGGCAGCGGTTCTGGTAACTATCAGAACTATAACAACTCTCAGCAACAACAAAACTACAACAACTCATCGTCTTCGTCATCGTCGTCACTGTTCAATCTGCAGAGTAAATTCTCTGATCAACCTATTGATACTAAAGAGGGTATACAACACGCCTATGAATCAGTGTCTAGAGAGATCAAATCGGCTGCGCACACGATCATAGCGATACCGATGAAGGAATACCACCAAAAAGGAACCAAAGGCTATATGAAGTCGATGGTAAAAGCAGTTCCCATAGCAATCATTCGTCCGATGATCGGTCTGACAGAAGGTGTATCGAAAACACTACTTGGCGTTAGAAATCAAATCGATCCACAAAAGAAAGCTGAAATGGATAACAAATATAAGAAAGTTGTTTTCCATTAAAAAAAAACATTATTTTATTTTACATTCTCGTTGAACTCTATATAATATCTATATATTGATATATATTCATTTCCATTCCATTTAATTTTAAATAAATATTTTTGGTAAATCTCTTTTTTTTTTTTATCATCAATTCATTAACAGTCTAACTCTCTCTTTCTTTGCCTCACAACTTGTAAACTATCCAATCAATTTATTCATGAATAAACAAAACAAAAAATATCTTTTTATTAAAGAAGAAAGAAATGAGGATTAATAATCTTTGCAAAAATATCTGAAATTGGGATAACTGATAAACAAAAAAAAAAAAATAACCTTAAAAAGAAAAAAATACATATTAAAAAAAAAAATAAAATAGTCGATCGTAATTAATTAATGCGATCAAAACTAGATTTTTTGCTATGAAAAATGAGGCCTCCACCATAAGATACCCTGTGATCATTTTTATTTGAAAAAAATCTGTTTTTTTTTTTTTTGTTTTATTTTTTTTAATCTTTTTTTTAAAACAATCATTTTTTTTATTTTACTTTACTTTTTTTTTTTTAATACAAACATTACATTTCTCTCTTTTTTTATTATTTTTTAACTTTTATTTTTATTTTAGTATCATATTGGTTCTATTTTAGTATCAGTATAGTTCAATCGGAATCATCCATCATCAATCAAACAACAGCAGCACCATCATACTTTACCTCCAATGACACAAAATAAAGGTATCTATAGGAACTGACCCAAAAATCTAGATTAATTTTTTTAATTTTTTTATTTTTCATTTTTTCATGATATTTCTACAAACAATTCCTCATATCAAATATCGGTTTTGATTGGTAATTCCGCCGTGTGTTTGTTTTTTTAATGAAAATATATTTATTTATAGCTAGCATTTATATTGGAATATAAAAAGAGTTTGTGGGGTTATCGAAATAACACACTGTTTAATTATCAATCAAAGTCAGCAATTTCAATCAATAAATATACTCTAACTATATTCACACAAGATATATAACAAATCATACACATACATATCATCAACAACAACAACAACAAGAACAAAGCTTATTGCGTCCTTTTATTAATCAAAGTTTGTTGTGGTGCTTTTTTGGTTGTGTGTGGATCAAAGAATTTATATTAAAAAAAAAAATCAAAATATCAAATCGGATTTGTAAAAAAAAATCAGCAAACAATAATTTGAATTGTTATTGCCAATACCCTTACAACCCACACACACAAATCAAACAACTATCAAACAATCAACTTTAAATTTGTATATGTGTGTTTGTTTTGTTTGTAATGATATTTATGACTTTTAAATTTATAAATTTGTGTCGAGCCTAAACATCGATTTTCCATCATCACTTAAAAATAATAACATCACATTTTTGTTTATATATATAAGAAAGAAATAAAGAAATAATTATAAAACTAATCTAATTATTAAATATTAATATTAAATGTCAATTAGAAGTAAACCAAAACCAGTAATGGAAACAAGAGTAAGTAAAGAAAAAACAAACAAAATAAATAGTTTGTCTATGAGAAAAAACAAATTGATTAACAAAAAATGCCTTTTGAATTAATTTTTTTTTAAGGAAATAAAATGGGCAATGTCATTGCTCAAAGAAAGGAGGAATATAGTATTTCATGATTTAGAAGCTTGGCGGAACGGTGTTTTGTTGATCACCACACTGGAAATCATCACCAACAAAACCATCGTTAAATACTATCCAACACCAAAGAGCAGAATTCAAATGATTGAGAATGTCAATATTGCAATGACATTCATGGCACTACACAGTATCATAACAAAGTTTTCACCTCAAGGTAATCTTTCACGTGACCACACAAAATTAACATTAAAAACCAAAAGCTAATATTATTATTTTTTATAAATTTAAATTATAGATTTTGTTGATGGAAACGATAAAGTTATTCAAAGTACTATTTATAGATTGTATTTGATTTCGAATGGAAAGAGTGTACATGCATCGACACATTCGATCTACAATTCCAATTCCAACTCCACACCCACTTCACCACAGACTTTGACATCGAATCAACTATCGAACGCATATAGCAATGTACCAACATCACCAAATTCATCTTCCTTAATTTTATCTTTTAATCAATCAACATCTTCATCTTCATCTTCATCTTCACAACCTTTAGTTTCATCTTCAACTAAAATATCAACTTCAACATCCACCTCAAATTCGTCATTAAATGCCGAAGTACAAACAACACAACCACAACCACTGCCACCACCACAACCACAACCACAGTTACAAAATCCACCAAAACCATCAAGACCAACCACAGCACCACCCAGTCTTAAAGTTTTGATGGAATCACTTTCAAACAATGCATCTACCAACAACTTGTATGCAACATCGAAATCCAATCTTGACGTCACATCTCAACAACAACAATCACATATTAACAATGATTTTATTGAAGCTACTCAACAAGCTCTAGAATCATTAGAATCTTTAATTGCTCAATCAAAACAACAACAACAACAACAAGAGGAAGAAGTAGTACAATACCAACAAGAGCAACAACAAGTTGAGGAAGAATATCAATATGTTGAGCAACAAGAATATCCAGATAATAATGTAAATGTAGAACAAAACCAAACTGAAGTAGAACAAATAGATCAATCTCTAGAGCAACCGATTCAATATCAACACACTGAACACTATGCAGCTGAAGAGGAAGTTCAAGAGTATATACAAGAGCAAGCAGAGGAATATATTGAAGAGGTAACAACTGGTGAGCAACTAGTCGAAACCACTGTGGAGGAAGGTGGTCTACTTAATAGCTCGGTAGAGGAAGGTAATGCTGATAGTAGTAGTAGCGATCACGATAACAATGTAAATATAGAAATACAAAACGAACAACAACAATCATCATCATCATTCAAGAAACCAGAGTTACCTTCAAAAGATTCAGATCTTTCAAAGTCAAATGGTGAACTACCACTCGATCCAGAGGCACGTTGGAAACGTCGTCTTCTCAATGGTCGTCCAGTGTCTGGCAGTGGATTCAATATCGGTCGTGCCAGAAATAGCTTTATCGATCCAACGACCACCACTTCCGCTCAGAACATGTTGTCATCTCAATCGCAACAAGCAGTGAGCGGTGCCAGCTCTGCACCGACAACACCGACCAAAGTCATATCGAGACAAGATTCAAACTCGAGTGTCGATTCACAAGCTTCGAACTCCTCCGGTATCAACGCATCATGGTCAATGGCAAAGATCGAAATAAACGAAGCCGACAAACCACGAAAGAAACCACTACTCATCATCAACAAGCTCAACCCAGCGGATCTCGAACGTTTCAACAACCCAGAGTTACTCCCAACTATCATCAAGTGTCAATCTTTTATTAGAAGATATCAATCAATGAAAATATTAAAGAAAAGAAGTAAGCTAGTTATAATCATTATATATATATGTTTATTTGTTATTAACTCTTTACTATTAAACATACATATATATATAGTTAAAGATAATATACATAGAAATAGATGTTTTAAAGAGATATTATCTTCAGAAGAGAATTATGTAACTGCAATAGAGATGATCGTAAAAGTATTCTATCAACAGATCGTGTTCAATACCAAGGTATCACCAACACCATATTTGACACAGGATGCTATCAATACGATCTTCTCTACGGTCAATGAGATCTACTCGTTCAATACAGAGTTGCTGGCGCGTTTGAGAGAGCGTGCCAAAGACTGGTCTTCACACCAAAAGATCGGTGATATCTTTGTTGTGATGGCACCCTATCTAAAGTTGTACAAGACCTACTGTCTCAACTACGACAACGCTATCGAGTGTCTACAGAAAGCAAAGAAGAACGACAAGTTTCATTTGTTTATAAAGGCATGTCTCGATCATCCCGAGAACCCAATGAAACAAAGTCTAGAGAGTCTGTTGATTACCGTTGTTCAGAGAATTCCTCGGTATATCCTACTGATACAAGACATGTCTTCACACACCTGGAAGGATCACGTCGATTACGATTCTCTAAAGACGGCACTCAAACACGTGCAAACCGTTGCCAGCGATGTAAACATTGCCATCAAGATGGCCGAGTCACAATCAAAGGTACTGGCAATACAACGATCCCTCATCGGCTGGGATGAAGCATACGATCTCGTCAATCCCTCCCGTCATTTCATCAAACAAGGTATCATCTACCAGTGTCATCTCGATACCAGATTCGCCAAGAACCTCCTAGAGATGTTCTATTTCGCATTCAACGACTCCATCCTAATCGCCGAAAAGAAAGATTCAACAAAGTATCAATTTAAATATTTCTTTGAACTTTCAAAAACAAGAGTTAAAGATGTAGATGATAGTCAAGGTAACTATACTATTTTATTAACATAGCAATTAAAACTATATATATTATAGTTAACTAATAACAAATATTATTATTATTATTTATTATACACCACTAGTATTACAAAATGCAATTCATTTAATATCAGGTGAAACAACAGCAATGGTTTCATTCCATACACCTCAGCTAAAGAAGAACATGATAGAATACATTGAAAAAGGAAAACAAGGTCATAGATCACAATCAGATATATCACAATCATCTTTTTCTTCATTCTCTGTAAGTATTTATAGTTACTACTACTACAACAACAACAGTACTGTTATTTTATTTAAATGAAGATAGCATGCTAACTAACTAACAAACAAACAAACAATTTTATATTATTATTAAACCAATCGTAGGATTTACAACAAAAAACTGTTCTATACAATTATAATGTTCAAATTAAAAAGACAGAGAGCAAGAAGATTCAAGGAAAGAAACCTTTCACCGTTTACATTATCGATATCGTCAACGAATCTACTGGCGATCTATTTTCAATTTCAAAGAGATACAGTGATTTCGACTCGCTTCACAAGAAGCTGAAGCGAAAGTATCCCGATGCCGACATCAGAGACCTCCCAAAGAAACACTTGATCAACTCACTCGGTACCAACACCGTTGAATCGAGACGTGTCATGCTCGAAGTATTCCTCCAGGATCTCTTCCAGAAGGAGACCATCAAGAACAGCAGTTATCTTTTAAACTTTATCAGTAAAGAGTCAAATAACAACAACGGCAAAGAACTGAAAAAGAACCCATCGGAACTGAACCTCGACGGTGCCGACCTCATTACAAGACAAAAGAGTAAAGAAGATCTACAACACATGACAAAGAGCAATTCCAACTCCAAATTCAACGATTTTATTGATTATGAAAGTGCTGATGAAGAAGATCAACAACAGCAACAACAACAACAAAGTTGACATTGAACATCATTAACATTATATTATATATATATAATTTATTAAATTTTAAAAATAAATAATTTTAAAATGAAATTTATCCAATCTAAAAAAAAATCAAATAAAATTTGTAACATTTGTTCAAAAACTTTAAAAAATAATATCTTTTATAATCATGATCTTATCCGTAGATATTTTAGATAAAATTTTAAAATGTTTGCAACAAAAACATAAAAAATTTAAAATTTTATTATTTTTTGCGGTACTCGATGTTTTTGTGCAAAAATACAACCAATTAATGATGTACCAGGTTTTTTTATTTTTCTCGGTTTGATGAATCATCCCCTATCTATCCTTTCTTAGAGGGTAGATTTGCTCAGCATTTTCTAAAATTCACAAGTGATTTTTAAATAATAAAGAATTTTTGATGGTTAACTAATTGAATTGAATTATAAAATAAACAATTTTTTTTGTTTAAATGTGTTTTTTTGTTTACTTTAAAGAAAGATTCGCACAACAAAGTAGTAGTAACAAAAAACTTTAATTTTTGACAACTTCAACTTTTATATATTTATATATCAATATTAGTAAATTAACACACAATTTCAAAAGTTTTTTTATTTTTACTCTACCTTTTATTCACATCAGATTTCTATCTCATTGTATCTGAAATTTCCAACATTTATTTAAAGTGTTGGACTATTTATTATTTTATTAAATTCTATTGCATTTAGTTTCATACTATTTTTGTAAACAAAAAAGTATATCGACAACTAAATATTTTAATATTTATGCTTTTATATTTCCACATGATTATATATTTTATTCATTATAAAGTCAAATAATAATAATAATTGTAATAAATAAGATAATTAATAAATAAATAAATAAATATAAACAAAATGGAAGAGTTAATAAATACTTGGAATGTAGAAATTCTTACAGCTTTGATGTTTACATTGACTCTATATGTTTCCAATGTAATTACACCTTTATTTTACAAAGATTTTCATAAATTAGAGAAAAAAGATAAAATAGAATGGAATTCTAGGTAATTATTTTATTTGATTAATGTTTTCTCACTCATAAATAACAATATTAATTTCATTTAAAAATAAATAATATATTTTATAGAATTGGATCAAATATTAATGCTATAGTTTGCACATATGGTGCATTAAAATGTTTATTTTTCGAGAATTTAGCATGGACTGAAAATCCATATTATGATATCTCACCATCGAGTTCTTTCTATATGAGATTTATTCTCGGTTACTTTTTTTACGACACTATTATTCTATTGATCAATCATAGTCAGATTGATAGCGCAACACTCATGCATCATTTAATGGGTTTATTATTATATTATTTAGGAATTGTGAGTTAAAACAATATTAAATATCAAAGAAATTTCAATTTATTAATTAATATTTTTTTTTAGTCAAGGAAATATTGCCATTTTGTATTGGTATCATATATGTTAACAGAGGTTTCAACACCATTTGTAAATTTCAGATGGTTCCTATATAGAACAAACAAGAGCAAAGATTTCATTTATATTATCAATGGCTTGTTGATGGCTCTTGGATTCCTGTTGGCCCGTGTCCTTTATGCCCCAACAACCATTGGTTATGCATTGATTACCAAGTATCCATTGTCCTTGAACCTTCCTGGATATATTTGGTGGGGAACCTACTTGGGTTGTGTGGCCATTAATAGTCTAAATATGTATTGGGCATACCTTATATTTAGAGGTCTCTATAGAGCTATGAAGAAACCACCAACAACAACAACAACAACAATATCATCAGAAACAACATTACAACAACCACCTCAAGAAAAATCATATCAATCATGTTCATCATCATCCTCAGCAGTGCACGCACATGCTGCCTCAACCAACTACAACGACAACAATACCAACCTTATTAACAATATCCATACCTATAATTCTTTTGCCAATAACTCTACATCTAATTTACATCAATTCGATTCAGATAATCATCTTAAAAACGATGATTCGATTTTAATTAATAACCAGATAATTAAAAAGATCAAAACAAATTAATTGAAATCACAACCAACAGAAATTAATTCACAAATTTTAAATGAAAATTTAAAAAAAAAACTTTTTGAAATGGGTTTTTGACTAATCTAGATAACAAGGTAATTCAATTCAAATAAATTAATCTTCATTTAAATTCAAAACTTTAGTTTTTTTTTTTTTTTTGAAACAAAGTGACACTCATTGATACAAATAAACTCGTTATCATTTTTACTTAATTATCAAGCAATCAACCAAACCAATATTAATTCGTTGTATTTATTCGAATATATCTATCATCCATCCAACACACACACTCGTTTTTATAACACACAGACACCTAGCAGAATAGTTAAAAATAGTTTACAGTAATTACTGTCTATTGTTACTTTTCATTTCAATTATTTTACAATTGTGTGTTTATTATTGTTTGTTGTCACAAAATATATTTGTAGATTTAAAAAAATTAAAACTAAAAACAAAAAAAAAAAAAAATACAAAATCTTTTGTAATAAATAAATATTTACAAATAGCTATAGTTTATAATATATATATTTTAAAATAAATAATTTAATAGAAAATAATAAATTAAAAGATGGTGTTTGCATATTTATATAATTTAATTATTCAATATTTCTTTGGAGGTGGTGCAGAAGCTGCTACTGCCAGTCGTAAAGCAACCACCACCAATAAAAATGAAAATTACAATAGTGGTAGAGCTAGGAATGACAGTATAACAGAAGACAACAGAAAGAGTTATTATTTCAAAGAGAATGTTACCAAAGGCGATGAAACTGCAATTCAATTAGAAATATCATTACTCAGTAACATGGATGAACTAATGGAGAATCCACTACTCGTTCACTACACCTCAGAAGACGCCGGAACTAGCTCCGAGGACCAAGAACCAAAGATGACTGGAATGGTTGTATACTCACTGGATGACCTACCCATAGGAAAACTATTCATCTCTCAAGCCGGTGAAAATATAATTAGAATCGATCAAAATACTGTTAAATATTCAAATGGTAAACTTTGAAAATATCTATTTTTTTATTTGAATTGGATATTATTTTGGGTTTACCAATGGTTTTTTTTTTAATTAATTTTGGATGTTAGCAATTTTATTAACATTATTATTCTCTTTAATGTAAAATATTAAAGATAAATTGTTTAAGGTTCAACCAAAGCAATCAGCTTCACACCAAGAGAGTGATAATGTAAATAGTCAAAAAGATCAAGAAGCTGAAAGAAAGCAATTGGCTGAGCAATCCGAACAAAAGAGATTATCTGAAGAAGCTGAACAAAAGAGATTGGCTGAGGAGAAACGTGTTGCTGAAGAGAAGAGACTTGCTGAAGAGAAACGTGTTGCTGAAGAGAAGAGAATCTCACAAGAAGTAGAGCAAAAGAGATTGGTAGAAGAGAAACGTGTTGCTGAAGAGAAGAGAGTAGCAGAGGAGAAACGTGTTGCAGAGGAGAAGCGTGTTGCTGAAGAAAAGAGAGTAGCAGAGGAGAAACGTGTTGCTGAAGAGAAACGTGTTGCTGAAGAAAAGAGAGTAGCAGAGGAGAAGAGAATAGCAGAGGAGAAACGTGTTGCTGAAGAAAAGAGAGTCGCAGAGGAGAAGAGAGTAGCAGAAGAGAAGAGAATAGCAGAGGAGAAACGTGTTGCAGAGGAGAAAAGACTTGCACAAGAAACAGAGCAAAAGAGATTAGCAGAAGAGAAACGTTTAGCCGAAGAGAAGAGACTTGCTGAAGAAGCTGAACAAAAGAGATTGGCTGAGGAGAAAAGATTAGCCGAGGAGAAGAGACTTGCCGAAGAAGCAGAGCAAAAGAGACAAGCCGAAGAAAAGCGTATTGCCGAGGAACAACGTTTGGCCGAGCAAAAGAGACTTGCTGAAGAAGCCGAACAAAAGAGATTGGCTGAGGAGAAGCGTGTTGCTGAAGTACAAAGAATGGCAGAAGAGAAGAGACGCGCTGAAGAGGCAGAGCAGAAGAGATTGGCTGAAGAGAAACGTATTGCCGAAGAGCACCGTTTGGCCGAGGAGAAACGTGTTGCTGAAGAGAAGAGACTTGCTGAAGAAGCTGAGCAAAAGAGATTGGCTGAGGAGCAAAGATTAGCCGAGGAGAAGAGACTTGCTGAAGAGGCAGAGCAAAAGAGACAAGCCGAAGAAAAGCGTATTGCCGAGGAACAACGTTTGGCCGAGCAAAAGAGACTTGCTGAAGAGGCAGAGCAAAAGAGATTGGCTGAGGAGAAGCGCTTGGCAGACGAAGAGGCCGAGAAGAAACGTATCGCCAAAGAGGAAGAAGAGAAGAAGAAATCGGCTGCAGACGAAGAAAAGAAAAAGCAACCAGACAAAAGAGAAAGAGACGAAGAAGCTAGCTATGAAAGACATTCTCCAGACTCAAAGAAACTTGTTCATGTAAGTTATATCAATTGATTACTTTTTTTGATAAATATAATATTTATATTGTTATATTTTTTAGTTAACACTTGAAAGACCAACCAAGAAAGGTAGAAAGAAGCCAGTCAAGAGAATCTCTCAACATCCTGCCATCAAGGAAGTCATTTCCTATTCACATGCCGAAGAACAACCATCATCATCTGAATCCAATGACACTGAACAAAAAGAACACACCGTGTCACCAATCAAAGTAAATCCTATGGGTGGTAATCCTTCTGTAAATAAATACGGTGGAATTGCAATGATGCCGGCCGGATTTGATTTAGGTGCTGTTAAACTCAAGAAATCAGCAAGTTCTCCTGCCAAAGACAACAACAACAATAGCAACAAAGAACCACAAGAGAAGGAAGCACAACAAATTGATTTCCGTCAGGTATTGAAAAAGAAACCAGCTCCTCAATAGATTATCTTACTTCTTTTATAAACACCTTCTTATATATAAATATTTGTATTCAATTCTTGTATAATTAAAATCATAAACCTTTAAATAATAATAATAATAATAATATAAATGTATATCGCGTATAATAATATAAATAAAATCAATTTACATATATTGTTTTATAATTAAAATATGATCTTTTCTTCTTTTCTCTTTCAATTATATTTATTTATCTTTTCTTTTCTCTTGTACATTAAAAGGTATTATTTTCGATTATGTATCTTTGCTATTTCTTCTTTTCCTTTCGTTTCCTTTCGTTTCTTTTCTTTCTTTTTCGCTTTGTTTCTTTTTTCTTTATTCTCTTATTGAATTGGTTTAATCTATTTATTTATTAATATAATTAAATTAGTACTATTTAAAATTATAACGATAATTATCGAGATAATCTTAACATACCTTAAAGTGTAGACCAATCAATGAAAATACAAGACACTTTAGATCTTGTACTAAATAAAAAAATACTTTCAAACCCTCTGGATCTTTACTTTTCTCTACTTCTAACAATGATCCTATTTTGGTTGTCTAATTAATTAAAAAAAGGTATATTAATATTTATATAAGTTTAATCATTGCTCTTGTTGGTTTAACAATATTTACTGTAAATGAGATATGTTCGTTGTTGTATACTATTTCTATTTCTTGTTTTCCTACAATATCTGGTTCAGGCCAATCTTTGTCGTCTTCCCTGTTATCCGACACAGTAATAGAAATTGAATCAATTTGTTTTAAACATTAGTTATTGCTATCTTATCTTTGTAAATGTATATCATATAACATACATCATTACACCCGAATCTGTAATCATTTTCTTTAATACATCAATTACTGTTTCGCTTACACTAACTATTAAAGAATATCACAATTAAATGAACATTAGTAAAATTGCGCAATAATAAACAATACTATTGTTATATAATGCTTTACCTTCTTTTCTAATGATTGTTTCACTCTTATATTTAGAGTTATTTGCATATCTTAGTTTATTTCCTCCTCTAAATTCAAACTCTATAAACTCGTGTCCAAACTTTCCTTTGTGTCCGATACTAAGTAGATCATTCGTCGTTTCGGTTAGTGAAAATCAATCAATGGTTACTTGTATTAATTAACATACTAATATCTTAAATAGAATTCATCTTTCTTCTTTGAAGCGTCTGTGATTTCAACATCGGTTGTTGTTGATTGAGCGACTGTTGTATCTGTATCTGTATTCATGATTAATGAAAAAATGAAATATATTATATTTAAAATCCACCAGGTATATATTTAAAAATATCAAATTTAACTTTAAAGTTTTATTGTCAAAAAATATTATTGTCTACAAATATTGCCAATTGCTCAAAGCAATATATTGTTTCATTCAATAATTATGACTTTTCTTTAGGAAAAAATAAAATTCAAAAACTAACATTTATGTAATGAACTTCATTAAAGGCTCCATAGTTGAATGGTACAATACTACCTTTGGGTGGTAGTGGTCTGGGTTCGATTCCCGGTGGAGCCCCAAAATATTTAATAATTCAAGAACCCGCATGCGGTAAGAATTTGATTTAAAAATACTGGCTCAAACCCGGGGCTGTTGTGCATTCTTTGTGGGTTTTAATGTTCTGTGTTATCTTTCTTTTGAAAGAGAGAGTTAATTTGTTGTAGGTTATCAATAAGGGAGATATGATAGAGTTAACTTCAACAGGTTCAACATGTTATAAAACTGTGTAGTACTGTTTAATAAATATGAAGTTGATCAGACACTGTAATAATTAATAAATACACAGTCTGATCAACTGCATATTTATTAAACTTTTTTTAAATCTTTTTTTTATTAGAGACTGTACAATCAAGTGATCGAGATGGAAAACCTAGTCATCGAATATGAACGCCTTAAGAATGAATATCAAATCTTGAATATGAAATATGAATCATCAGAAGGTATCATCAGAGCACTCAATACAACTGTTGAAACTCAATCAAGTTTCATCGACAACTTGAAGGGTCAATCTAAAACGTCAGTCAACAATTCATCAACACCCAACACCTCGTATAAATTCCCTTACGAGTGATAGTTTATCAAATCACAATGACGATGAAAACAACAACAATCGTCAGTCTCCACCCACAGAATCAACTACCATGAGATTGTCAGAACTACAAACGACAATTAACTCAACTAGCACCTCGCTGAAGTACAACGAAGTCGAATTGAAGCTGCTTAGACTATCCATTAGTGACATCAATAAGAGATCCATCAAAACTACAAGATATACCTTAACCTTCAGTGATCGATAATATATTCAACTCAAATAAATTAACGACTATTCTAAGTTAGTGTAAGAACTTTTTATTGTTTATTAATATAAATTAATCGTACCTATTCTAAGTTAGTGTAAGAACTTTGAATAGTAAATCTATCGTTCGTTTTTTGAATAGTCGTTGAGTTTTTAAAAATGAAAAAATAATTTGATTTTTGATATTATCGTTACAACTGTATAGTTGATGTCAACTCTAGTAGGCTATTTCTCCCGGCCTGTGTGAGAATGGATATATAATATAAAACACGAACTAGCAGGTTAATACCAATACCTGCAATTTGTTGACTGATCATGAGTCAACAAATCTTTTTTTGAAAAAAAAAAAAAAAATCTATTAAGTCTGTTATCTTTTAGTTAGATACCCTTCTACTTCTCAAAATTCTTTCCATGTCTTTACCATCTCTGAGGATACTAAGGTGCCAACTTCGGTCAAAGATGATGACTCCAATTAAACTGCCAAATCACTCCAGTATAATCAATCCTTTTAAAGCTTTTCTAGATGCACCTGTATGTTATTTTCACTATCGCTAACTCTATTATCAAGGGTCATCATCGATTGATCTACCATGTCGTGTTAATTTAAATCTTATTGTTAATCTAAATCCATCTATCCACCACTGTGACTAACTTACTCTTTTCTCTTTTGCATGAATAAGAAACAATTCAATCTAAATTGTTCTTTTTCTTCCTTTAACCTGTCATATTATTTTTCTTCATTTGAAAATATCATATAGTACTTGTATTATGATCAAATTATTCGCATCTTTTAAACAACTTTGGGTTGTTCAATAATCTTAAAAAGTTAAGTTCATATGTTTGAGCATTGCACAATCATTATTGAATAAGATAGATAGAATTTAACATATAATATTCAATTGAATTGTTTTTTTAACTCTTAGATACTTCCAATTTTTAGGATTTTTTGAGGAGATGGTTGAATTGTTTTTTCAAAAAAAAAAAAAAAAATAAGGAAAACTATTAAATTTATCAATCAAAATTTGATTATTAACAGACAAGAAAATTAAAAATAAAATAGATAGATAATAATAGCTGAAGAAATCCTTCAGTCAATATTGCCAACCGATATAGGTAGAAGAAGAGTAGATAAAATAGTTAGGAATTGATTAGTAATTAAATATTTTATTTACACTCTTTGTGAAAGAGAGATGGATAATTTCGATGGCGAATATTGGAAATTGAATACTGACAGGAGAGTTAGAAAGGCAACCACTTTCTATGGTGTTGTAAACTATGCACAAATCGAACAAACTAAAAAACAAAAAAAGAAATTACAAAAAGAGCAACAACAACAACAACCTAATAGCAATGTTGTTCATTCTATACCAACAAGCACAACAACAACAACAACAGCAACAACATCATCTTCTTCATCTTCTCCATCGTCATTACCAACTAATTTATTAAATATAAACTCTACTTCTTCAGAAGAGTTGGTTGATAATAATAAACTAAATAATAATAATAATAATAAATTTGCAATAGAATCACTTTTAAATCCAATAGATACAATTACCAATAATAATAATAGTAGTAATGGTAATGAAAATGGAATACCCGATGATCTTAGACCATTCGTATCACCTTTTAGTATTAGGTTACAGCTTAATACACCGACAAGAACAGAGATAAAGAGAACTCTCGCGTTGAATACCGAATTCAATAATACCAACAATGAATCTCCTATAATCAATTATATTAATAACAATAGTAACAATAACAGCAATAACAATAGCAATAATAGCAATAACAATAGCAATGACAATAATAGTAACACTCCAACATATCGATATCAAGCAGAGATAGAGACAGATGTTGAAGAAAGCGATCTCAACAACAGTAATCTAGATGACTCACTGCTATCCAGACAAGATTCACTATTAGACAAATTCAACTCGATATCACTAGCATCACCACACAATACTCCATTGAAATCTAAACAAGACCCAAATGTTCTATTAGATACGACAACAACTACAACAACATTATTATCATTATTATCATCATCATTATCATCATCATCGAATAATAATGACATTGATAATGCTATAAATGATAATATTGATATTTTATCAATGGATATGGATACAAATATGACAAACATAAATGATAATGTAACAATAGATAATAATATTAATAATAATAATAGTTATCAAGTTAATAATGATAATAATAATAATAATAAGAAAGAGATTAAAAAGAAGAGAAGTCAATTGGCATCGGCATTAGATGGTTCCTATTGGCAGTTGTCTTCTCCTACCAGAGTAAAGAGGAATTTCAATCATGATCTAGAGACATCTTTCAAACCAGCTGTAATCGATAGCAACAACAACTCAGTTACTGATAACAATGCATCCATTACGACAACGACCACCTCTACAATTACTACCACAACAACAACTACAACAACCACAACCACAACAACAGAAACACCACTTAAAGTTCAAGCAACAAAGAAACCAAAGTTTGTTAATAATACACCTAAAAAGCTTATCATTTCACCAAAAAGAAGTAGAGGTCGACCAAAGTTGAAATTGACATCTACAACTACAACATCTTCATTAACTAAAAATAATAATAATAATAATAATAATAATAATAATAGTAATAAAAATAAGAGTATCAATAATAGAAGTAGTAATAGAAATAAGAAAAATAATAATATATTAACAACAAACAGTAAAATTTCAAGTAATGGAAGTAGTAGAACTAGTAATAGTGGTATACCAAATAGTGAGAAATTACAAATTAAATTTACATTATCACCATGTAAGAGTAGAAAGAGTAGTGCATTCCAAGTGGTTGTTTATACCCCTATAAAGTCAATACCACTACCGTTGTTAAGTAACAGTGAGATATTACAAAAACGATTATTATTACAGCAACAGCAGCAACAAGAGCAAGAACAACAACAACAACAACCAATACCGTTTACATTTGGTCATGGCAGATGTGGAACTAAAGCATATGCCGGTGTCAATAACACAATCAAGTTGTATGTAGGCGGTAAAGCTTGTCTCGACAACAAAGAGTGGCTAGAGAAAGAGAGGATCACTTCCATTCTCAATGTAACCAAGGAAGTTGCACATCCCAAGCATCTGGTCGACTCTAACTTTATGCGTATCAACGTCGCCGATTCCATGGATCAGCGTATCATCCTCCATTTCAATCTGGCGATAGACTTTATCGATAGAAACCTCAATACCAATAACAATGAGAATAGTAGTCAAAATAGTAATAATATCAATAATAATAATAATAACAGTAGCAGTAACAACAGTGATCAGAATGATGACGGTAGATATGGAGTGCTCATTCATTGTAAAGAAGGTCGTAGTAGGTCTACTACCATCGCCATTGCCTATGGTCTCAGTAAGTTGAATTTGAATTTACGTGAGGCATACGAAGAGGTAGCAAAGAACATTCCAAACATCAACATCAACCAAGGATTCCTTCAACAACTCATGGATTACGAATTACAACTAAAGGGTAGTAATTCAATCAACTTTTTCGCTAAACGTTCATGTCGTAGTTAACTCTGTTAATCAACCAATCGCAGTCTCTTATTATTAAACAAAAAAAAAAATCAATAAAGTAAAAAAATTTTGGTTTTTTAATAAACAAAAAAAAAATTGTGTTGCATGTATTAAAAAGTAAACAGATAATAATATTAAGATGAATAAATATATTTATTTAAAATCAAATAATATTCAATCTTGTATATTTAAATAATAAAAGAAATGAACTAATATTAAGGCCAGAGATACAATACTTTAATTTGTTTTACACTTCATTTAAATTTTTACATATAATTTTTGTCTTTTTCACTTTTTTTGCAAATTTTACATACTAATTTTTTAAAATAAAAAAGTGAAACAACCTCATTTAAATATCTCAATTTTTTTTTATAAGCACAAATCTAAATTATTTCCATTTTTACAACTTTTTAAAATGATATCATGATCGTCTAAATAATAAAAATAATGTGTGTCTAAAATAAAAAATACACAGATAATTATAAAGATGAATAAAAATATATATTTAAAAGTATTTAATAATATTTATTTAAATCAAGTAATATTCAATCATGTATATTCAAATAATAAAAGAGATGGTGAAAGGAGATTCAGGTGGAATGATCTAATATTGAGACCAGACATACTGGTTAGTTATGGATACATTGATCAATTGAAACAGTACTTTAATTTGTATTCAGATGTGTATCTAAGAAAACAAATTAATACTGCCAACTTTTGTATGACCAATGCTATAAAAATGGGAAGATTAGACATTTTAAGATACTTGGTGGAATCGTTTACCTTTAAACCAATGAAATCATTCTCAAATTCACCAGATTTATTGTATATTGCTGCTTCTCGAGCGAAATTAGATATCATGTATTATCTTGTCGAACATTGTCAACCAATCAAATGGGCATATCAATACGCTAGACATGCAGCATCACTCTCTGGAGATATCAAAGTATTGGAATACGCTTGTAAACTATTCAATGAAAATAAAAATAGTTTTACCTATAGTTCAACTTACAATCCATTCAATGGTGCTGCATCTAAAGGTGACTTGCAGATGATCAAATGGTTGGAAATCAATTGTATTGATGACTTGAGTAATTCGAGAATGTGTGAATATGCAGTCAGAAATGGTCATATAAATGTAGTTCAATATCTTTTGAATCACGAAAATATTGAAATAAGTCAAGGCGATAGAGGTAGATCTGCAGGTTCATTGTTTGATATCGCTGCTACGGCCAATCAATTTGAAATGGTACAGTTTCTTTATAACAATAATATAAGAGAGGCTGACTATTTTTCAGTGGATTCCATTATCTATAAAGGGAGTTTGGAAAAGATAATATGGTTTCACGAACATGGCTATCGAAATATAACAGAAAGAGCGATGGATTATGCAGCCATGAGCGGAAGTTTTGATATCTTGGAGTGGTTGTTCAAAAATAATGGTGGCGCAGGTTTAACTACTGATGCAATGGATGACGCTGCAGCGTATAATCGCTTCGATGTCTTGAAATGGCTCCATCGAAATACAACCCAAGGAATGACAACCGATGGATTCGATCAAGCAGTTGTCAATGGTCATAAGGGTATCGCCAAATGGCTGAACCTCAATAGAACAGAAGGATGTACAGCTGATGCATATAAATACGCTGTCGAGTTGAATGATTTAGAATTCCTAATATGGCTGCACAACAGTAAGAGTACCACCGAAAGATACACAATCGATGCTATTTCAAAAGGAGTTGAAATAGGTAATTTGGAGATTGTTAAATGGTTGATAGAGAACTACAGTAATGACGAATCATATGATTCAACAATTCTAATCAATGAGGCAATTGATAGCAATCATTTTCATTTGGTAGAATGGCTCTATGATGATCGTGTATCTGCGAAATTCGATCATATGTCTCTTAACAAAGCAATCGAAACTGGAAATCGTGATATGATAAAATGGATAAACGATAGAAGAGCTATTGGTCAACTTGAAGTATTTCAAATCAAAAGCATAGAGAGTGCAATTCACAAAAACGATTATCATTTCATTCAGTGGTTATTTGACAACCTAACAACAATGACCTATAGTTTCATCAAGGAATTTGAAACATTCCTTAACAAAACATTTAACCCAGGTAATCGTGATGAAATGTTAACAATCATTAAAAATTATCTTTCTAAAAATAAAAAAAATAATAAATAAATAAAAATAAATAAATAAATAATTCAAAACAACTGGAATTTTTTTGGTTTATTCCAACGTTGCAAACAAAAATAATTTGAAAATGAACAAACAGTTATTCTCTTTTGTTTTTAATAATAGTGTATTCAATAGATTGATATTCAATCATGTATATAGTTTAGATAGTGATAGAAAAAAGTATAGGTGGAATGATCTCATTGTTAAACCAGAGGTTTTGGCTGGTCATGGCTATGTTGACCTCCTAATAGAATATTTCAGCAAAGTTGATGTATCTGCCTTTGCTAGACTACAGACCTTTGATATTCATGATATCATGCTAAATGCAATCAAAAACGGTGTAAATACTCTTGCGATTATCAAATACTTTGTAAATGCACTTGGTAACGATTTTAATCGGTTCAGTCAAAAAGACTACAATCTAATGTTGGACTGTGCAGAGCATGGTAGATTGGAGATAATACAGTATCTCGAAACACTACCGCGCATAAAGTGGAACTTTATCGATGCGATGTGCGTTGCACCGCTCTCGAATGACATGAACATTCTGCAGTATGTCTCCTCGAAAATAGACCAAAAAGAATACACCAACTATAAACATTCACCTTTTCTCAATGTTTTTGATAACGCTGCTTATATTGGTCGTGTCGATATGATTGAATGGCTGGCAGTGAACCGTTCTGAACAGAGAGTTCCAAATCAAATGTACATGTTTGCCGTCATCGGCAACCACATACCGGTTCTGGAGTACTTGAAGCGTGAGAATAAAGATTCATACAATTATACGAATGAAAAAATAATGGATATCGCAGCGAAACACAACAGTTTCGAAGCTCTCCAGTGGCTTCATAGAAATGGTATTGGCGAGTGTTCTAGTCGTGCAATGGATTGGAGTGCTGCAAAAGGTCATCTAAGGATCATACAGTGGCTTCACGCCAATCGCACAGAAGGCTGTAAAGATGCTGCTAACATAGCAGCAAAAGCCGGTTTCTTAGATGTCATTCAATATTTGCATCATAACAACATGAAGGGATTCGATACGAAGACAATGAATAACAGTGCAGCTAATAATCATCTTTCAATAGTTAAGTTCTTACATCATAATCGTAGTGAAGGTTGTACTACCGACGCACTTGATCAAGCTGCTGGTTACGGTTTCACGGACGTGGTAAAGTTCCTCCATTTCAATCGTAGTGAAGGTTGTACAAAGGATGCTACTATAATTGCAGCTGGTAATGGATTCTTGGGTATCGTTGAGTTTCTATTGGTGAATAGACCTGGTGAGGCTCGTATATTTAAAATAGTAGAAAGAGCAATCGAAAAGAACCGTTTGGAAGTAGTTAAATGGATAATAGAAAATAGAAGTGAATGTACTGCACAACAAGCATTAGAGTTTGTAATTGAACCAAATGGTCATATTTATGAATATTTACAAAGTGTTATAAATAATACTACAAAAAACAACCAAATAACCAAAAAAGAAGGAGAAGAAAAAGAAAAAGTTGACGGTGATGATGGTGAAGAACAAATACTGAAAAAATAATAACGTTCTTTCTCAATTCAAATAACCATATATGTTATAAATAAACATTCATTTTTTTGACTTATGATAAATTAACGTTAGTTAGTAAAATTTAACTAATCTTGTAATAAATAATAATTATTAAAATCAGTCGAATGATAACTTGTTTAATTAATATCTATTGAGAATAGTGTGAAGTGGTTTTTTCAAATATATCTAAAAATTGTTAAAGTTATTGGACTGGTAATATAAAATCGAATAAAATATTCGAATTTTTTAATTATATTATTTGATTTAAGATTGTAAATTTACTATTTATATGTTTTGAAGAAATAGAATAATTCAAAACAAATTTAAAAAAATGGTTTCAGGTAACTTTAGTTTTGTTTAAAAAAAAAGGATAAAAATATTAATATTTCCTTTTTTTTAATAGATTGTAGATGTGCTCTATGCTTGACAACTTTGGTAGTTGAAACTCAAAGATATCTATGCTCAGAGTGTCATAACATATCATTATGTTTAAAATGTTATGATTCTCCTAAATCACATACTGTTCACACTGATAAATCACCATTACCTCATCAATGTTCTCTTGAAACAAGTATGTAGAGAAAAAATAAAAAAAAAACAAAACTAATTTTTTAATATTTTATTAAGAATCACAAGCAGAATATATCGAATCAAATAAAGCTGAATCAATTTATGAAGGCTTTATGAATGCTTTCAAAAATTTTGCAAAAAGAAGATGTATTGGTGAATGTATTGAATTGGAAGATGGATCAGCTACCTATAAATGGGTAACCTATCAAGAATTATTTGATAGAGCTCAGAGATTTGGAAATGTAATTCAAAAATTAATTCCTTATGTAAGTAAAATTATCATTTAATTTAAATTATTTTGTAATAACAAAAAAATTGTTACAAACAAAGAGATCAAAAGTTGGAATTTTTTTAACCAATGTACCGGAATGGTATACAGTAGATTTTGGATGCCTTTTTTATGGATACTCTGTAATTGGTATTAATCAACATTTGAGTATGTTATTCTTTTTCTTTGGTTTTTTTTTGTTTTTTTTTTATTAATTCTTTGTAAAAAAAAAAGATGATGAACAATTATTATCCCTACTTAAAAATGGTGAACCGTCATTAATAGTTGTTTCAGATAAAACAATTATGAATTTAGTTAAAGTTATCAATCAATATAACAAACTTTCATTAATAATTTATTTAGGAAATGATTTATCACCTGAAATTAAGAATCAAATTCCATCATCAATCGATATTAAATTATTTTCTGAAATTATGAATACAGATATAAAAATATCACCACATACACCTCAAAGAGACGGAATTCATTCCATAAGTAAATATTTATCTATAATTATTATAAAAAACTGTTAATTTACTTTTAAAACTATAGCTTATTCTTCTGGTTCAACAGGTATACCAAAAGGAATTATCGGTTCTAATACTGAGACCTATATCTTGGGATATCCTTTAGATTTTGTACCAATCCAACTAAGTTATCTATCATTGGGTATTGTATAATCAAAAATTTATAAAAAATATTACTTTTAACATATTTATAAAAAAATATTTAAAGCACATACACAAAGGTTAACAGATTTTACAACACTTTGGAATGGTGGAAGATTTGGAATTTATAGAGATACCAAACAAAACTCTTATTTAAAAGATAATTCTTTAATTAGACCAAGTAAGTTAATTAATATTAAACTTTTTATTTTATAATTTTATTAATTTATTTATAATGTAGCATTTATATGGGGTCCAACAAGGTATAATATTAAAAAAACTATTTTAAAACTTTTTTATTTTGCTAATATACTTAAATAATAATTAAAATAATAGTTTTTGGAATCAATTACATACTAAATATCTAAAAAATGTTAAAATGATTAAAGAATCGGATCATTCTAAATCCGATGAACAATGTGAGTTGCAGGCAATTGCAGAAACTAGAAATTTGTTGGGTGATAGAATAAAGATTATTCTTACAACAGGATCAATTATTTCACCAGAGGCATTTGCTTTAATGAAAAAATGTTGGGGTGAAAAAGTATTGGATATCTATGGTAGTGCAGAAATTAACAAAGTTGCAATAAACGGTCAAATTACCCCTGATGTTGAATATAAATTGTCTCCAATAGATGGTTATGACAGTCATAATGGACATCCAGTTGGACTTTTAAAAGTTAGATCAACAAGACTCTTCAAAGGATATTATAAAAATCCAGAGGCAAATGCGAAAGCATTTGATAAGGATGGTTGGTATTCAACTGGTGATATTGTTGAAGAGTATGGGCAAGGAAAGATAAGAATTATTGATAGAGAAAAGAATTCTTTTAAGATTAGCTATGGAAAATTAGTTTGGTATGTAATTATTGTAAAAACAACAAAAAGATTAACTTTTAAAACTCTAACATGTAACACTTTTGATTAATATATATATAGTCTTGATAATATTGATAGTTACTACTACAACTCGCCAATGATTAGAAATATTTTTGTTCATGGTGATAGATTCCATCCTTTTTTTAGTTGCAATTGTCGTTCCAACAGATTATATATTGAACAAATTTAAAATTGGTAAACAAGACAATATTGATGAGAATTTTGAACTTGTTAAGGAAATTGAAAAGGAAATTAAATTAATTGCAAACCAAAAAAATGTATGAAATAGATATTATATTATTCTAAAATTAATAAGTATTAACTACTAATATATATATATAAAAATAATAGATTGCATTTTGGGAGATACCAAAACTTATTAAATTGGATCGTACTATTTGGACAATGGGAAATAATTTGATCTCTGGAACTGGTAAATATAATAGATTAAAACTTCTTGAATATTACAAACCTTCAGTTGATCAATTATTAAAACAGTTAACAACTTTAACTGATAATGATTCTTTTATTTAAATACAAACAAATAAAAGTGTTGTGGTGATTCGGAATAAAAAAGAGAGATAAAAAAAAAGATAAAAAAAGTCCAAAAAAAAAAAAAATAATATAAAAATAAATAAAAATTAAAGTTTCTTTCCCAACTCTATTAAAGCTTCAATTTCTTGGAAATTTGACTTTTTTAGCACAACTAATTAAATAAGATATGTTCGCTAAAACTTAAATCTATCTTATTTATTCAAAACTAATTACGATAAATAAATGAAAGCTAAAGGAATTTTAAATAATAAAAAAATAAATAAAAAAACAAAGATGATTGATGATGATAGTGATGATGATAACGATGAAACTTGTACAACTACAACAACCACAACCACAACTATAACAAAAGTAAAAGAAAAAGTAAAAGATGATAAAACAATTACAACAAAACCAAAAGTAAAAAAAGATGATAATAAATCAACTGTCTATTATGGAGAGTTAAAATGTATGAGTCAAAAGAAACAATGTGATAATAAAGCGTATTTTGAAGTAAAGTTAAGGGATGCCGCTAATTTATATTTATGTGGTGTTCATTCAAAGGCATACAAGTCACTGGCAAGCTCGCTGCCAAAACGAACCAAAGAGTCGATGGAGAAACACCAAGAGGAACTGATGACACTCGAGAATGAAAAGGTTGAAACGGCACGGCTTGCAAACCATGCCAAATCCGTAGCAGGCAATGTTGTTCTCTCGCAGCTAAAGATGATGAAAGCACCTGAGCAGTTGGATGGCTACCGCAAGGTGTTTCCAAACAACAAGCATGGCGGTCGTAAAGATGGTCTGGGCATGCCGTCGCTCTCGCCAATGCGACTCGGTCCAATCGTACACAACCAGCCGAATGCACCGGTATCGTTGAATCTTGAGAACTTCCATCAGGGTAGCAAGTGCTTCAAGGTCGAATTGGAGTCGGACGGATCGGTCGGTAAGAAGTACCGCGCCAGTCGCGACAAGATGTACAACGACCCGGAACCACATCGACACAAATACCAGCGTGGCGATCGACCAGAGTTCTTTGTTTGGTATACGAAATCCGGTGAAGAGAAACGACTTGGTCCGTTGGAATGCCGACAGTTCTACTGCAACTTCTATGAACGACTCGCTAGTGTGACCGACGACTTTAAACAACTAAAGACTCTGCGAGAGAGTGGCACCAATCTACAGATCATTGGATACGACGCAAGACGTGTCGATCCAACAGAGCAAGCTATAATGGCTGCCTACAAAGACACTCGATTTCCATTCGGTCATGAACTTGTCATCTTTGCAATGCTATTAATTAGTGACCCATTGAAATATCCTTGGAGAATAATGAAAACAGTTGAGTTTTAAAAAGTATATTATTATAATATTATATAATAATAAATAATTTTTTTTTATAATTTCTCTGTCTTTCAAATAAAGTTTCATATCAACTGTTTAATAGTAATTTTATCAAAGAGTGTTACTCTATCTTGAAGTTGTAGGTCATTGTGCACGAAAAACTTTTTTCACTCTAATATATAATAGATAATATGTTAAAAAATGAGAATATCTTTATCTTTTTTATAATTTAAAACATAAATTTAATGTAAATAGAACTTTAAGTTGTTTATCTAATCATTAGAGATAAAATAAATTTTTTCAAAATTTAAAAATTGGTGAATCTGAGCGGGAATGACAGTTTTGATCGATTCGTGTGGTTGTTATGATTGATGATTACTTTGAACATTTATAGTTATTATTAATCATTCTATGACTTTTTAATAAGATTTAATACGAAATCAAAATTTATAAATAGTTAAAATGAGTGATAATAATACACTATTGTCAACGAGTTTATTGGGTACAACAACTTCGACTTCACCCACCACCACTACCACGACAACAACTACAAATCAATCTACTGCTACAACAGAACAATCATCATCATCATCACCAGCATCATCATCTACAAACAATACAGATAGTTTATCAATTAAAGATTTAGGTAGTTCAACAACAGCATCATCATCATCGTCTTTAGATAATATCACCACCAGTAAAGAGAAACAATTAGTTTCAGATAATCTTACTGTATTAAACTATTATATTGATAATGATTTAATTGATGATCCAAAATGGATTGTAAGTATACATATATCAATCAGTAATAATTTTCAATAGAATAGTTTGTTTACTTTAATATCTATCTATTATTTTAGGAAGAAGAATTATCAAATATAGATAACAAGATAACACAATTGTTTGATTATTATGTTCCACCATCGAGTGCATCAAAAGAACAGATTCAAACTGGAAAGATTAAGATTAAAGGTGTTACCTATCAATTATCATTACAGTTACAACAATTTATTATTGATTTAAGTAATATATTGGTATGTTTTTATATAATAACTATTGATAACTTTGATTACTTATTAAATATTAATAAATTTAATTAGAATTTAGATCAAATAACAACATTTATTATTATACAATCATATTCTACAAATGTTAAAGAACTTAAATATGATTCATTAGAATTCTCAAATGTAAGTTTAATCAATATCTTATTTGTTGTTTATATAAATAGGAAACATATAATATTAACATCAACATATATAATTTGTTATGATTATTATTATTATTATTTAGTTATTAGAATATTATTATAGAGAAAGATTCTTATTGTTATCATTGGTATCATCATTGATAAAGAAAGCATATGGTGTTGAATCGATATTAAGAGATGTACCGATGAAGTATGTCAAGGAGAATCAAGAGGCATGGCAACAGAAACTTTTGAAATCACTGTTGGTACTATCTAGTTTCTCTATTCCTGATCACCTAAAGGATCAACCACAACTCTATACCATATACACAGAGTACGTAATCAACGAGCAACTCTTGGTAGTAGAAACACTCTTCCTTCTCTATTATTATAAACCAAAGATTTCATTCCCAAAAGATTTTAAAGATCTATTTAATAGATATCAAGTATGTAATCTTCTTTATATATTACTTCTAATAAGTATATACTAACAATATTGTGTTCTTTAACCTATAGGAAATAAGAATAGGTAGATATTCAGATTATCTATTACAATGTAACAACGATGTTATTAGATCTACACTTCAGAATATCGAATATATATTGGTGTTGGTTGGAATGTTATCCATTGGTGAAGTACCATTATTAGAATCACCAGATAAACCTAAACAATTATCAGAGTAACTATTAATTTAAACTTATATCTTAATTATCGTATCATTATAACTAATATTTTAATATTATTATATTATTAGGAATCAAAAGACAGATATATTAAATCTTATTAAAGTATTTGAAAGATGTTCAATGACACCATCATTATCAATCATTATCTATTCGGTATTATTAAATTCAATGATTCTATCACCTGCATTTGTTGAATCCGATGTCATCTCAAAGTGTCTTGAATATAATCCATTCCAATATCTAAAGTTAATGATGTCTTCAAATTATATAACTGGTAGTGTAAGTAATTTAAAATGACTATTGTTATTAAATGCGAATTCACATTAACAATAATAATAATAATATTAATATCCTTTTTATTCTTTAAAGGCATCATCAACAGGATATATTGATATTATTCAATTGTTTATCAATAGATTTACAATGGTATATGATTTAATATCTACTGAACCGAATGCAGTCAATATTGTTTTCGATGTATTTACAAGTTCATTACGTTATAATCCTTTGACCGAACAAGAGTTGGTCAAGCATGACATCTTTAAATATGTATTGTCACCAACAATCATTATCAATCAATTCGAAAAGACATTAAAGTTATTAACAGATGCAATCTATGATGAATCTTCATCTATTTCAATGTAATTATTAACTAAAACTTACAATAACCTAAATAACTATATAACTAACTTGATCAAATTTAAAGGTTTAAAGTTATAATTCAAACAAATATAAGAGAATTACAAAAGTTAATAAGTAATAGGGATTTAGATCAATTATTAAATCAATCGTTTGAAGCAATCGAGAAAGAAGGTCAGGTGATTACAGCGATTGCCAAACAATATCTACAGTTGAATCAACAGGCAATCTATAAGGGTGCATACAAGTATTTCTTGTTGTTGGATAACGGTGTGCAGTCGTGTGCAGTCTACTCGATTGGTGACCGTATCTTGGATACCATTGTAGCGTTCACCAAGGATCACCCGTCATCAATGCCATTGTACAATGCATTCCTCCAGGCACTTCGTCTACTTGGTTCTCTCTGTCAGTACACACATTTGGCACGTCTCTACTACTGGAATGTATTCAACGGCAACAGAATATCGGATGCCCTCATCGATTTGCTATTCTCGATTGCCGAAGACCGCTCTCATCTCCGTGATATCTCGAGTGCCGTTCTACAGCTATTCTCGATCTTTATGAAAGACAGACCACGCGAAACACTAAACTTCCTCTGCGAGAAGGGTTGTTGGACGAGAGGTGGTTCCGTCGACATGATACGTACTCAGTATCGTCGTGGTAGTTTCTTGCAACTCTACGAACATGAAAAGAACTTCAAATCATCATTTGAACTTACACAGAGAATCATTGAATTATTTATAATTATATTAATTATTTTATTATTAATAATAATAATAGTAATAATAATAATAATAATAATAGTAATTCAGCAGATTTAACATCAATAGATTCAATGGTAATGTTTATGTTACAAGTATTATCAGATTATTGGTTGTTACAAGTGGATGATCTTTCGAATGCAAGAGGTATTTGTAGATCGATATTCGATTGCTTCAAGGTTATCGTGGTAAAGACACATTGTGCTTCACCGAATGAACAGATTGTTGCGCTGTCTGATAAGATTGTACGTGCTTTTACACAACAAGGTGCAGTACAAGCAACTTTGTTTGCTGCCATCGAACAACAACATCAATTCTTGGTGTCCGATCAGATGAATAGCCAAGCCGATCTATTGTCAAGAGAAGCTCTATGTTTGTTGGAAGTGTTGCTACAACATCCTTTGGTACCGGAACAAGTAGATTCATTGGTCAACTCTATACTCTATACCGGCGGTCAGGTTAGAAGTGGAGGAGAAGGTGGTTGGGGAGGACAGGAACAACAAACACTCTGCCTACTATCTGTATTGTTTGACAAGGTGACATCACCCAACAAACTAGCATACTTTGTCATCAATGTGATACGTTCATTCGTTCTGATGATTCGATCAAACAATCGAGAATTCTACATCTCCTCTTATGTAACCGATTTACAAGTTAGTAATATCGTTGACATTCTCCAACAGAGAATAAACAACCCTATTCTTACATCTCATTTGATAGACTTGGTTGGATTACTAAAGGATCTATCGGTATCACAATTCCAATTGACCAATCGATTACTACCAGAGGATTCATCTAGTAAGTTTATTATTACTTTACTAAAGAATCAACAGCAACAACAACAACAATCGAATAGTGTTATCAATGATTTATTTGGTTTACTTTCAAATATTCATTGTAACTCAATTTACTATGGTAGATTCTTGCATGAACTACATGAATGTCAAGGATTCTGGGATGAATTGATCAAACAGTCGAAACATAGTAAACAAACATTATCTTCACTCTACAAGATACTCTCTATTCAAACACTTTCAATGACTACCTCCAACTATGTATTCCCAAATAAAGAGACAAGCTTTGTCAATGCCGTTCAGAAGCATTTCCGTGGATCGATAGAGCATCTCGCCAAGAAGAATATGGTATTGCCTGACTTGGCCAAACGAACTCAACTACAAACAGCCATCTTGGAGTTGTGCGCAAGACACCCTGCTTTTAAGGATGTAGGTTCATTCATTCAGTCGAGATCTCGTGATTCCGGTATTCAGAAATATGACCGTGAATACAATGAACGTTTATTCTCTGGTGGTAGTGGTGAGCAGAATCAAGAGGTATTGGATATCTTGGATGCCTGGAATGATCTGGTCGAACATCAAGTGGAAGAGTTGGAAGTAACCCGTTCACTTTCGAAATTCATTGTTGTATCTTTGCTAAAGAAGAGTGAACTAATCATAAAGTCAACCGAGGAACGTGAAAGAGAGAAGGAACTATCGAATCTAGCTTTGATGTTGATAAAAACAGCATTGACCGATAGAGTTGAATTGGATGGTGGTCAAGTCAATCCGTTAAAGGATGAGGAATGTGAATGGTTACAAATCATATTGGTGACACTCACAGTTATAACATCGAATATTCTCACCAATAGCGATTTGAAACTATCCAACAAAATCACTCATTCGCTCGTTTCACATTTAACTCTTCTTCTTCAACACTACATCAAATATCTCAACAACACAAAGCTATTGACTATCTTTACATTGATAACCAACTCATTGCTTTCGGTCTTGAAGATTGCATCACAAACCAATATCCAAATGTATAATCAATTGTTGACACCGCTGTCTTTACTGATACTATCGAGAACAACCTACTCTGCCAATCAACAAGTATCACAAGAGCAACTACAAACCAACAGTCTATCAAATATTGCAATGTATACAATGAATACATTGATATCGGTGGTTCAAGACGATTGTATTCTTCCTTCGAGTCTACCTCATGAAATGATTGAAAGACTACTCGGTTCATTGCAATTCAGTCTTAATATTGGTTCCGAAGATCAGTCCAATAGCTCACCGGATATCGACAATGCCAATGCCATACTCGATCTATTCATTGCTTTCACCAGACAACCTTTACTATGTGAACAACTCGTTGTCAAGAATATCATCAATCTACTATCATCCATCGATTTAAAGTATTTAAGATTAGCAATCGATCCATATATCTCACCAACTCCAAAGACAAGTAACAACAACAATACTATCTATGTAAAGAATAGATGGTATTTACTTTGGACTAAATGTCTGACTTTGGTTATTTCCATTGCCGATACTTTGAAAAAGAGTGATAAACTACCAGAACAACTCATTGACTTTGTCATTTCTCATAAGGAACGATTCTTTTACTATGCCGATCCAATGTGTTTCCTCAACTCGCCATCACAACAACACCTAACATGCCAGTGGTTCGACCAAATCCTAAAGTTAACCGATATCATCTATGCACTCTCCAAGCATACCAGAAAATATCATCTCTCCTATCGTGTATTTGGTGAGTTACAATCACTCTGCTATCGATTGGCACTCATTCTCACTGCACAACTAGATGAACATCAATTCATAGAGAATTACTTTAATGCAATGACTCTAAAAGAGAAAAAGAAGAATCAACCAACCAAAGTTAAACAACAACCTGCTGAAGGTTCAGCTGCTGCCGCTTCTTCAAGTTCATTGTCAATCTCAAGTTTAAATCCACCAGCACCACCAAAGACAACCACTGTTGAAGTTGGACCATCTCGTATGTCCTCGAAAATTCATTCGATCTATTACCTCATTCTTAGAAATGTATTATATTCCCTGGTGAATCTTCAATACTACATTCGAGAGTGCCCACAGTTCATACCTGTCATTCCTCACTATATGGATCGCTCTACATTTGGAACTTTTCTTTTCGTCAACCAATTGATATGTATGAAAGCCAACGAAACTCAAAACAAACAACCAGCAAAACGAGAAATTCTCCAACAAATAGGTGAACTTAATTGTTTGCTCTTGTTGTTACTCTCTGAATCTTATAATTTTAGAGATGAAGCCCTGGTTTCAAGTATCAGTTATGTAAGAAACCAATTCGATGAAGAATATAATCAACAACAACAACAACAACAGCAACAGCAACAGCAGCAATCAAAAGGTCCATCATCACCAAAGTTGAGAGCTTCTGTATCAAACTCACCACCAAGTTTAACAAACAACATTGATGTTAACAAACCACCAAAATTCTTTTCGACTTTATTAACAAAATTAAATTAAATTTAATTAAAAAAAAAGATATTTTTTTGCAACCTCTTGGGAGATGGGGAATTTTGTTAAATGCGAAAAAAAATTATTTTTTTTTTCCTATTTTGTTTTTTGATTTGCACATTTTTTTTTTGGTATCAAAAAAAACTCTTTTTATGTTCCACAAAATTTAAAAGGAACACCCAGTAAATTCTTTTTTTAATTTTAACTACTACTTATATAAAAGATCTCTGTTTTTATTTATTTATTTTAAATAATTTAAAAGACATGTCTAAAACTGCAAAGCAAAACTCTGTTTTGTTTATAGTCTGTTTTATTATTTTTTGTATTTTTGCAGCCATTGGTTTAGGTGTTTGCTTTGGATCTTTGGTACCAAGTGTAAGATGAAAATAAATATAAAAAAATAAAAAAAATTGATATATTTATTTATTTATTTATTTTTTATTTAATTATTTAGATTGATAAAGCAAAAGGATATTCATCAGGTGAATGTACAGTAACTAAATCAGTGATTATTGCTGATTGCTATTCAGATGAATGTGCTACCTATAATGATCAAATTTGGTGGTATCCATATTGGGGACCATCCTATTTCTTTGTCTATGTAGGTGGTGGAACTGATGGTTCATATAATAATGGTGATGAAGATGGTGATGGTGAAGACGACGGTGAAGACGATGGTGAAGACGACGGTGAAGATGGAGATGACGATGATACTGGAGATAGTGGATTCGACGGTGACAGCGGTGGTGGTGATGATTCTGGTATTGGTGGAGGTGACAGCGGTCTCCTCCTCAAGTCTGCCTATCAATCAACAACCGGTGGTCAATCGTTGGGACAAGAGATTAGAACCGTTTCATCCTATTTGCGTAGAAATAAAGCTTCGAAATCAGCACAATTAGAACAAAGTGCAAAGAGAAGAGCAGAGAAAATGTTGACAGAGTTGAGCAGCAACGGTACAAGCTCTGAGAGTTCCACTGATAATTCATACAACAGCAGTGAAGGTGCCCAATGTGGATACAACTATTGCGCTCAGGGTGTAAACTATGTAACTCTTTCCATGAGCGGAGGTGCCGTCATCAATACATCGGTTCGTGGTCTTTGGTCATCGGACGAAGGTTGGGTCTCATCGTATTTGAACAACTTTTTGGTTGGAAGCACCTACACTTGCTACTACCAAACCGAGCAACCAGCAAACGTTATGTGGTTCCCACCACCCAAATACAACAATACCTCTTTGGTTTTGACTTGTGTAATTCTCAGTCTTGCATTGTTTTCATTGATTGCCACAATTATCTACGCCGTAAGATGGTATATCGCTAAACGTCAATCCAGTCACCACCACCACGAACACAAACCAATTGCTCACCACAACAACCACAACAACAAAAAAGCAAAGCACTCAAAGAAATCGAAATCCGACGAACCAGAACCATACAACTATCGTGTAGTCTATCAACCATTGCCATCGGAAACCTATCAAGCTCCACAAGCAAACTACTACCAATATTCCTATGGTGTTCCATACAACCCATCAAATGGAGTTGCACCACAACCAGTTGCACCTTCCATCAACAATTAGAAAAAAAAAAAAAAAATCCCCAATTCCAAATAATATTATTGTTTTTTTCAAATACAAAACGACTTTTTTTTTTAATTAAAATGTATAGTATTACAATTTTATCATAATAAATAAATAGTTTCTTTTTTTATTTATTATTATTAATTATATTTTGGATTTTGAAGGAATTTCAGATTCATTCTTTACTCTATGGAGAATGAAAAGCTTATCGGATTCTCTTAGCATTGTTGAAGATGATGGGTTGGTATGAACATATTTATTACCATCGGATTTCATTCTTAGTAATCCCATGCATATGACATTACAGCTGAGTAGTATTTCGAATAAATATCCAAATCGATGTCCAATAAATTCATTGGGAACATCAACTTGAAAGATCTTTGTTTTCTGAACACTATCTGACTTTCCTACCAAAATCTGAATAAGAGCAAGTAAATGTGGGTTGAAAAAGCATTGACATAGCAAACTATCGAATACTGTACTTAGGAATACACTTCCACATGCAAATGAAGGTGCAAGATAATATGGATCATTTTGATTCCAGTTTTGATTATTTGGTAGTAAATGAAGATTTAATGGGTCAGCTAAAAAAAAAAAATAATAAAATTAATAAATAAATAATTAAATTAAATAAATAATATTAAATTTGATACGTACAAAGTTCAAAAATTGGGAAAATATTATTATTTTTAAGTATTTCCTTTGCACCGATAACAGCAAGTAAAGTATCCTTGTCATTTAAAAATGGTTCTGGACTATGAGATTCCAATGAAAGAATCAAAAGTTTTGAACACTTGGTGATTCCAGCACGCTTGAGATCTTTGAGAAGAGAAGGTGTTCCCTCAACAATATAGATCTCTGGGTATTTGTTGATAGATTCCCATTCTTCAATTGGGAACTTTGGTGTTAAGATTACAATTGGATCGTATCTTCTTAGATATGGTTCACGTAAAGGACGAATGAACGATTCGATATACAAGATATGACCTGCAACAATAATATGATTGTTAATCGATGCTGTATCCTCTACTGTTTGTACAAGGTAGTCTTCCAAGTAATGAGAAGTCCAAAAACGTTTGGGAACCTTTGAGCTACTATTAAATAATTTGGGAGGCATTGGTATTGAAATGGTTGTTGATAAATTGTTTGAATGAAGTTCAGACAAGGGTGGTGAATCACCAAGATTTGATAAATCCGAAGGTGTTGATCCATTTCTTGATGATAAAGTAGGTGGTGATGTAGGAGATGATCCACTTGCACCATCATGATTATTGTTACTATCTTGATTATTATTATTATTATTATTATTATTATTATTATTATTATTATTATTATTATTATTATTATTATTATTATTTTTATTATTAAATAAATCAGCTATATTACCAGGTGCAGGTTCAGGTCTATGTATTGTTTCTAAAACTGATAAATCATGTTTCATCTCTTTCTTTTTCTCAATGATTAATCTATGTAATGATTTTTTGTTGTGTGGTGATGTAAGTTCTTTCTTTTCTGTCAAGATTAATTTACATTTATATTTATGTGTATCTGGATCATATCTCCATGCAACTTTTGCTTCCATCTGTTTTTTATTGATATTGTTTAGTTTTAGTTTGCAAAGAATTTATAAATAAATTACTTACTATTTTATCATTATTAGGTTGATTATCACTTATAAAACTAGATGGTGCAAATTTAATTCTCTTGGCAGATTGTTTATTCTTTGCAAGTAGAATGGCACCATCGTTTTCATTAATGATATAATCCTTGTTTGGATTCACTTTGATTCTTTGTTTTTTATTGATTAGTGATTCAATACCAAAAACAATCATACCAAACTTTTCATAAATAATCTAAAGATTATAAAAATAAAATAAGTAAGTAAATGAATCTTTTTTTTTTTTAGAACAAGATTACTATACATTTGCAACATATTTAAAAGATAATCCAACAAAAACAGTGGAGAATTTTTGTGTGAAAATTTCATAACTGTTACCAGAACCATATTCATCGATATCATCATATCTCTGAAGATCTGATCTCAATAAATTCATTACCAATGTACTGAACCCAGGAGATAAACATGATTGTGCAATTAAATTCTAAATTATAAATTAATAAAATGATTATTTATATATTACTATTTTAACTATTTACCATTTTCATTTCTTGAATTGAAATTACTTGTGTTGCACCAGCAGATATCATCTTTGGTACAAGTCTTTGATTCATTACTTGAGCAAAAATTGGAACACGTGGTAAGAATGCTCTGATCGACATGACTCTAAGTATATTCTCCTTATCATCTTCAATATCAAGAGTCGATTGTTTTGAAAATATAAAAATACTACTAGCTTTTTCTAAATTTGATCTTTTAAAATCTAAATCTTTCTATAATTTATAAATTATTTATAAAATTTTAATTAATAATTTGACCAATTGTTTTCTATATAGTTTATACTTACACCAGGTGAACCTTTAATATAAACAACATGTTTCTTTGTTTTATTACTTTCAATCATAGGTTTAAAAAATTCGGGTGGATCTACTGCACTAAATATTAACAATGGCATTAACTTTATTCTTGACTATAATAACAAATATTTAGTTAGTTTAAAACAAAGATGATATCATAATAATTGTATTACTTACATTATAAAAATATTCTCTCATGAATACGTTTAGAGATTTCTCATAGAGGTTACCAACTACAGCTACAAATTTCTTTTTGTTGGTTCTGTATTCACCATCCCATTGTTTGGTAGCAGCCATCAGTGTGAGCAATTGAGATGATTTCAATGGTAAATAAATCAAAGCAGTTAAAATGATTACACAAGTCAATGCTCGACCAAGTGATGTTTGTGGTGAAATATCACCATATCCCACTGTTGACAATGTTACAACAGCATAGTAAATGGCATTATGGAATAGAATACCCTCCACCGATGTAATCATCGATGCAAATAATACAATAAAAATTAAAAGAGATAATAACAATTGACTTGTTTTTTGAAATACAGCTGTAATTTTATATAAAAAAAAAAAAAAAGAATAAAGAATAAAGAGGGGAGGGAGAAAAAAAAAAAAGAAATAAAAGAATAATAGAAAGAGAAATATAGAAAAAAGAGAAAATAGAGAATACAAAAAAAATAATAATAAATTATAAAAAAGAATTTTTAAATCAAAATAAAGAAAATATGGTTAAATAAAATGGTTTGAATTATGATGAATGGTTTGATAGAATTGTTGTTGATTAGTTGATTTCTATAATATATCTTATACATACTGCTTGCACCATGTATCTTAAAGATTCTAGGTGCTTTCAAGATTCTAAGAACACGAAGAAATCCAAGTGGAATTACATTGACCAATTCATTTGGTAACAAAGTTACAAAGATTGGTAACAAAGTAACAATATCCAATATTGTATTTCCTTTTTTAAAAAACTTGTTTCTAATATATCAAAAAATGGTTAGTAAGAATTAAAAACATATAATTATGATTACTTCTTACTTATTCTTTGTGAATATAAAACATCTAACGAAATCAATTACGAAAAATATAGATAATCCAAGCATAATGGTATTTAATCTATGCCATGCGTCACTATCGGTTTTTATGTAACTCATTGCAATGAAAATACCAACCGATGCAACACTCAGTAGAATGTTACAGTGTTCCATAATGAAATCTAGTTTTGAATACCAATATTTGTAGAGTAGTAGACGCTTCTTTCGTTTCTGTTCTTCCTCTTCCTCCATATGAAAGTAATCGGAATTGAATGCATCCATTTCAATTTCACTCTCTTTGCCATCTTCGTCGGAAACAGAGTTGGTAGTGAGTGTATCGCTGCTGTCATCTGCAAGGTCGTCATCATCGTCGTTCAATCGACGAACGATACTCCTATCGTAACCATCGGAATGGTGAGATAGCGGGTCTTCATTGTCACTCCATGGATCTGATGCTGCCACTCCTGCAGCACCGCCACCACTACCAGGCATAATTGAATTATCATTTATCTGTACTAAATGTTGTAACTGTTGATTGGATGTGAATTGTTGTTGTGATTGTTGTAGTGGTAGTTGTTGAAATCTTAGTTGTTGCATCGACTGCATTGATTGAGCATTCTGAATATTAGGACTCGTCGGTAAACTATGTAAACTAGGTAAACTAGTATGACTAGTATACATTATATTATCACCAACAACAGGTGCTATATTTTTGTGGTTATCTATAATTGATTCATCCATAATGTTTTGTTTTTGTTATTTTTTGATTGGTCTTTTAGTTTGTTATTTATTGTTATTTATTATTATTATTATTGTTGTTGTGAAAAAACAAAACAAAAACAAACTAAAACAAAGTAATGTAATGTAATGTTACAACAAAACAAATACCAATCAATTATAATCTCTAAAAAATTGAATAAATATAAACTAATTATATATAAAAATCTATTATCTCATTGAAAACAAGTATAATTATAATCTTTTTAATATTATTATTACTGTTACTTTTAACTGTTTTTATTTAAATTTTTGCAGAATTATTTTAGTTGTTTTGTTGTGCTGTTTCACACTCAGAATCAAAACCACATAAATTTAAATGTTTATTTTTTTTAATGAAAAACGATTAATGTTTAATTGGTATAACAAGTGGTTGAAGGTGGGTGTCAAAAAAAGTTTTTTTTAAAAAAAAACAAAAAAAATTTTTCAATAAAATGGTACAGATCTTGGATCCCAATCCCAAGGACAATCTCACACTTTTTTTCAATCAAAAGAGACACATTTTTTTGAACAGACACTGGTTTTTATAAAAAGATTTTCATATTTTAATATAATAGTGTTAATCTTTTTTTTTATTTCTTTGATTTTGTTTTTGGTGATGGTCCTGTTAAAGTTAAACTTTTTGGTTGTTTACAAATTAAACTGTGTTGAAGTAACTTGTTGTCAGCGTTTTGACATTCTTTACTACAGTAGTATGATGATTTGCATTGGGAACAACGAAGCATCTTTGAGGTGTGTTTAAAGCAGTAGCTGCAATATGAGAATTTAATGGGTTCGTGTCGGAGCAATCGATTCATGGTGTCGTTCTGAAGGATTCTCTTACCGTTGGTTGTATCGATAGTCTTGCCATTGATGACGGTGAGACGCATTCCAACGGAGAAGAGCTCGTCCACTGCATCCTGTGAGTCTAGTCCGCCGCCATTCATAATCAACTCGATGAAACCACCGTAGAAATCGATTACTATAGCATGAATGTTACCGGTGTCTGTATACTTGATGGGACGTTCCACAAGTACCACACGGGTCGCTTGTCGGTTGTACATATCGGTGAACAACTTTGAGATGTCAAACTGGTCGGCATCACTCACACCAGGTGGGTATACTCCACTCTCTAGATGAGCACCGCTCTCCCTACGAAAAGTTGTTACATACAACTGTCTCTCTTTACTCGACAATATATTCTTTAGATTATTCAAATCTCCGGCATTCTCTATAGCTACACCAGGTAGATGTTTGAATCTGAATTGTGGTTCTCTTGGTTGTTGTCGTAGTTGTTGTTCACCATTAGCAATTGCAAGTTGTAATTGTTGTTCTGCATCCACTTCATTCTCTGTTGTTGCTGATGCTGTTGATTTTCTAGATCTTCTTGTTTTCGTTGTTGATTTATCTTTATTATTTTCCTTATTCAATTTGAATTGTGTGGTGATTATCTTTTTGTTTTTCTTGGCTAGTTTGCTGGTGGGGTCGAGTTTCAAACATGCATTGATCGACTTTTTAGCATCTTGATGCTTACCGTCATTGCTCTGAACGATTGACAGCAACAGCGAACAGTACTTCCAGCCCGGTTTGATACTTCTCATTCTACTTAGATCCAAGAGGATATCTTCTCTCTCGGTTTGCGATGTTGACTTGTCAGCTGCTCTCTGCAACTCTTTGGAGTAGGCACGATAAAAGTAAAACTTGGCAAGCGAATCAACTGACAGTCCGTAGAGCGCAATACCTTCGCCAGCAGTTTTGGCAGCTTCCGTGTATTTCTCCTCTTCAATCAACTCTTTGATTAACTTTCGCATCTCGACTGCTTCCTTCTCTGTGGAGATGGCACTCTGACTGCACTTGTTGTTTCTAATGGCATCGGTTGCCTGTGTCGCTACACCAAACGATGCCAGTAACGCTAGTAACTCTTCGATTTCACCATCAACCTTGTCGGTATCGGTTGTAGACACACTGCCCAGAACATAGTCGGTATAGAGTTGCACCGCAAGTTTCGACAGTTTCATCTGCTGACTGAACAACGGCATCGCTTGGTATTTCTGTTGAAGTAGATGAGTGATGACCATCAAAACCATGTGTACCAATGGAATCTCCCAAGTCGATCGATCGCCACTCTGAAACGATGACAAATACTTTTCGGGAATGTAATCGACCTTGACCGATCGCAATATCTCTGTTTCAACTTGTTCCGGTGAATCTACCCATTCCTTACCAGAGAGTAAATAGAAATTCTGACCAATAAAACTTGTCATACAATCTATTGCCAATGATAAACCAGAAAAGATAACACCTTTAATATTATCTGTACTTTTATTATTATTATTAGTTGTAGTTGTTGTAGTTGTTTCTTCTTCTTCTTCTTCCTCTTCTTCTTCAATATTTTCCTCTTCTTCTTCTTCTTCTTCATCTCTATCCATTTTTACATCTTCTTCACTGTCAGTAACATCTTCATTGTTATCACTTGTATCACTTTCATGATCTTCAATCTTTTTAGATGGTGTTCTCTTTTTTGGACTCTTTTTTGAACCCTTTTTAGTTGTTTTTCTTCTACCACCCATTTATTAGTTTGTAATATTATTAATGAACAGATGTGAATATAGTTGTTGAATAAAATGTCGTCTCAGTTTTTTTTTTTTTTTAAAAATTAAACACATATTGGCGGGAAACCCTTTTTTTTTTTTTTTTTTAACAAATCTCAAAATTTTTTTCAAGTAATAGAGATTAATAATTATAAAAATAAAATAAAATAACAAACGTATACAATGATAAAACGTCTATACTTATCAAGTATGAATCACAAAGAAACAGAAACTACTAATTCTAAACATTGGAAAGTTAGACTTTCAATTTGGTGTTTAAAACTTTCATTAATAGATAAGTCAATTTATCAACTAATTTTTCTTTGTCATTTTTATTCTATGGAAAAGTTTTAAAGTTTGAGAAAAAAATTAGAAAATTAATCATTATTTTTTTAACAAAAACAAAAGATTCAAACAACTTTTTCCAACAAGATGTAGAGCAAAATCATGATTTTTATTATATTTGCATTACCATTCTTTGATTATCTATAATTCTTTGAACATAAAAATGCAAATATAACCTTTATTAGATTTATATAAATAGTTTATTTTTTTCCCATGGTTTACAAATTCAAATTCAAAATCAATTTCATTTTTGTTAAACCGAAACAAATATACAAAACAAATGGGACAATCACAATCAAATAATAATATTAATAATATTAATAATAATATATCTATAATAAATAATAATCAAACAAAATTTCCTGATTTTATTTTAAGAAAAATCTTTGAGATTTTATCAGAATCTGTGTGTAGATATCATAATGACCGTTGGAATCCTTTGACTCTCTCTTTGGTATCACACTATTGGCTTGTGGAAATCATCTCTAAATCACAACCTAGAATCACTACATTGAGTAATGAAGTAGAGTTTCTTGTTGGATTACCACAATCCTATTATCGATCCTATGCCAAACTTTATGACAATGTTCAAACCACCGATATTCCAGTATTCAATATGAAACTCACCAAATTGACAATCATCTCTTTAGATCATGAGAAAAAGATAAAAAAGAGTAGAAAGAAGATGTCAAAAGACTATTATGATCGTTGGTTAAACCGTCGTGATTGGATAACACAATATAATGACGCATTGCTATCGTTGTGGTCATTCGATTCACTCACTGTCATTGGTTTATTTGAAGGACAACAATTGGATCAACTATTAATTGCCAATCGTCTGAGAAAATTAAGAGTCTATCACGATACCGCCAATGAATTTCATTTGGAATCATTTCCTAATCTAACGAAATATACTATTCGTCATGACAAGGAGGAATGGTCATTAGAAGAATCGGCAACAGATATATTCTTTATGCCAAATCATAATCAATCTCTTACCTCATTGGTTATCAACATTCCATTCAACAGGAATCATCCTCTCGATCAAGATGCTCAACCAATGCCCAATGTAACATCACTAGAGTTAAACAATCAAAATGGCTTTGGTCCATGGTCAAATAGAGTACAAGAGAGAATACCATTGAATATCGCTCACTACTTTCCAAATTTAACTACTCTAAGTCTCGATAATATCTATCATCTAATGGTCTACTCTTCAAAGGATGAAATGAATACGTTACCACTACCAGTGTTAATTGGTAAGCTAAAACAGCTCCGTCATCTTTCGATTAACAATAAGAGACCATCTGGTTTATCGAAAATTGATAAAACTCTTGGTGTTTATCCACGTTACTACTCAGAGTTTGAAACAGGTGAAACCGCTCAACTATTTGCTAGAGATTTGTTAGAGATTGGTGGTCAGCTACATACTTTAAAGCTAAAGGGTGAAGTAACTCTCTTTTCCCCACTTCTATCACAGTCATTGAGTTCTCTAACCAACTTGAAAAGACTATCAACTTCACACGTCCTCACAATGGATGATGTCAATCTCTTGACACTCTTGAATAGTTCTCTCAAAAGAGTTTCAGCCAACTTTTACAAACACAAGAACAATGCATTGTTGCACATTATCAAGAACAACAAGAACATTGTGGTTATAAAAGATTATTCATTCGATGGTTATCCAACAGCAGAGCTATTCAATGCTTTGAGTGATGGTGATACAAAGTTAGAGAAACTACAATTGGTTTGTGACAATGATATGGTTCCTAAAACAAAGTGTTCTAACCTTTCTGTACACATATCAATGGTTAACAGAAACAAACACAAACAACCAAGACATCAAAACAAAGAACAATATCAACACTACAGAAAGTTAATGTATTTCGGAAACCAAGAAGATGTCCATGATAATGAAGATCAAAGTGAATCAATTGAATAAAAAAAAAAAAGAATCTTTTTTAATTATAAATTTGTTTTATAAACAAGATTGTGCCATGATTGATTATCTGACTTTTTAAATTGCAATATTATATTATCTTGAGCAAGGTTGAGATTTTTGATTGTATTTCCTAGGAGTGTAGGGTGTATTAGAATAGTTTGGTTGTTTTTTAATTTTCATACATACTAAGTCTACTTTCAATAAAGTCAAGAACCAGGTCTCATTTTTAGCTATAAAGAAAAAAAAAGTATAATCATTTCCATCTCCACACAGTGCAATCAAGATGGTGTACTTTGGAGGATGTATTGAAGCTTCAAAGTCACATCTCTGTTGGAGGTCAAAGGTATGCTCATACCTCGAATCATGAAATTGTGCTGGAAAATGTTTAAACGATTCTTCTTTGTTCATTGTTTAGAACGCTGCTATTTGAATCGCACTTTAATTTCAACATGATATGATTCTTTGTCACTATCTGTAGGTAGAAAAAAAAAAAAAAGATATATATTACACGATAGACTATCTAAAGCTTTTATCGACTCTGATGATATTGATGATCATTAGGTTCCAATATTGTTTGAAACACATAAAAAAATTTTTTAAAAACTTATTCAAATTGAAACTGATGATATTGTTAATCATGATAGATAATAGTTGATAATAAAGTTGATTACTAATAAGTTTTTAATAGAATTTTTAATTTCTTAATAGGATTAAAAATCCAATTAATTTATTTTTTTTTGTTTTTAATTTTCAAAATCTATCTGTATAATATTTTACGATATACAAGAAGGGTATTACCAAGGACAGTTGATGACAGCTTCTTAGATCACATACAAATATAGTGTTTTCGGTGAATTTGAATATACACTACGTGATTGTGATTACCACAACAGAACACCTCTATTTTAATAAAATTAATATCTATTGATAATCTTCAATATATATGGTAAATAATAATTGAAAAAAGATGTAAGAATAGGCTATTATTAATGTATTAATGTTTATTTAAGGTATTGCCCCGCATGTTATTATAATAAGTTGATATATCTTCATTTCCACTTACTATGCCATCTTTGACTATGGTAACCGTCAAGTCGGATTTGCTACAGCTGTTACTGCCTAAAGTTTAAGAGGGGAATTTGCTGAAATAATATAATTTTAAATAAAAATTAATTCATTTTAATATTATTTGTTGTTGTTTAGCTTTTATTTATCTCTTTGAGATTATTATCTCTTTTTTTCAAAGTCACTCAAATTTCTAAAAATATAAAAAAATATAATTATATAAAAAAACTTTTCTTTTATCATTTATTTAATTTCTAATTCAAAAATATGGTTTATGAATATTTATAAATATTAACTCTGCTTCAAGTGAATTGTTATCAACATCAATTAGAAGATTCTAGAATTTGATTTTTGAATATCACAACAAATTTAAGTATGATTTGGTTGATAAGACCGAGTGAAAACAGTTTAAAAATGCTGTTAATATTGATGTAAATATATTAAGAAAATTGTTTTTATTTCTTCATCTAAATGACAAATGTTTATTCTATAAAAAACTAAAAAAAAGAGTAATTTTTGCAAAAATAAATTTGATTTTTGAGAAGCAATGTATTGATTTTTATTTTAAATAACAAATTTAGCTCTGAATGTATTGATCTAAATAAAGGAATGGGTTTTCAAAAAAGTAGTCACTTATTTTAAAATCTATCAATTTGTTTATTAATATTATATTGATAATTTTTTTCAAAACAAACTCATTCACTTTTTAAATTTCAACAAATAATTAATAAATTTATTAATTATTTAGCATTTATCACGTTTAATAATGAGTAGCAACAAAAAACAAAAACCTCTGCTACTACAGACAACTATCCAACAATAGTCACAGAAAAAATAAAATCCAAAATAGTAGTTAAAAAATGTTTGGAGTGTTCAGATTGTAGCGAAGAAGAAGAAGCGCTTGGAGAGAGTGTTCCGATGGAAACCGAGAGCTACCAAAGTCTAGGTATGATAAATAATTAATTTTATTTTCTTTTTTAATTAATTTTTTTTTTCCTTTTATTAGATATGGTTTTAAAAAACTTACAGGTACAAAAGTTACACTTTTAACTGGACCATCTAAATATAGTTGGATTCAAGAGACAGGATTAATGCAAGTAGAAATTTATTCGAGAGATTATTTCAATGAATAATCATATTTTATCTTCTTATCATTGAAATAATCTCTCGAATAAATTTCTTGAAGTGCAATCACAACTGTTAATGATGCAAAGACATATGATTCTTTGATGAAAGGCATGTTTCGAAATTGGACTCTCTAACAAAAGAATGTAAAAATAAGATTGTTAAATCAAATTTTTTGTTCTTTTTCTAATTTTTAAATAAATTCTATTTGTTTTTTTTTATCTATAAAAATATTAATTTTTTAAAGTTTTTATTATTATTATGAATTAAGAGTTGAATTTTGAATGTGTCTTTGTAATGTGAGATTCTGTTTGTGTGGTGGGTGAGTTTTTTGTTTGGGTGGGGCGAGACAACACCATTTTAGTAAATCTGATTAATCAAACAGTGCAAGCTAAATCAATCAGATCAAAATATTTAATAAAGAAATAGTTTTAAGAAATCAAAGTAGATAAAAGTTTAAAGATATTACTCAATTAATTAGTTTTCAAGGTTTAAATAGCTTTGAACTTTAGTATTGTGGGATGAAAAACACAAAAATATATGTTTGTGTGATCTAATTCTATTATTTTTAAATAATTTTTTTTTTAATAAAAGAAAACCTATATAAAAATTATTTAAGAAAAAAAATAATAAACAATTCAATCTGATCATACATTTGATAGTTTCCAAAAAATTGTTTGATAAAAATAAAAATATGAGTTTATAACAACAAAATAAGATATTTTTAAATAATTTTTTTTTTAAATGAAAGAAAACCTTTAATAAGAGTGAGGTCAGATAGAAAAAAAATTGATAGTAACGAAATTTAATCAAACTAAACAATGTTACAAAAAAATTGTTTTGGTAAAAAATGAAAAACCTAGTTTAGGGTTTTTTCACCACTAAATCACAGGGTAATGTCTTATGAAGAATTTAGAAAATGATAATTTAAAAGTTAAATTAGTATTTTGTTATTTTAATTGGAGCATCGGCATCTAATATCTTTAAAGGTGATACAGTCTCTGGTAATGATATAGGTGAATCATTTTCTGATGAGCTAGATTGGGGATGAACCCATAATATCTGGTTACCTCTGGGAGTAGCTGGCGACAGTGATAGAGTTCGTACAGTAAATGCTTAGACATGACCGTCTGGTGCTGGTCGAACCAGAGTACCGACTTTTAAAACTATGGGTATTCATTTGACATGATAGCGAAACTGTCAATACCATTGCTTTCTAGATCTTCATATATCGCTGAATATGGGTGCTTAGAGAAGCTAGTCTGAGTCGAGACATATGTTTTTCGAACAAAAAGCTTGATAAGAAAGCATTTAAGGTGTCTAGATGTATTGTTCTTCTTATTCATCTTTAATAGAAAGGTGTATGGCAAAAAAAATAGACAAAAAATATGAAACCCAATTCCGATATAAATTTGTTTATTAAACAAAGTTTGAATCTATCGATAAAAAATTGGACAAATAACTTTACAACATACTATCTATTGAAAGAAATAACCTACAAATGTAAACAAGAAAATCTCTGATAGCAGTAGAGTAAAGAACTAAATAAACATATTGAACTGATGTTGTTATAGTTGAATAAAGTAAAGAATAAATGATAATATCTATTCTCTAATGTAAATTGATCCTAACCATTGATACTGATACTAAAAAACTAATATAAATTCATACATGTGTAGTTATTATTTTTTTAGTTTTTTTTGTTTTAAATCACCACAAACCAAAGCATGTAGGTATTGGAAAAAAGTATGGATATATGAAGAGATGTTAGTAAGATAAGAGATGCGAGTGTAGTAGATGTTAGTTAGTGGAAAAGATATGGTATCGACAAAGGTGGATGGTGAAGAGACCGCAACACCAACAGTTGGAAATGGTGGCAACTTCACAAATAATGGATTTGAAGAGAATTGAGGTATTCTTCAATAATAATTATGAAGGTTAGCGAATTTGAAATTCACATAAATTTTTCACAAAAATTGATGAAAAATGTAAAAATTTGCAATTTTTTGTGTGAAAAATTTTTTTTTATATTTTTAGAAATTTGAGTGACTTTGAAAAAAAGAGATAATAATCTCAAAGAGATAAATAAAAGCTAAACAACAACAAATAATATTAAAATGAATTAATTTTTATTTTAAATTATATTATTTCAGCAAATTCCCCTCTTAAACTTTAGGCAGTAACAGCTGTAGCAAATCCGACTTGACGGTTACCATAGTCAAAGATGGCATAGTAAGTGGAAATGAAGACATCACCGAGGATCCATAATGGACCAATTGGAGCTGGGATATCGATACCCATGAAACCAGAGAGACATTCAGTTTGACCCATAGAGGTAACTTGGAGGACGTAGTCGGTTGGGGTCAAAAGGAATTGACGACCGGCAACAGTGATTTCAATGTTTGGCAAAGTCGAGATGACAGAGCATGAAGTGAAGATACCTTCACCGTTCATTACGACAGCACCGAGCTTGGTGTTCAAAGCGTTGATTTGAGCGGATGGACCAGCAATCAAGGAGGTACCAGAGTCACAGATGGCGTGACATCCGTCAGCACCACAGTATCCGAGAGAGTTACCGTTCAAAGCGAAATCGTCCATCTTGAACTCCCAGTAGGTCTCGTTGGTGAGTGGGACGTAGGTGATTGGACCAGTGTAACGGGTGGTATCGATGGAACCAAAGGTGAGTTCACCACCGTTGGCACCTGGAACCTTGGATAACCAGAAAGCAAAGACTGGTTGTTGGACCAAACCTTGAGCCATCATGTTGTAGAAAACTGGTGGGATAGAGTTGACAGAGATCGATTGGAAGGCAAGACCGAGGATACCATCGAATTTGGCCAAATCGAAAGCAATACCTGGTTCGGCGGTGGCTTCAGCAAACAATTGGTTTTGGACAGTCAAGGAACCGACTTGGACGGTATCTTGGGAGACGAAACCAGACATGGCACCAGAACCATATTGGATAGAGAAAGAGGTACCGTTGGCAACGTATGACGATGACTTGGATGAATCGTATTTGCTGTGCAAGTCACAGGCAACAACAGTGACTGGGCACTTCTTGGATGGGATCCACAAGTTGGATGAACCAGTATCGAAAACTACCTTGAAGGATTGGGCTGGGGTACCGATGGTAATGGCACCATAGTATTGGGCATCTTCATAATCAGAGATTGGAATAGTGGTTCCTGAAGCACCGAGGAGACGACCAGCAAACTTCTTTTGGATGTTTTGTGGGATTCTTCTAATGGCTTGTCTTGAAGCCTTGTTGAAGGAGAGTGGGACACTGTATGAATTGTTAAAAATATTATTATTAATTAAATTATTGAATAAATAAATATCATTTATTATTATAAAAATTATTTTATTTGATTTATAAATTATTTTTGTAGTTGATATTTATTTAATTAATTAATTTAAAACGCTACTTACGTGAAAGCCTGTGAGACCACGATGAAAGCAAAGAATACAGCAAGTGCAGAGATAATTCTCATTTTTTAATAAATATATATATAAGTGACTGAATTAAAAGTAACCAACTTTGGTCTATATATATGTTTTGAAAGTGTGTTGTTAGGAGAGTCAAAATTTTAAAAAAAAAAATATACTAAAAAAAATACAAAACTGAAAATTCTTTTTCTTTTTTTTGGTTACGATAATTATTGTTGAATATCGTACATACTATTATATAAAGGCGGTGAAAATTTTGATCGGATTGTGATTCTCCACCCAAACCCACCAAAAATTTGAAAAAAAAAAAAAAAAATACCCCAATTGTGATGAAAAAAATCAATTGTTGGATAAAATCAGAAAAAATTGAAATGTCATTTGAAAATAGCACACCTCAAAGTGTTTATGGTGAGTGGAATGAAAAAAAATATAAAAAATGAAAATATCCAAAAATGAAATCAATGTTGTTTTTTCACTTTTTTCTTATCATTGTCTCATTGGGTTTAGACATTGAAGAAGAAGCTTTTGACTTTTTTTGAATCATACAATTCCTTTTTTTTTTTTCTACAAAACCCAAATATTAATTAATTATGAGGAACGTTTTTTTGTTTTTTGTTTTAAAATATCTTTTTTGATCAACCACAACCTTGAATAGATTTATAGGACTAATCAAAGAGTGTTCCACTTGGCCCTAACTAGATTCCTCTATTGTAGGTTTGTCATCATCATCATTGAATTGTAAGGCTACTGGAACCAAAAGCAGAAATCATGCAAATCGGCATTATAAATGAAATTTCCAATGACTCGAAAAATTTGCAACTCACAAACTAGTGTGTAACCGTCGATTCCTTCGAAACTCCTACTACTATTTTAATATGCGATAAGAAATCTGATTACCAAACTCCAAACCTTGGAACTCTAAAAAACAACAATGATTTAGGATTTAGGAAGGAACTAGACCTAAAATTAAATGAAAAAAACAGTCGACACACAAAAGAAAAGTGATTCTAGTAAATCGATCTAGCTACACTTTCTGGATATTTTCAATTTACTGAACAAAAGGTGGCTGGGAAAACGAGAAAATCTTAATGATTCCAAAGCTAATCATAGTGAGGCAATGATACCCACCCACTTTAGGGATTTCATTGTTTCAAAAAAAAAAAAAAAAAAAAAAAAAAAAGAAAAAGAAAAAGAAAAAAAGTAATTTTTAGTTATTTATAACTTTTTCTATTCTTTTTTCTGAAATGAATATTCAAATTATTTTCATTTTTATTTCTCAAAAAAATAAATAAATCAAACAACTTTATAGAATAATAATTATTATAGTTCTGTAAATTGTTTTAATATGATATAATAAAAGTATAAAGTTTAAATTTGTTTTTTTTTTTTTAAATTTTTATAAAGATTTATTTATTTATTTATTTTGTTGTTGTTGTTGTAGTAGTAGTTGAACTTGATGATTCTTCAGTTGCTGCTGTTGGCTCTTCAACATTTACACTCTTGTAAAGTAAAATATATGACATATGCCAATCACCAGTACCACCATAGAGCTTCTTGATATCTTCGTCAGTGTGTAGTGTAACTATATTATCGTTGAATTGATACCATTGATTGTCAGCCTTCTTTACCCATGCAACGTAATGACCAGAGTCAGCATAACGACCTTGATGAGTAAGTACTGCACTCAACTCATATTTACCGGTATCGTTTGGTTTGATATCGAGCGATACATCACTGGTAGCGCTGGTTGATTTGTTGTCTGGTTTCTTTTCGGGTGGTTTGCTGACGTCGGACATCTCTTGATCGTCGAGTGGCTTTCTCTTGCGTTCCAACGACTGGTTGAATTGATCCTCGATGATCTTACGCTTGACGGCCAGCTTCTCTTTGAGTTCCGGTGTGCACATGTCTTGAACATCGAGCATGAAAGGGAATTGAACGGGTCTGATAATCTTGGCTTTGACACCGACAGTGGCGGAATCACGTGACTCTTTGACATCTTTCTTCCAGTGGAATCTAACGAATTGTACGAAAAGATAGGGTGGAAGTTTGGAGATGGCAGTCTTCTTGAGGTAGACGGCTTCACGATTCAAAGTCGGTGACTTTTTGGTGATCTCCTCTTCCAAACCACGTTTGAGTCCTTCGTGCAAGTACGATGTTTCAATATTGATATTACAGGCCAACTTTAAGAGTGTCTCTATCTTGTTGGTAGGATCTTCCGATGGATTGTCCTTACAGGTCATAGTATCGATCGTCTCAATACCAAACAACTTGTTGATGATCGACTTTTCATGGTCATGATCATTTGGATTGAGTGTCTGTCCTGGTGCTGCCAACTCATATGAGAAAGCAGTCAACAATTGTGACATTGCTTCCTCTGCATCTTGTTGTAAGAAATGTCCACCTTTTTCTTCAGCAAATTGTGGAAACATTCTTCTAAATGTCTAAAAATAAATAAAAAAAATGGTTAATTAGTTAATTAGTTTAATGAATTAAAAAGTAATATATATATTATTATTATTATTTTACCACTACTTACTGATAAGAATAAAATGGTTGACATTGGTAGATTTGATTTGGTGAGTTCATTGAATAAAACTTGAGATGCTTTTACAAGACTGGCATACATTGATGGGTTGCTTGGTTGTTTGTAGGTTTGAATGGATTTGACAAGTTCTGGTACGGCTTTGAGTGTTTGTAGTGTCGAGTTGAGATAACATGTATTTCCAAGATTGGCAAGACCGGTTGGCATGTCATTCATAATTGTATTCTGAGTTTCCTCTGGTAGATCTTCAATAAATTTTACAGGTTCCTTTGGTTTCTCCAATTCAGCTGCCGATCCCATCATCATTACATTCTTTCCTTCAACTAAATCAACATCTTTCCATTGTGTTTCATCCTTTAAAATACCTCCTTTAAATCCCATAACTAAAAATTGATAAATAAATTTAAATTAAAATGTTAATATAAATATTTAATAGTACTTGTTTAAATCGATTTGATTTAACTATTCAATTTCATACTCTTTTGTCTATCAACAGGTACTTGAGTTAAAGAGTAAATCTGACTCTTTAATACACTGACTGGCTGTGATGGATCTACATCAACCTCATACTTTTCTTTTCCCCACTTTATATTAATCTTTACCATTATTATTTAAATTATAATTACAAAAAAAACTTTATATATATATATGTTATATCTATATTAAATAAAATGAATGATCAAAAATAAAAATTAAATTAAGAAATTTGTTTTTTTGAACATCAAAGTTTACAAAAAAATTGATCAATTTTTTTATTTAATTAAAAATTTTAAATTTAAACTTTTTTTTTTATTCGTTTAAAATAATAAGAATTTTTAATATATTTCTAAAACTATTTTTTTATTTGTTTTCGTTATGCTTCACTACTTCCATCATTACAATAGGATTTGCAAAAAGTAAAGAATGAATAACAATAATCGTAATCATTACTAACTTCAGCGCAAAAATCGAAATTTTCATAACAATGATCCTCACATTTACCAGCAATGCATACATTAATGAATATATATATTAGAATAATAATAATTTGATTAATTGATAGATTATTGTTCATTTTCTATATATATATATTTATTTATATATTTTAATTAATAAATAATTTGATTATCAATTCAATTTCTATTTTATTTACCTTTTTAAAATACTAAAACTGTTTTTATGATTATTACAGAATGACAATAATTATTCACCGACCTATATTTACGATACAACTGGTTTCATTGTAAACCATACACAAAAAAAAATGTATAGCATTTTTATTACATATGATAAAGATGTGTGATCAATCAAAATAGCTATTGCTAAAAATGTGTGGTGTGGCTACCAACCACAAACATTTTCGATTATAATTTATATTATTGTAAAGCTTGCATATGTAATGAGTGTTGCTATTAATTACAATCTAAATAAAATAAAGTTACAATCTAATATTTAATATTTATAAAGGAAAAACTATTGTACATTGTCTTGTGTCTTTTTTATTTAATTTACTAGTAAAAAATAATAATCTAATCATCTTTAATTATGTGATTTCTTTTTCTAATCATCGTTACAACAACAACAACACCATTCACATTTACAACATTCTTCCATACACTCACCGCAACAAGAAGAACAGCAACCATCTTCCGAAGAGCTTTGGGACTTATAGCCACCTGGTGGTGTTATAACAGGTGGAGGAATGGCAACTGGTTCTGGCAAAGGAATCTCCACATTGATTTCAATAGATTTCTTATGAGACGCACAATACTTTTCACCATTCTCTGCTGTTATACTACAACCTGCTGCTTGACAAATCGATGGTTGTTGTGCATATACTACAGGTGTTTGTTGAGGTGGTGGGTATGCAAGTGGTTGTTGAACATAGAATGACTGTTGTTGTGGTGGTGGATAACCTTGTTGTGGTGGGTAGCCTTGCTGTGGTGGATAACCTTGCTGTGGTGGGTAACCTTGTTGTGGTGGATATGGTTGACCTGGATAGGGTTGCTGAGGTGGTGGATAACCTTGTTGTGGTGGGTAGCCTTGTTGAGGAGGGTAACCTTGTTGTGGTGGATAACCTTGTTGAGGAGGGTAACCTTGTTGTGGTGGATAGCCTTGTTGAGGTGGTGGATAACCTTGTTGAGGTGGATAACCTTGTTGTGGTGGATAACCTTGTTGTTGTTGTTGTGGTGGTGGATTTCCTTCTTGTTGAGGGGCTGCATTCACTGGCTGCTGCTGTTCTGGTTGTGGTTGTTGATTTGAATCAGACATGTTGTATAATTATTTATATTTATATATAGACTAGATGTCTTGTAACCCCCGACTTTCTACACCTCTTTACAAAGTTAGTAGTAAAGATAAATAAAAAAGTTAACTTTTTATTTAAACAAAGAAAGAAATGTTTAAAAAATCAAGTTACTTAAACCAAAATCTTTAGGTTGATTCGACATTGTTTCGCACTTTGAAACCAAAGATAAGTTCACCAAAGAATACAGGTCATCACAAATTTGTGATGGATGAAATGATCACAAAACTTAAGATAATCGGTTTTTATGTAAGCCAAAATTTTGTAAAAAACAAAATTTTGTAATATCAGATATTTTGTTGTAAAACTAAAACATTAAAATCCTCAAAAAATTTGTAGATTTTTCATAGGGCGTGTCTCTCTGCTCTGTAAATTTAATAAGATCGATGTTGTCATCTGATTCTCCAATATCAAGGTGCAAAATCACCCGTTATCGATACAAGATAAAAGTGAATTAAATCATTAGAATAAAAAAAACAATAAAAAAAAAAATAGTTTTTTTATTCTAGTTTTTTTATTTTTACAACATTAGATCAAGATTTATCAAATCATCTAAAGTCAACTCTATTCAAAAATAATTAAATTCATAAAGTTTTAATTTCTTAGATTTTTTTAATATAAATAAACTTTTAAACAATGATAGAAGCATCATGACTTGAAACTGAAAGATCTCAACTATGTATCAAGATTTTGGATTCCAAAGGTGCTTTGAAAGCCTTGAGAAGTACGAGCCATGATAACCAATGAGACTGAGCGTCAAAAGAGAATCAAGGCAATCTCTGATTTCTATTCTGCCGCATCAAAATAATATCATAAAATGTATCAAATAAATTTATTTTTATCTTAACCCCCTTATTTGAAGTAAAAAATTGATTAATTTGATTTACCAATTTGTTTTTTTTTTTTTTTTTGAAAATAATTACACAATGGTAAGTAAATGCCAAAACCAATAATAATATGGTCAAGTTTTATTTTAATAATAATAATACAAATAATAATGCAAAGGATTAATCTTTTTAATTGTCAACATAAATATAAACATGTTGATGTCGTTGTAAACTTCCTTAGTAGTTGTTATCAAGCTGACTTTAGAGGATCTCTAAACTTTATATCTTCATCATTAGTTAATAGTAAGTTTAGTATGTTATTTATTATTTTGTTATTGTTTCTAACTATTAGAGTTGTTATTTTTTTAGGTCCAAGCCAATGTGAACAGATATTTAATAATTCTTATAATGTTGGAACTTTTATAAAGTTAAAAGAGATAACAGTGTTGAATAACAACGGTCATGTTTATTGTATAGTACAACATTCCAACGATGACTATCAATGGATATTCTATGTAGATATGAATGCTCTAAAGATAGCCGGATGGGATCAACGTAACAATGGCAACTATAGAAATCCATCGGAGAACAATCAACAGATTAAAGAGATATTAAGAAATAGAGATGTAGCACCTCAACTTGGTTCGGTACAGCAACACAATGCTTCGGCAACATTCATTCAATCACAGAGGAATAGAATCGTTCGATTCGAATGGGATACACCGGTTTCAAAGTCTGATGTTTCATCCAATGGTTTGGTGGAGCTACTGATGCCTTGTAACAGACCGTACCAGAAACACATTAAATTCCAAGTGCTCAGTCCATCTTTTCAATTTGTAGATCACTATGAATCGAATGGAAATACCTATGTTCGTGTTAGACCTACCTCCAACTTTCACTTTAATACACATGTATCTTACAGTCTAGATATCGAATTCGATTCTACACCTATTCAAACAGAAGTCTATACTGGCCAATGGAGTCTGACACACGACGATCCAAAACAATATCTTGGTATTACCTATCATACATCTGCTCGTCTCGATCCAACGCATCCACATATCCGTCAGTTGCTGACCAGTATCACTTCGACCTTACCACCGACAGCAAGATCCGATCCAGCAGAGATTGCTAAAGCCATTGCATATTGGGTTGGAAATGTTCCCTATCAGATGATTGAACCGGGTATGAGTTGGCCTACTCTAGAACAATACATCCAAAGTGGTTACAAGTATATGGAGTGTGGAGGACATGCTATCTTTTTTGTTTGTTTGGCACGCGCTGCTGGCATACCAGCAAGAAGATTGTTCCACCCTTGGATCGTTACTTCTCACGACAAGTTCCAAAGATTCGATTCACATTGTATTGCAGAGTTTTATCACCCCAAGTTTGGATGGGTACCAGTTGATGCAACAACAAAATTCAATCACACCAACAATCAACAGTGGTTCCGTGTTCCAAAGCCAGTACCATCTTCTTGGCCAAACAGCATAGTAATGACCGCAGAGAGTATGGATGGTTATGAATTGAAAGCACTCAATTCCAAAAAGAATCAAACATTACAAAAATGTAAAGTAACTTTAATAAATTAATTTATTGTTTGTATATATTTCTATCTATATCTTATAATCTATAGATTTCAAATTGTTCAACGAAATGTGATTGTGATGATCCACCAGTTGCAGCAGTGAATCCAACATGTGCTAAATTATCTTCCAATCCAATGAATTTCGATAGATTGAGTTTATCGTTGGTTGATACCAATGCAGAATCTACAAGTACTTCAAGTCGTGAAGCTGATTCGCTGTATCTGATGATTACATCATGGGTTTTACCATTGTTCATCGATGCAACATTTATATAGGCTAATGAATATTTAGGTGAACTTGAGTTTGGTCGAGTACCTATCGATTGAATCGATACATGACTACCTGATGGTTCGCCATCATTTCGGTAGGTATCGAATTCAATTGCCAAAGAGTTGCGAATTCCATCATAACCCATATTTCCACCAGTTTTTTTCTTATCATAGTGATTCTCACCGAGTGGAGAGTCATGGATAACAAAAGCCATACCATCGGCACCACCTTTGTCCATCCTGAATTTAAATCTACAAAAGAATCCAGATCCAATGTTCAATGGTTTTCGACTCCAACAAACACCAACTTGGTTACGTAGGGGACCGGTCAGTATCAAAATACCTGCCAACAATTGAGCACTTCCATGAGTTATCATATGATCAGAGTGTAGATATATCAATGGCAGATAACTCTTGATATTCCTTCTAAGAATCATGTTTCTAACCAAACATTTCTTGATTAATTGGTTTCGTGAAGATGGTGTACATTGGTCTTGATCCTGTTCAAAGGATGTCAACTCTTCTTGTACTTTGGAATCTTGATCTGTCGGTTCCACTTGATTGAACAAAGATAGTTCAACATTGCCCAGGGATCCACATTGGCTAGACCATTTGGTAACAATACCAAAATAACTAAATAAATGGCTTGCTTGGGCGCAGGTCAGAGTAAAATCTAAAGGCAACTGAGTTATCAAGTTGTCATTTAGGTTTAGATTTAAAGTTAAACTTTCGGGATTGTATACTATGACCATCGTATTGCCAACAGGTTGGGATTTAAGTTTTGTGTTGAAAAGAATTACATTTCTTTTGAGTTTATAGTCTTTGACAAACACTTCAAACGACTTGTCATCTACCTTTAATAGTTCTACTGCTAGAGTATGAGCAACATTAACAAATCCATATTGGTATCGATTGTTGCTTGTTAACTCTGACATGACACTTTGCATTACGAATGTAATATATTTGTTTTTGGAAAAATCCAAAGAAAAGCTAAATTTGAATCCTTGGTTGATGATGGTTTCAGTTCGAATATAATCTCTAAACCATATTGATTTCACAATTCTTTCAACTTTTGAACATTTTTTAATATCACTACCACATCCAACTAGAAAAGAATTGTCTTGTCCAAGTGTCTGATTAAAGTATTGTTGAATAAGAACATTTTTTTGATTAAACTCTTTAGAGTAATCTAAAAATTTGATCTCTCCTTCTTCAAATATTGATTCTACAACTCTTCTATTTATAATGCTTGTATAATTTCCATTGGTTTCATATTTATTCTCATTCTTAGAAAAGTCCTCTATGAATACATATTTTTGATTATTATTATTATTATTATTATTATTATTATTATTATTATTATTATTATTATTATTATTATTATTGTTGTTGTTGTTGTTGGTAGTAGTGGTAGTTGTTTTCTTTTTAAATAGATTCTTAAACATTTTATATCTATAATGTTATATTATTAAAGTCAGTTTTGTTTTAAAAACATATATTAAAATTGTTTTAAAAAAACAAAACTGACATCAAATGAGGGAATCAAACATGTTGCTTTTCCCTGGTAAATTTTATCATAAAAAAAAAAGTTTTGGTATGGCTCCCAGGCTGTTAATTGAAAAAATATTAAAACTTTATTCTCGTTTAATAAAGGAAAATTACTAAAGATCCAGAATAAAATCTTAATAAATTTTTTATTTTCCAGACTCAATTCCAAAAAGAATCAAACAAGATTGAAAAGTAACTTTAATAAATTAATTTATTATTTGTATATATAAATATTTTATAATCTATAGATTTCAAATTGTTCAACGAAATGTGATTGTGATGATCCACCAGTTGCAGCAGTGAATCCAACATGTGCTAAATTATTTCCAATCCAATGAATTTCGATAGATTGACGTTATCGTTGGTTGATACCAATGCAGAATCTACAAGTACTTCAAGTCGTGAAGATGATTCGCTATATCTGATGATTACATCATGGGCTTTACCTTTGTTCATCGATGCAACATTTTTATAGTCCAATGAATATCTTTCTGTTAGCATAGGATCAGAGTGTAGATATATCAATGGCAGATAACTCTTGATAGTCCTTCTAAGAATCATGTTTCTAACCAAACATTTCTTGATTAATTGGTTTCGTGAAGAAGGTGTACTGTGGTCTTGATCTTTTTCAAAGGTTGTCAACTCTTCTTGTACCTCGGAAACTTGATCTTTCGGTTCCACTTGATTGAACAAAGATAGTTCAATATCATCAAAAGTCGTTTTAGTAGAACATTTGGTAACAAGACCAAAATAACTAAATAAATGGCTTTCTTGGGATTTGGCCAGAGTAAAATCTAAAGGAAATTGAGTAATCAAGTTGTCATTTAGGTTTAGATTTAAAGTTTGGAAAATCCAAAGGAAAAATAATTTTGAATCCTTGTTTAATGAAGGTTTCAGTTTGAATATAATCTTTAAACCATATTAATTTCAAAACGCTTTCAACCTTGGAACATATTTCAATTTCTTTACCACCGCCAACAATAAATGAATTGTGCTCACCAAGTCTCTGATTAAAGTATTGTGGAGTATAATCTTTTTTTAACCACTAAAAACTCTTTCCTCAAAGATTGATTCTACAACTCTTCTATTTATAATACTTGTATAATTTCCTTTGATTTCATACTAATTCTTATTATTATTATTATTCTTTGAAATGTCCTCAATTACCTAGTAGTTTTGATTATTATTATTATTATTTTTTGTAGAAGTGGTTTTATCTTTTTAATTTAGATTATAAATCTTAATGCATTCAAAGAATATTATAAAGGATGATTCTGTTTAAAATAATCTTTTGTAAAATTTAAAAGAGAATGTGTGGTGACCAGTTCCGATAAAACAAATTAACTATTTTCCCTGGTTTATTAAATTACAAGTTATATATTTCAATATATTTTAATCTCTCTGGATAGGCATAATATAAAGATTGTTTATATATGTCGGGTGCTCTATCTTGTAGATTGTTGTGAATGAATTTAAGGATTGATATGTTACCATTCTTAATTGCTTTTGCTATGGCTTCTCCAGAACAACCTTCTGTTCTATTGTTATGGAGAAACTCGAGTATAGAAAGATGATTGAGTCTACTAGCTTCATCCATAGCATCTTTGGTAGAATCACCACCATTTTCATGCAGATATTGAACAATATCCAGTGTTGCTCCATAGGTTGCTGCAAAATCAATAATACAGTCAGCAAACTTTAGATCTGGTAGATTGTTCTTTAACCAAATAACCCTTGATAGCGTTTTGTTATTTTTAATTGCATACAGGTATGCATCCGATGTGAATTCTTCTTTCTTATTCGATAGTAACCAACTGAGAATTTGATCACTCTTATTGCCAGCAAAGCGATCCACTAAATGACTTGGGAGAGGAATGTTTGTTTGGTTGATAAGATACTCGAACATCTCATAACTGATAGTGATTGCAGTATCTTTAAACATTTCGGTAGATGCAGCTTCCGTTCGATTCTCATTGAGAAATCTAACCATCTCCATATCGTTGTTTTGAATCGCATAGATCATAGCGCGCTTTGAACATCCTTCACTTCTATTCTCATGCAAGAATCTAACAATATCATGATTTTGATACATTACAGCCACGTCCATTGCAGCAGTAGAACAGCCACTTAATGTATGTTCATGCAAGTATCTGACAACCGGTAAGTTTCCCGCGAGACTGGTAGCTCTGTCCAGAATATCTTGAGAGCCATCGAAAAGGTTTACTTTAGATCGCAGTTTCTTTAGTGTCTCGAGATTACCATTCTTGGCGGTTGATATTAATGCTCTTTCATTACAACCTTCTTGTCGGTGATCGAGAAGATAGTTTACAATATCAAAGTGTGAATAGTTAGCAGCCATGTTGATTGCATCTTCAGAACAACCTTCACTTCGATTTTCATTGAGAAACTGGACCACCTCGAACTTGCCATCTCTTGAAGCAAAGTCAATTGCCAAACCAGTACATCCTTCGCTACGATTGTTATGAAGAAATACAAGAGTATCCAAATCTTTAACACAATCGATTGCATTGGTCGTACATCCTTCACTTCTATTAAAGTGGAGATACTTTACGATATGGAGATGGCCATTGATCGCAGCACTGTCCATAGCATCTCTAGTGCATCCTTCACTTCTATTCTCATTCAAAAACTTGACAATATCTAGTCGGCCAGTAGAAGAAGCAAAATTCATTGTTTCCGGGGTGAATAGGTTATCAATATTTTGATCGTGAAGGAACTGAACTATTGAGAGATGCCCATGTTTGATTGCCTTTGTCAGAACTATCTTTAGATCTATCTTTCTTTCAATGATTGGTGGTCTTAACAATGGAAGCAAGAACTGCAGTAGATGTAGATTTCCAAGTGCGGCAACAGTTTCAAGAGATCGAATGTAGAGCGATATGAAATCCAACTGATAATCGACCACTTTGTAATTTGCTTCTCCACCATTCAACAGATGTGTCAATATCCCTTTGTATCTCTCTATATAGTTATATTTGAGAAGTTGAGTAGGGAAACAACCTAGATCTTTCCATGTATATCTATTAAGATTTCGATCAAGTGTATCATTAATCTCTTTAATATCTCTAAATATTAAATTTCTTATAACAGATGAGCTTAATATACGACCAATATACACTTTATTCATAATTAATAAATAAATAAATACTCTAGATTGATAATAAAATATTGATGAATAGGTGATTTATATGATTCGAGAGATTACATATTCAGATTACAATGATATCATTAGAAACTATTAAAAAAACAATAATTTATCAATTGCTTGTATATAAGGGAATTTCAGTTTAGTTTCAACAAAAATTCCAAAGGAATTTCATTAAATTGTTCTGAAAAATAAAATATTGTTTTTTTGGGTGTGAATTATTAAAAATAATTTATTATTATTAACAATTACATTAAATATTCTATTGGTTTAATAGAATCCTTTTAAATATTGGTATGATGTGGAGCAATCAAACTTGAAATCGATACTACCTATTGTCAGGAGCATGCAGACGGTAAATCGAACCATGACTCTGTGAAACCTTTTTCAAAGTTGTAGAAATTGAAAACTGTAAAACCTGGATTTTGGGTCAGAATTACTTATTGTAGATGAAACAATGGAGAAGCTGATTAGATTTTTGAGGTAGATTTGATTGGTAATGGATGCAGGTCCATCAGCTTTGAATATTTGAACTCGGAATTGTCCAATCTTGGTGTTACCAAGAAAATTCCAAAGGTAATATATAACAAACCTCGTTCTCCATAGGTATGCCTCATTGGTTTACCAAACTCCCAAATAGATCCAAAAAAAAGGTTTTTTACCTTACAATAATATAGATGCTGAATGATATTTGTGATTTTTTATTCTCAAACATCTAAGAAAATTAATTAAATTCATTATTAAAAAGTTGACAAATGAATTCTGGAAAGGTGAGTCCTTTAGAACCAAAATATTAGTATATTTTGATCAAATTTTATATATTCTATAATCTACCAGATTGCTTCTTTGTACTTAGAGGGGATTGTTTGAGTTAGTGAAAATATTTTTTGATTTTATTTCTTAATTTAAGGAATTAAGTGATATATATGTTCGTAGTCTAGAATTATCATGTTCAATAGTTTGATTAATAATTATAAAAGATGAATCCACTTCAAAAAACTACCACAAATATACATTCTGGAAAGTGGTAAACCAATAAAAAGAAATCAATTAAAAATAATAAAAATTTATTTTATATTATCAGTTGTTGTGGTGTTTTATAATTTATACAATTCAAACTGTTCAATGATATGGCTTTGATAGGCATCGCCAGTTGATGCTGTAAATCCAACGAATGCTTGTTTATCATTGTGCAATCCAAGATATTGACCTAAATCCTTTAGTACCGTAGTCAATCTGTAGTTGTTGATTACAATATCGAGTGATCCAGATGCACCATTATAACAAATAATGACATCGTGTTGTCGACCGTTATTCATCCGCTGGTCTACCCTGATATTAGCCAAACTATATTGATGTCTCGATGAATTTGGCAGAGTACCTCTTGATTGAATCGAGACATGACTGTCGTTTGGCTCGTCGTTGTTACGATAGGTATCGAATTCGATTGCCAGCGAGTTGGGCAGGTCATTGTAGCCGAGATAGCCACCCATCTGTTTGTAATCGATAGCATTACATCCAGCGGGAGCATTTTGTATGACGAAAGCCAATCCGTCACCACCATTCAGCTCCATTCTCATCTTGAATCGGCAGAAGAAACCAGATCCAATATTCAATCGGGTTCTACTCCAGCAAATACCGATCTGCGATCTCAAAGGAGGAGTCAGTTGGAGGGAGTTCCGTTGCCAATTTGCATTGCCAAGAGTGACCATCTGACTTGGATGCAAATAGATCAGCGGTAGAAAGCTCTTTATATATCTTCTGAGAACTATATCACCGACCAAACATCGTTTGATCAACTGATCTCTTGAGACAGTATCTTGGTAATTTCCAACGACAAAACCAGCATTTTCCATCTCTGAAGGATAACCTTGAAGTTGACACGCATTCCCAAGTTCTAAATTTACATTATTCAAACAGAATTTCTTTGTTGGTAAAGAGTTGATTGAAAATCCAAAATAATTAAATAGAGTATTTTGGTTGTTACTGGTTGTCGCTGTTGTTGGAATTGAAAGTAATTGATTGATAACCGTTTGTTTATCAAGTTGAATTGTTAGATTTTTAATGAATGGATTATATACAATATTGACACTATGTGATTCAATTAAGTTGCTGCTATTATTATTATTATTATTATGTTGTGGTAATAACAATTCAATTGTTCTATCAATGTGAACAATCTCTTTTGATTGTTGCTGATATGATTTAATTGTAATGTTAAAACAATTACTATTGATATCACGATTAAATGTAATGTAAAGTGTAAAAATAATATTAGTGAACCCTAATTTAATATCTTTAGGTACATGTGATGTAATATGCATAATGAATGTGAAACAATTGGTATTATCTTCTGGATCACCTTTGTTAACTATATCAAAGTAAACATTGAATCCTTGATTTTCAATACACTCTGTTCTTAATGGATCTTTAAACCATATCGATTTGTTAATTATATTGGTAGTAGGTGGTTGTTGTTGTGATATTTTATTATTATTATTATTATTAATATTATTATTATTACTATTGTTATTATTGATTTCAAGATTACAATCGTCGAAAAACATTGTTAGAGTTTTCGAAGTATCATCTACACCCCATACTACTTCTCTACCGATAGTCAATGAGTTTGATGAATTCATTACTCTACTATCGACTATAGGTATATATTTAGTAAACTCTTTTTTGTAATCTATAAACCGAATTTGGTGATTATTATTAAAAATAGATTGTATAACACCATAATCTATTGTACTGGTGTATTCATTGGTATAGTTTGCATTATTAGCATTTTCATCAATATAATTATTTTCATTTTCATAACTATTATTATTAAAAATGTGAGCTCTTCTATGTATTGCACTTCTCATTTATAATTGGTTGAAAAAATAATAATTAAACATATGAAAAAAATTAAACAAACAACTTCCTCCTGAGATTATAAATTAAAAATAAAAGTGTCAACACACAAATGAAAAATTTAATAATTAATTAGTTTTAATTCGATTAATATGAAGATCAGTCAATAAAATTATTTAATTGACATTCTAAAAAAAAACATAGAATTATTTGTATATCTTTAAAAAGATATTAAAATTGTTCAAATCTTTAATTGTCAAATAAGACTATTCAAAAGAACAACTATCCAATCATTTTCATTTCCAATGCTGTAATATAGATCTCTTTATTATCAATGATAATGTCGGTTTTTAAAAATAAAAAACTCTGGTTATCATTAATTAGCATTATTGTCGTAATACTTCAATATATTTGTTTTTTTATTAATATAAAATTAATTAATTAATTAGTTAATAACCTTATTTCCTTTAAATTGAACATCGGGCCATTGTAGATCCATCATTTCCAGACGAACTAAAATCTTTTCCATGGATGGACGTTTTTCAGGATTCTCTGCCCAACAATCGCTAATCAGGGTAATGAAATCTTTCGGTCCTTTTGGTACGGGAGGTCGCAATCCTTCACGTCCAACTGCAAAAATAACTTGGAATGGCGGCATTCCATGATAGGGATCTGCACGAGTAGCACACTCCCACATAACGATTCCAAATGAATAGACATCGGCCTTTTCTGTGTATCTCTGATTTCTGAGAACTTCTGGTGCTGTCCAACATGGTGTTCCACATGCTGTCATTGTCGCTGTCTGTTCGATCGTTGACAATCCAAAATCTGCCACCTTCACCTTCCAGTTATCGTCGACCAACAAATTGTGTGATTTGAGATCACGATGAAGAATCACTGGATTCGAATTGTGCAAATAAATAATACCCCTAACTGCGTCCAAACACATATTTCTAATCAATGCCCAAGATAACGATATCTTTGGATCATGTAAAATACTATATAGTGATCCTCTTGGCATATATTCTGTACAAATACAAATATTTGGTGGAATTGTACATGATCCTAAAAACTGAATAACATTTGGATGTCTAAGATTTCTATAAAATATTAAAATAATAATAAATAACATTAATAAAAATGTAATGTATTATGATGCGGATCTATTAATTACCTCATTAATTCTATTTCTCTGTGGAATTCTTTCAAAACATGATCTGTAATATTATGTGCTGGCAATTTCTTGATTGCAACGACAGCACCTCTCCAATGACCTTTGAATACTTCTCCAAAGTTTCCTTTACCTATTCTTTCACCTAAACTAACTTCTCCTATATCTATATTCTTTCCATCTAAATATTTATAAACAAATGTAAATCAAACATTATTAATATCTAGTTAACTTAATTGTTTATATAAAATATTTCTATTCTTACCTCTTATTCTTTTATAACCCATTCTACCAATTTTTTTCTTTATAAATACAAAACCAACTATAAATATAAGAGTTCCACCGGTAATTGAAGAGGCGATAATAATCCACTGGGTGGGGGTGAGACGGTTGTTTTTCGGCAACACCGACATTGTGTAGTAGAGATAAATTCTAATTTTGTACAAACAGATTCCATTGTCCTCTACATCGATTTGGAATAAGTTATCACCGCTGTTGTTATATAAATTGGGATGTGTGACATTGATCGCAGGTATAGTGATGTTTGTGATGCAATTGGCACACGAGCAACCCAAAATATTGGTTTGCAACTTGGTGTCGTTTCCAATCTGTTCGGTCTGGATATAGAGTTGAACGACCGCATCCTCCGAGTCGGCATCGCAATTAAACGTTCCAAACAGCGAGAATCCAATCATCTGAAGGATCGCTCCGTTTGGCATCGGGTCTTTAAAACTATTGTATCCATCGTTCCATTCACCACGTACCGATGTTCCTGGACTACATGCATATGAAGAGACATTCACACCAATAGTACATGTATCACAAACAGGGTAAATAACTCCACCACTCTATCAGATAGTTTTAAGTATAATAAATAATAAATTTTGTTGATAAAAAAATTAGTTATTTTTACTTTTTCAAATAAAAAAACTTGAAAATTGATTGATCAATCAATCTTATTCATACCCAAAATAAATCTATAAAAGTTACATTAAAACCTTGTATTACTACCACATTGGGATCATCTGCTGAATTATAATTATCGTCACTATAACTATTGCCACTATTATTATTGTTGTCTATACTATAACTTTGACTGTGCCATTGTGATGACAGTGCCGTTGAATATGAAATCTCAAATTGAATAAAGAAATTAATTATCAATATCAATAATAATCTACATGATTGATTAGATTTGATAAACATTCTTTCTTTTTAATCTTTTTTTTATATATTTTTATTATTGCTTTATCTTTTTTTTATTTATTATTATTATTTTATTTCTGTGGCTTGCAACACTACTACACTACTCTCGGGGGATCAACAACTCTTATTATTCAGTCTTTAATAATTGTCATATTCTAATTTACAACGCGATTGATATTACTTTATGATATATATATATATAGATAGATAATAGAATGTGGTAATGGAATTACAGATTTGACTGAATAACAGGATTGATTGGTTGATAGAATGGATGTGGTTTCCTCACTTTTTTTTTGGTGAGTCGCGAAAGTTAAAAAAACTTTGACTCCAGCAGCAAAGAATAAAAAAATAATTAATTTGTTTTTTTTAAAAGAAAAATATCAACGATATTGTAGGGCTTCAAAATCATTTCATTTTTTTTGGTGAAGGTTGGAGTTTTTTTTGATTTTTTTTTGGGCATCGCTTGGCTTTACAAACTCTTTGTCTGAAACAAATGAAAAATAATACAAAGAATTTTCTATCTGATATTTTTTGAAAAAAGAAGTATAATTCTCGTCGAGATCATCTTTTTGGTATTCGAACATTGGTTCCATTATAATTTTAATGAGTTACCATTGGGCATCAAGATTGTTGCAAGTAAATCAACACCACAGAAAAAATAAAATAAAATTTGAATTAATTAGTTAAAGAAAATTAATGTTGATCATCGTTATGAAAACACTAATATTCAATTTATTGATTAGATTGATTTTTCTACTTTTTTTTGTTTTGTTATTTATAATTATTGATTAATTAAAATAAATAAATAGTTGTGAATATTTGCTATAAATATTCACAGTATTGATTTTGAGTTGTGTTGTTTGGATTTTATCGATCTGAATGAGATGAGATGAGTGAATGGAAAGGGAAATCGAATGAAAAAATCCTTTTCTTTTTGGTTTATGTCGACTGGTGTAAAAAAAGGAATACTTCATTATATATAAATAAAAATGTATTATTATTTCTTGTTTGATTATTATTATTAATTATTATTATTATTATTATTATTATTATTACTCGATATGATATTATCTTGGAACAGCTAAATCTGGCCAACCAGTTACTTCCAAGGCTTCCAATTTATTTAGTACAGTCTCCATGGATGGTCTTGAATCGGCATTCTCTGCCCAACAATCGGTCATGAGGGCAACAAAGTCTGGTGGACAGTTTCGAGGGATGGGAGGTCGCAATCCTTCACGTCCAACTGCAAATATAACTTGGAATGGCGGCATGCCAGAATATGGATCGGAACGAGTAGCACACTCCCACATAACGATTCCAAATGAATAGACATCGGCCTTCTCTGTGTATCTCTGATTTCTGAGAACTTCTGGTGCTGTCCAACATGGTGTTCCACATGCTGTCATTGTCGCTGTCTGTTCGATCGTTGACAATCCAAAATCTGCTACTTTAACCTTGAAGTTTTCGTCGACCAACAAATTGTGTGATTTGAGATCACGATGAAGAATCACTGGATTCGAATTGTGCAAATAAATAATACCTTTGGCAGCATCCATACACATCTTTTTCAACAGACTCCATTGAATCACAACGGATGGATCATGCAATATTCCATAGAGTGATCCCTTTGGCATATATTCTGTACAAATACAAATATTTGGTGGAATTGTACATGATCCTAAAAATTGAATAACATTTGGATGTCTAAGATTTCTATAAAATATAAATGAATAAACATTAGTATATATTATTATTATTATTATTTCAAATTGATATTAAATATTTACTTCATTAAATCTATTTCTCTATGGAATTCTTTCATAACTGTTTCAGTGATGTTATGTGCTGGAAGTTTCTTAATTGCAACGACAGCACCTCTCCAATGACCTTTGAATACCTCTCCAAAGTTTCCTTTACCTATTCTTTCACCTAGTTTAATCTCACCTATATCTATGTTCTTTCCTTCTTTCAGCTCGACATAACCAACTCTTGCAATTTTTTGTCTTACATAGACAAACAGTAAAATGAATACCAACGCACCACCTGTCACCGATGATGCAATAATTGCCCACTGTTTCGTTGTCAGTCCACCCTTGGGTGTATTTTTACCTCCACCTGTTGTCGATGGTCCAGATGAAGTGGTAGCTGTGGTAGTGAGACCGCCAGTTGTCGAGGTGGATGCTGTTGAGGTTGTGGCGGTGGCGCTGCTAGTTGCCGTAGTGATTGGTGCTGGCAGCGAGTAGTAGAGAAAAGTACGTACGTTGAACAAACAGATTCCGTTCTTCATGACGTTGATCGACAACATGTTGATACCACTGTAATTGTAGAGTGGAACGATCACCGGATACGAAGGAATCGTCACATTCGTATAGCAATTGGCGCACATACAAGTGGATTCAGCGCTCACTGTAAATATATTTCCAATCTCTTCGCCCTGCAGCAGAATCAGCAGCTGTGTCTTCACGCTACTGTCACTGGCACAATTGAAGGTGCCCAACAACTCAAAGCCAACCGCCTTCAGAGTGGATCCGACAGGCAGAGGATCCTGAAAAGTTTGTTTACCATCGTTCCAATCTCCACGAGTCTGTCCATTTTCATCTGGAGAACATGCAAACGATGTTGCATTCACTGTACAATTAAATGGACAATTAATATATTTACCACCATACTAAAAAAAGTAATATTATAAAAAAATTAATTAATCACATGATCAAAAAAAAAACATGTACGTTTTTTGATTATCAGCTGACTGAAATTGATGATAGATCAATCAAACATATCAGTTGATCATTCTTTAAAATTTAGATATCTACCCAAAATACATCTACATAGGTCATGTTGTAATCTTTTGTATCCTCCAGAGTATTTGGTTCTATATAATATTTATTTATTGCGATGTCTCTTTCCAAATCTCTCTTTCCACCTGATCGCTCTAAACTCTCTCTATACTCTTCTATATTGATTTTTGATTTACTAAAACTATTACTACTGCTGCTAATGCTGCTACTGCTACTACTATATTCATATGACTGTACATAACTATTGTTTAGAACTAACAAAATTAAAACCAGTAGATGCGCTAGTTTTGGTGGGTATAAAACCACCCTATATATATTCATTTTTTATTTTCTATAAAAAAAACAACTTTGCACTTATTATTCCCTAATTCTCTATCTATTAAGATTACTATTATTATTTAACAAACTATTATTATTAATATGATAAACTACTATTTTATTATTATTATTATTTATTATTATTACAAAAAGAGTAAAGAAGAATTTAGATATCTTTTCATCAAATTATTAATTCGAATAATTCGTTAATTCTCTGGTGAATATATATATAGGTAGTTATAAAAGAAAAAGTAAAGAGATAGTTGATTGATGAATGGATTCCGAAACCACAAAACACCACACCAATAACAATGTTTTAAAAAATAAAATCTAAATTAAAATTAATCTTATTTTTTGAGTTTTTTTTTTTTTGATATGTCAAGGGAGTCCTTTGCTACCAAAATTTATCTAAAATATCTTGTAAAAAAAAAAACTTTAAATAAAAAAACTTTTTATAAAATAAATAAATAGAATGAAATGAGATTATAAATATATATCTAAAACAATAAATACATTTGAACAAATATTTTTAAAAATAAAACAAAAAAGCAAACACATATAAATAACACAACAACAACAATGATAGAGGATTAATAGTAATTACTATTAAAGATATTTTAGTACACTAAAATCACTCTCTTAAAAATGTAGAAAAAAAAAAAAGAAAGAAACGATGTGTTGCACCAAAAAACATAAAAAAAAATCAACTACAAATTTGTAACTGGTTTGTGACTGCTACTGGTGGTTATACACCCAAAACTGGTTCTTAAAAAAAAAAAATTCATACCTCAATCAAATTTTGTGTTGAAAAATGTGTGATTTTTGTTTTTTTTTTTTCGAAACACTTTTTTCTTCATTTTTCGGTTAAACATCAATGAACCATCAACAACGCATTTAACAGATTCCTATGTGGGCAGATAGGAGTTGGTGCATGAACTTTTTTTTAGATCTCATTTAGAAACATGGAGCTCCATGTTTCTTTTCACTAACTTCACTCTATTTTAGAATGCCGATGTCTTTGATCCATTCCATTTCATGATCTGGATGCAAAACAACAACAGTAAACAATTCAAATTCAAATTTAATGCAACTCATCGTTCACTTTAGAGTTCTGATCAGAATATTCTCTTTCTATTGATAACTTTTGTTTTAAAAAAAAAAAAAATCAAAAAAGCAAAGTAAATTTTACTATTTTTTATTTAATTTTATTTATTTTCGTAAAGTTAAGTTCTTTGATATTAATATGTTTTTAAGTAACACTTTGAAATCAAACACATTAAAAAGTAGTCATCAACCCTTATATAACTATATTCTATTAGAATTTAATAATATATTTAAATGTAGCAAATATAGTAGTAGCAGTAGAAATAATGACAACAATGATTATCGGTCAAAGAATATAGATAGAACAAGAGCACCTTTACCCAGATCAATTGCTTCAAATTTAAAAGAGTAAATTATATAATACAATGGTTTAAAAACTAATAAATATCTATACTTAAAATAAATTCACTATACTATTTATTTTTTTAGTAAATCGGAATGGTTAAAAAGACAATTGAGTGATCCATACGTAAAACAAGCACAGTTGAAGTCCTATGTTAGTAGAGCTGCCTTTAAACTTGAGGAGTTGGACGATAAGCTGAAAGTTCTAAAAGCTGGATCGGTCGTTGTAGATCTTGGAGCGACACCAGGTGGTTGGACACAAGTTGCTCAGAAGCGTGTGGGCAACAGCGGTATCGTATTCTCTGTAGACATCAACGAAGACGGTTTCGAATTGGCTCGTGCCAATTTTATAGGTGGTGATTTCAGATCACCAGAGACAAAATTAGCAATTAAAAATGCATTACTTAAAGAAAGATCTAAAAGATCGAAAAGATCAAAAAGCAGTAGTAGTAGTAGTAAAAGCGGAACAACAACAACAACAATAGCAACTGCAACAAATGATGTGGATAACAACAATATCGATGTAAATGGATTTGTAGATGTTGTACTTAGTGATATGGCACCTCCTTATTGTGGTATCAGTAATGTCGATCATGAAAGACTGATAGATCTCGCTGGACAAGCACTTGACTTTGCAGTGGAGACACTCAAGTCTGGCGGATACTTTATTGCAAAGGTATCTAGAGGTGGCAGTGAAAATGAACTACTTAAAAGAATACAGCAACATTTTACAACATATAAATCAATGAAACCAGATGCATCAAGACAAGAGTCATCTGAAATTTATTATATTGGTGTTAAATTTAAATCATCTAATAGTTCAAATAGTAATAACAACAACAACGGTAATAATAGTAATGGTAATGGTAATGAAAGTATATATGATTAAATTTCTTATATAAATTGCAATAAAATTAAATAAAAAAATATTTAATAAAATCTTTATTAATGTAATATATATATATGACTCATGATTATAATTTTAATCAAGTTTTCTTTTGGGAGTTGGTGATTTCTTGTTTGGTGATGCAGTGCTTGAGAGAATGAGTGACAGTATATGTGATGATTGTGCCATTTGAATGGGTGAGGAGTTTGCAGATGATGATGATGTCGTTGTGAATGATAGTGTATCGGAATTATTACTAATATTGTTGTTACTGTTGTTGTTGTTGTTGTTGGTGGTGGTGTCTAGTGAGTTGGAACTGGTGTTTAGATGATAATGACCATAGAGACTGGTGTATGGTGGTGAATCGATATCGCTTCCACTGCTTCCCTCCAATGTGGGTGTTGAGTTTGATGAGCCTGGTAGTGATGATGAAGATGCTCCTGCAGATGCTATTGTCGTCAAATTTGCATCTCTTTGCTGCTGTTGTAGTAGTAGTTGTTGTTTTTGTTGCTGCTTGTTCTTATAATACGGTAGACTCGATAGTATGTAGGCTAGAGGTGACTGTGACTCTGATTTCGGTAGTAAAAACTGTAGATATGAATGAACCAGCAGTCCAATGAATGTTGTACAATAAAGAAATTGAAATAGCTGATCTCTTAGATAGTTGGTATGTGTATATGATCCCATTAAATCAAATCTACTTATTTCTTTAATAATAAATGCATAATATAAATATTAGTATATTATCAATAAAGAGTATTATAAAAAAATGAATGAAATATTAGATCTTTACCTAATATTCTAACTACAACAGGGAATGATGAACTCATTAATAGAATGATCGCAGTATTCATAATTAGTTTTCTCATGGATGTAGCTTGTACTTTTGGCGGTATACTAGATAGTCTAAATAGTCCAACAAATGCAGATACCATCAAGTAGCGTTTTTTTTTTTTTTGAAAGAATAAAGAGAAAAAATATAAGTAAGAAATGAATGTATTGTAATACGTATGAGCTATTACCACTTACATAACAACAGCAGTCTCCAATAGAGATTCGAATGGACCTAGTTTAGAACTGTAAGCCAAAAAGTCGGTGGTCCAAGTCGATGTATTGTTAAATAGTTTCTTTACAGAGTGAATGAATACATTGAATACCACCCAACCAGTGAATGCGAAATTGATCAATGTGATAATGAACGATAGTAGTTTTCTTAGGAACGGTCGCTTTGTTCCCATACCAAATTTCTTTATAATTTGATTTAACTCTAACAACTTTACTTCTGTTCTTTTTCTTTCATTTTCATTTAATTTACCTAAATAAATATGTAACAACATTATTATTATTATTATGAATATTATTATATTGATATTATTATTGGTTGTTATTGTTATTGTTTAATTACCATTTTCTAAACTCTCTCTTAATGTCGAAACTTCTAATTGAACGGCTTCAATTTCATCTTTTGATTGTTGAATTCCAAAGTTGATTCCATTCGATGTCAATGTATTAAATCCTTTTGGTATACAAACTAGTAATATTAAATATTAAACAACAAGTATAAACTATAGTTAATAACCAAACATTTAAAGTCAAACAAAGATCTATATATATAATACATACATAAGACTAATAATGTACCCATTGTGGATATTAAAGAATATGAAAAAGGTAGATAATCTTTACTCTTAACTTTACCATTCAATTCATATAATAATCTATATACAATATAAACAAAAGCTATAATAACGATTAAAACATTAATATAAATAGTGACGGTGTCACAAGTTACTGAATATTGTCTCTATCAACAAACATACCAATAAATATAAGTGAAACTAATAAAAAAACTAATAGAGCGGCCTTAATCCTTGAAATGAATGATCTCTCCTTTAAACCTTCGGCTTCGTAATAAAAGTATGCAAATGGTAATATAATAAATAATGATATGTTTGATCCCCAAAATATTTTATTCCAAAATGCTATAGCATTGATAAGTGATTATAGATTATTAATAAATTGATTAGAAATGATTGATCGATCATTGATTGATTGATTGATTTGACGACACTTACAGAAAATTAGATCACGATGTAACCATTGGATATAATAGTTTGATGGAAATGTTGTGATGATTTCGTTACTGATGATTGTGATTGGTATTAGAAGCATCGCCGCCAGTGATACTGATAAACAAAATGTACATAATATTCTTGGTAAATATAATATTTTATCAACTATTTTTAAAAGTATATATATATCGGTGAAATAGATATTGATTAGTTTATTTGTATATATATTCATAATTCTATATATATTAAACAACCACATACCATCTTTCTTTCTAATATATTTTCTAACGATAAAATGTGATAATATGAATAGAGTCAATAGAAATGTAAATGAAACAATGCCATCTCTCATGAATGAGAATATAAATTCGACTTGATCATTGTTGTTGTTGTTATTGTTACTATTGTTGTTATCGGTAAGATTGGATAGCTGCTGTTTCGCATCATTCGACTTGTCGACCATAGTTGGCTATTCATATATTTAACTATAATATATACAACGTTTGATTTGTATATATTCCCTAAATATTATTATTATTATTATTATTATTACTTATTAAAACTTCTTTTTTTATTAATTATTTAAATTTTAAATAAGAGTAATTATTCGACTAACTAAACTAATAAATATTATTATTAGTCGTGTCATTAAAAACATTAATATAGGGGGATAATATCGACCAATTTTTTTTTTTTTTTTTTTTTTTACAAATTTTACCAAAAACACACCGCTACACATAATTATTGTTGTGTGTTTTTGGAGGTAAACAAAACTGTCGAAAAGAGATAAGGGGATTCAATAAAAAGATATTATATAGTAGAATCTCTCATTTTCTTATTATTTTTTATTACTTTTTTATTTCAAGTTTATTTATTTCATTATAAATTTTTTTTGTAGAATATGATATGTTAATCTATTTATAAATATTTATTAATGATCTTACTCAAAAATATTTTTGATCTTCATTTTACATTCAAAAATAATATAATACTTGTTCATTTCAAACAAAAAACTTGTGTTGTCTACAACCAATACCCACCCTGCATACCCATTCAAAATAAAATTCTGATAATCTATCAGTTATTCAATTTCAAACAAAATTGCAAAAACAAAAACCAAAAAAAAATCCAATATAAAAAAACTGGACCATGGCAAAAAATAAAAACATTCAAAAAACCAAAGGCAAAGCTACATTATTTATAAACGTTGTTGTCACAAGTTAGTTTGCCAAAGCTTAGGAATTATTGTATCATTTTATTATTTATTTATTTATTCAAAAAAAAAAAAAAAAAAAATCTTTTGAATAGTTTAGTTTGTTGTATTTTAAAAAGAAAAGTAAAGTAGCGTAAAGTAAAATCTAGATACAGCAAAGAAATCAATAACAACAGTAATAATATTTAATACGTTTCATTCGGTCACAGGTGTGTGAAATGTAATGCAGTGGTGGTGGTTGACTTTAATTAAAGAATGAAAAATAAATGATCGTATTTCTTACAAATAAATAAACTATAACCACAATTTGCAATAAAGTTTAAGTTGTAGTTGTTTTGGTTGGTTAAGTTTTTTTTTTTTTGATAAAAACTATGCCATATTACACTCAATTCACCTAGCCAATCAGTAAATTAACAAAAATTAATAAATAAAATCGAATAAAGAGAGAGATAACCACATCATAAAAAGATCACAATGCAAAAAAAAAAAAAACCACCATTATTATTTGCAAAAAAAAAAAGATATATTAACGAAACAATACCACAACTACAAACAAATAAAATACCAACACAACAATAAAAAAAAAGAAAGAATAACAAACAGGAAAGACAGAAATAAAGATTTTAATTTAGATTATATCACAATCAAAACATCACATTAATCATCAATAACAGTAACTATAAATACAATTGTATTGAAGGTAGTTAACTCAATACCTATTATATTTGCAGAAACAAAGAAAACCCAATTGTTATTGCAAACGATCCATTCCATCCATCCAACCACCAAAAACAATTTCTCATCAACGCAAAATTTTTCATTGATTATTATTTGCTGCATTAATTAATTTTACAATAAATTAATTTAGATTTATTTCTAACATTACTTTTATTAATTTACATTTATATAGAGTTATATAATTTATTAGCATATATAAGATGTCATCAGTAAAGGTATTGTATTTATTATTAGGAAAACAAATATAGAATGAAATGATTTAACACCGGGAATATATAATCATTATTATTATTTAGTCATTAACTTCAACATTCGAAACTGCCGAATCACCTACAGCAGTAAATAAGAAATCACATAGTTCACTTGGATTCACACCAAAGGTTGGTGGAGGTGAAGGATCGGTCGATACAGAACCCATCCCAAGAGACAGAAACAGTGCTAAATTGGATAATTTCCTAAAGAATGAGGTTCTACCACGTGGTGGAATGCCAGGTGCCGTTCATAAATCGGCAGTCAACAAACCACCACCCAACGAGTTGGACAACAAGGCCAAGGCCATACCAACCTACGGTGGTAACCCACATCCAGTCTACCAATTAATGTTCCAAGGAAAGCCACACGAGTCGGCATCAACCAAAAAGAAAATAGTAATACCACCATCTCATGCGTATTAAAAGGAATCAATCAAAACAACAACTACACACATATTCATATCTATACACTAATTCTTTATTTATAATAGCAAAACAAAACAAAACAAAACCATTAAATAGAATAGATATATCTAGTTGAAGAAAGAATGAAAGATAGTATTTGCGCTAAAATAACAGACATAACCCTGTAGAATAATAACAATAATAACAACTAATAATAATAAGCTATCATATTAAATTCAAACATTCCAATCTTCAAAATAAATATATATAATTCTACTTTTGTATAATTAAATTTCAGATGTTAAGTTTTTCACTTGGAGAAAATATTTTAATTAGTCGAAAAATGAAACTAGTTTCTTGGGAAAATCATTAGAAAAAAAAAATAAGGTGCACCTCTAATTTATTGTTAAGTTTTAAACACTGTTATTCCCATAATAAAGTGATAATATTTATTTGTATCAAGATTTATATTGATAGGATTGATTGACTTAATTGGGAATGGCCCGTCGTCTTAAAATTAATTTGTAGACTCCTGCTTAGAATCTTAAACAGAATTTGTTCTATATAATGAACTATTCAATTTAAACAAGTATAAGATGATGTAGTTACCTTTCCTTTTGTATTTTTTTTTTTGTCTTAAAATTTAATTTCCTCGTCATACTGATTGACTTAATCAGGAATGCCCTTCGTCTTAAAATTAATTTGTAGACTCCTGCTTCGAATCTAATTTATAAGCGATTCAATTGACAAAAATATTTCCTTTTTATTTATTAAAATTGTAACTATAATTTATTCATTTTTTTTAATTTTATTTTTTTGTTACTTTGATAAATGAAATTTTTATCTATTATATATAAAAAAAATATAAAAGGAAAAAAATTTAATCTTTTTTAAAAAAATTAAAATATAAAAGGGAAAATAAAAAAAATAAAAAAAATAAAAATCTTGATAAATTAGATCCAACAAATGAATAATCCTATTTACAATTTATATTTAGATATTAAAATAAAATATATATTCGCCTTTATATAAGTATATAAAAAAATAATGGAAAATAATCTTAAAAGCAATGAAAAAAAATTTAAGAATAAATTAACTGTTAATAATAATAAAAATATTGAATGTTATAGTCCTTATTTATATCCTAATAATTTAGTAACGACTGTTTGGGTAACAAACATTGATAAATCAAGTAAAGTTGATGAAGTTTTAAAATTATTTAGTTATTGTGGTAGAGTTAAAACTATTATTGTAAAAGTAAATAATTATATCACATTTTTTCATCCTTTATCTATTTCATCCTTTTTTTAATTAACCATTTTTTTCTTAAATATCATTTTTTTTTAGAATATCAATAAATATTGTAAAGATGCTCTGGTAATTTTCGAAAATAGTCAATCCGTTGACACTGCTTTGCTTTTGAATGGAGTCATAATTGGTACACTTCCTATAAAAGTAATTAAAGAGATACCAAAGGAATTGATTTTCAATGATGCCGATCTAAGTAAAGCTATACCAAATATCTACAGTTTGTCACCTGGATCTTTGACACCTTCATCGTCATCATCATCATTGTCAGCAATGATGTCACCACCAATATCTTCTCATGAACCACTCTCAGAGAATGATGATTCAGCACTATCATCATCTTATCAACAACATCTTAATCATTTAGTAAATAATCCATTAGATAAATATTACAATAATAATATTCATTTCGATGGTGGTTCAGAAGATGACAAAGTTCCTCAGGATAGTAGTGAAGATCTTACCGAAGACTACGAAGAAGAAGAAGACAATGAAAATTGTCAAAATGTGCCTGAGGCAGACAAAGAAGAAGAAGAAGAAGACGAACAAGAACCTGATAAAACAGTTTTGTTTCTAGAGGATATACTATCATCTGGTATTGCACTATCAAAAAATGCTTTAAATGAAGCAAAGAAAATTGATGGTAAGTAAAGTTAAATCTTTTTTTTTGTTTTTTAAATATTTTAAACAAAAACTAACAATAATAAAGAAAAATATAATATAAAAAATACATTATCTAAATTAGTAGGAGATATAGGTAAGAAAGCATCTGCACTTATTGGTAACCACAAAAACGAACATCAGTTTCTACAGAAAAGTTCAGAATCTTTTGATGATGATCTTGATTAACTTTTTATAACGAAATGATTTCTTTTTTGGTTGTACAAATTATCGGAGATTTTTGATGAATAAACTATTAATAAACCAAAGAGAATCAAAAAAAAAAAAAAAACAAGTTTTGTTTTTCAGAACTTTGAGCATCATTTTGATTGAATTTTTTTTATTTATTGTTTTTTCAGCAAAAATCAAGAAAAACTTTTAGTTTTTTATGAACATATTCTGTAGATAAAACATAGTTTAGGATGTCGCAACAAATATTATTGGGTAACGATTCGTTTTAGGTTGATTGGTGTCTAGATCACAACTTTTTTTGCATACTTTTTAATCAGCAATCAATCATCGTGTTTTATTAAAAATAAAATCAACAAAATGACAACCAGTAGAGATTTCTGCTTTAGAAAATGTGATGATCATCGTTGATTGATTACTTTTCTAGCCTATGAGCGAATATTAACAGTTTCTTTTTTAATTTAAAATTTTAAAAAAGGTAAATATATATAATAAAAGTAATATAGAGATATTTATTAAATTATTTTATTTTAGAGAATTTTATGATTATAATTAAATTCACAATTATATCATTGATATTGCTGTCATTGATCAGTTTGTCGAGTGGGACACTCACTTTTAAGTATCTTCCGGCAAAGATACCAAAGAATGCAGGTTTCAAATTCTATGAAATCGATGCGAGTTTCGATGTCACCGCTTACAACAGTCCTACTCAGCTCAAAGTACAGAGTCTTCAACCAACTGGTCAGAAGCGAATGACTTGTTTTTCACTTGGAAAATCTCAGAGTAATGCAATCTACAAGTTGCATGCCGAGTGCCAATTGACCTATGTTGGAGATTATATAATTGAATTGACAGGTGTTACCGATAAAGCAAAGTATACACTTGGTAACTATTAATATTAATTCAATGTTATTTCTGAAATGATTATTAATCTCTTATAATATTTTATAGATCTTTCAAATTTAATATTTCCAAATCAAATTATTCCAGGAACATCTGTAACTTTTTCAGCTGATATGGTTGATGGTGTTAATGTGTTTGCACTCACTGACAATGTCAATCCAGCAATGAATATTGTTCCAACTAGATTGAATGCTCAAACTATGGAAGTAGCAATCCCACCAGGTTTGACATCAGGTCTATATTCCTATTATTTCGTAGGTAATGCCGGAAAGCTATTACCAACACAAATATTTACTGTTGATGTATTTCGTAAGTATTATAATTAATAATAACAAACATTAATATATTTATTCGATGATGATGTAAATTAACTTGATTTCTTTATAAAAATAAAGAACCATTTGTAAATAGTGCAGAGGTAGTTGATTATGTACCATTTCCAACTATTAGAATCAGTGGAAATGGATTGGACAATAACAATGTACCACCTGTTATCACTATAAATGGTGATAACTGTTTAGTTTTTGGTGTAATAAGTACAACTTCGATTACTTGTAAAACCAATATTATAGTTCCAGGTGTCTATCCGATTGAAATTGATTTGACAACATATCCAGCACCATCGAATATTCATAATATTGATATAAACTATCGTAAGTTAAGAGTTTAACAAACCAAAACAAAATGAATATCATTAATTAACAATATCTCTCTTATATAGATGCATCAATTAATGCCAATAGAGTTTTTCCTTCTCTGTTGGGTGGTGAAATGATAGTCTATACTAGAGAGGTTGCAAATGGTCAGATTCCAAATTTCCATTTCGATTACAATCCCGCTGCACTTTTGGCTAGAACCGGTGGTTATGTCAATATCGATGGATTGCAATATGCAGAGATTAGGGTTAGCATTCCAGCTAATACACCCGGTCAGTTTAATATCATGATGAGTTGGGTGACCGGTGCAAATCCGCCAATTGCAATCCCAGATACAACTATCGCTATTACCTATCTCGCCACTCCACCTCAGCTACAAACAATCTCTCCACCTATGGCCAGATTTACACCTTCGTTTACCAATTTCAATACCAATCCAATCAGAACACAAATAACCATTGGTGGCACCAACTTTGTAGACAGCATTGCACCCACTGTCCAACTGACAGGAGTGAATCCCACCACCGGAAATCTCTTCACAATCGCCTGTGAAGATATACGTGTACAAACCAATATATTCTGTACTGTCAAGAGTCCCTTTGAAATAGAATATTCTGTTCAAGTTTCTTATAGTCCACAGCTAGTTTCCAATACTATTAATATTCGATTCTATGGTTTATCTTGTTTGGGTAGAACACAACAACTGCCATCGGTGCTACCGAATCCACCTGTCGATTGGTCATTCACCTTTAAGTTTCGTGAGACAGAAGACACTCCTGACTATGAAAAAGATAGTTACTTATACCTAGACAATCAGTATGACACTGCTGCCGTACAAAGATTACAGGGCTTGACCGATACCACTACTGAGTTGTCTCCTCTGGCTGCGACATTCGACCAAATTCAATATGGCTACTCCTACTATTTCTATAATGATCAAGTTGGAATGCGTAAACCCGATGGTCACAAAGTAAAAGATACAGAAGATCCACTAGCAAATTTCCATATCTATTCGAAAGGAACCAATTGGGGACATACCAAAGGTATGGTTATCTATGACCATGACACTGGTTCAGGACTTCACATTATCCATTCTCAGCCATATTGGCCAGCATTTACGTTCAACGGTGCAACGCTGCCCACTAAAAAAGTTCCTGGACCACCACCCTACGAGTACTACGGTATCGATACACCCAATTGGCTTGGTGACAAATCACTCAACCAACATTTCTTCTGCTATACATTCGGTCCCCACGATAATGCCAATCCAGACACCACCGGTATCAACTTTGTATCTAAATTCATCTCTCAAAACAATCCAATGTTATTCCAATCAGTCTATCACGGACTACCTAATATCTACAAACAACTTGATATTCTTTTAAATCCAGATCATCTTGCAATTAGAGCAATTGTAGATGTAAGTATAATTAACAATTTTAAAATAATAATAATATTTAATAACTATTTCTTTAAATTCTAGAATTGTAAAGCAGTCGTTACAGCAAAAGGTAATTTAAAAGATAATTGTTGGTGGAAATATAATTTCAGAACAAAAGGTGGAAATTTGTTGGATTTGTTTGCAAAAACATCGAATAAGTATGAAGAGCAAATGGTTCCTCAAGTATCTGCTAGTGCCACAGCACTAAGGATCAGAAATACCAATTCTCACTTCATGCTAGACGGTATCGATATCTATGAGAAAATGTTGGACGTCTTCAATGACTTGCCTCCACCTCGTGTCAGACCGTTCTTTGTTCAGACACTTGAGTTGGGTGTAGGAAAGCGAGCTTACCAAACACTCGATCGACAGAAACTACTCTCTAATGTCGAGTACACACTTCACAGTACCGATATCATGGAGAATCTACGATCGATACAACACCGTGCCGACAGAGACCACTCCAAGTTGATGTATAATATGCAAGCACAGCCATTCTCCACGCTTCGTTACGACAATATTTTCTGTGCCGGTGATAGCAATCGTCATAACGGACAGGGTATTCGTGGTGGTGGAGCAGCCTGCATTTTCAGTCCGGTGCTTGTAAACTATTTTTCAAATAGAGTTGCCCGTTATTCAAATGTTGTTCCAATCAACGTTGGTGCCAATCTCTTTGGAATCCAATCGATGGATCTTCCAGTTTGGATGATAAATTCAATCATTCAAGTGAGGATCAAACCAACCGATATTCTAATAGCTGTTCCATCGGGAAGTGTTTTCGAGGTGTTCCAAACTGTCACTTATGATAAGGGAGTTACTCACCATGCAATTCCAACCATACCAAGAACCTACGGTACAACAGACATCACAAGTCAATTCGAAACCGAGATGTTTATCTATCGTAGTGACATCAATGAAAAGGCAGAATGGACCGAAACATGGTCATTCTCAATCACTGCCAACAAACCAAATCCAATACATATTCAACAGTTGTATGCATTACAAACCGCACAATTTTCAGTGTTTGCATGTAATCGTATTGTATCTCCATGTGATATTGAAAGTTCATATAGAGTAGATACCGCATTTGACTTGGCAACAAACCCATTTCAATATCTCTATCATCCAGTCATCGAGTTTGTAACACACGCCAATTTCATGATACCATCTAACAACCCAATGCCATTTATCAATCATTTCATCGAATATCTCATAGCAAACTGCCTCAATTGGTTAGCCGTATCACCAACCTATGAAATTGTAGTAACAACACCAGGTACTGAAAGTAGAGTGGAGAATGGACAGTTACATATTCATAATATTCAGTGTCAAGAAGAAATAGCATTCGTTCTCACTTGGAAATCAATTCTTTTACTCATCCAACAAAGAGACAATACTGTTACAGTTGATAATAATATTATTAAAGGAATTTCATGGGCTATTTCTAAACATTTAATTAATGTAAGTTTGGTAAATTTACATATTTAATTAATCATTTTGCTAATTTAAAAATTATTATTATTATCTTTAAAAGTTAATGAGAGGTTCAATAAATTCAAATATTGATGTATGTTTTAGTTTGAATCCTGAAAGAAAAACACCAGTTGATCTTGAAGGTATGCCAAATAATATCGATCCACCTTCAGCCTATTGGTATGCTGCCACTGTTTGGGATTGGTTAGATACACAAGATGATCAAAAGTTGGGCCCTGTCAATGGTGTTTCCTCCGATACACACGAAGATAAAAACCAAGGTCGTGAAATTCCATGGCAAACAATCCTCGACCAAGCGATGCATGCTCAGACCATTGTCAATATCTACAAGAACCTTCCAATGGCCAACCAAGTCAAAGAGAATGCAGATATTATTCTTTACAATGGATTTGATCCTGCTTTAATAACTGCTAGTAGTCGTAATAGATTAATGTCATCAACAGCAAATCCACAGTCATATTATTATAATATGCTTGAGCAAACACTTGTCGAACCTGGATATTTCACAAGTTATCAACTCACTTCTCTTTCTCCAATTCAATTGGAAGAGCTGTATTCATCAATTTTCTCAAAATGGGAGACAAATCAAGCCATTCAAATATTATTGGAGAATCCATTAAATTCAATAGTTGCCAATCATTTGATTCAGAATCTAGATTTATTGTATAACGATATCTCCTTTGGTAGTATCAAACTTTGCTATCTCACAGGTGAAACTAAGAAACTGTGTGATCCAATGTCAATGGTTTCAATGATTCACTTAATTGAAACCATTACATCTTCGGGCGAACCATTGAATTCACTATCAAGCGATTCCAACTACGATTCAGATTTACAAGTTTATTTCATTGATGCAGTAGCACCAACTCTATCCAATCTTTACAGTGGTATGGTTATTGCGAATCTACGTGGTCAACTCTGTGATGTTTCATTTACAACCTTACCAAAGTCCAATGTCATTGAAATCATCGATTCCATTTGTTTAATTAGCGGTCCAATCATTCAAAGTGTATCCATTTCCAGTGGTCCAACCTCTGGAAACTATCCAATGGATATTCAAGGATACCATTTCACCAGTGGAATGATTGCAAGTGTTGGTAGTAATAATTGTATTCAATCAACATTCATTGATTCCACCAAGATCCAATGTATGGTTCCATCTGGATATGGAAATAATCAACCAATAACCCTTTACAATCCATCCAACGATCAATTTGATTCACAAACACTTTCATTCTCTTTTACCTATAATTGTAAGTTGTAAAATCAATATTATCATTTAGGATCAAATTATTTATTAATATTTTATTTATTTTCATTTTTAGTACCAGTTATTCATTCTGTTACACCATTCATTTTACCATCGAGTGGTACTATTCTAACTATTAACGGAGAAAACTTTGGAAATACAAAATCATTGATAAATCTTAAAGCTAAAGGTATTTCTGATAGTTTAACTATTTTATCTTTAAGTGATTTAATGATAACTTGTCAAATTCCAAGTGGTTCCGGTGCTGGTTTCTTCATTTCTCTGGCAATCAACAGATATAATGTTCCTTCACTGAATGGAAATGGATTGGGTTTAAATATGGTATCCTATCAAAATCCAATAATAAACTCATTCACCCCTGTCATTGGAAAAGTTTTCGATATCCTAAGAATCGAAGGTTCTTCATTCGGTCAGGATCTCTACAGATCTAAAGTGTTCATAGGTTTCAAAGAATGTCCGATTCTCTCGTTGTCCGAAAGCATCATCAACTGTCGTATTCCATATGGTATCTCCAATGAATTGATAACCGTCCAAATAGCAAGACATAAACCGATATTCTCAAACAAATACTTCCAGTACCAATCGTCGGCAATCACCTCACAGGCATCACAAATCTCCACTAGAGGTGGACTAATTCAATTCCATGGTGATTCATTTGGAAGTAGTCTCAACGATATTGCCTCCACCAAATTCGATTCACAGCCTGTCGATTGTGTTCCATTCAATTTGTTTATTGAATGTCAAATTCCAGAGGGTATCAAGAATAATCTTGAATTTGAAATAGCAACCAATATCTATGATAACACAACCATTGTCAATGTTTATTTGCCTCCGGTAATCGAATCGATGGCATTCTCTTTCCAGACCAATAATATTATCATTTTCGGAAAGAATTTCATTCCAAATCAAATCCCATATGATATCTCAACTTCGTATATCGAATTCCTAGATCAACAATCTCAACCAATCAGATTTAACCAGACATTTATCGATGAGAATCAGATTTCTGTCGGTCTAAATGTATTAGAATTACATTTAATATCAGTACAAGTAGTTGTTGAGGGAAGAGCATCGAATTTGATGAACCTTCAATTCGACTTTAACACATTCATTGAAATATACCAAGATAACAACATGGATGGTCTACAGCAACAAGATGAACCAACAGTATCAGGAACCGTATTGCTATCGGGCATTTCAAATCCATACGATATCACGCCAACTTCCGGTACCTTTACAATTCCAGCTGGTTCCTACTTGATGAGCATTCAAGTAACACCGGATCTTGTTCTCCCATTGAATAACTATAATATAGAAATATCAGCAACCGACGTCAATGTTATCAAAATCCCTGTTTGGTCAAAGAAGAACTGTGTTCAATCCTATCCATCCACCAACGGACAGACCATCGTCACTCTCCAACAAGGAACAACCAATCTTTGGGTATATGATATCTGTGTAAACACTCTAGATTGTAAATATCCAGTTACTTCACTCTCACCTCAGCCAAGTCAATGTGTTGCCACTTCACTCAGCAATATTGCAATTATTGAAATAGGTTCTCCAATAACACTTTTATTCTATTTCGACAATAATCTAAATGGTGTTAAAGACGCCAGCGAAGATGAGCCCACTCCAGGTACAATCACCATTCTATATAGCACCAAGAATGGCAGACAACTTAGCACAGTCGCTCAAACCAATCCAGTACAATTCCTTTCTTACAAAGGTGCAGTTACAGTGTCTCTAGTGTTCTCCAACCCAAACGTCTACTCAATATTAAACAAAAAGGTGTATTACATATCCGATCCACTATCAGATACCTATGGATTATATAGATGGAGCTACGATTCTATAAAACCAGTTATTCTCTATAATTCATATGGAGTAGAACTGTCGTTACCAATTGGAAAGTATAATTTATCGACTCTTTCCAATATGGGATTTGTAGGAACAAAGAATCATTATGGTAGTGGAATAATCAATTCACTAAATACATTTACCACTGATATCAGAGTCACATTCACCAAAACCGAACTCTCTACTCCAGTACTCCAATTAAGTGCACCAACTAGAACCAATATCAATCAAATGTCACTTGTTTTGATTGAAGTTTCTTATATTCCACTGTTTAGCGCATTCAATGGTGTCGAACCAAGTGGTCAACAGATACAATTCTTCTCACCATACATCTCGGCTGTTCCCAACTTTTTCTATGGTGGTCCTTCATATACCAACCCATTGAATTGTAACGCATCGCTAACAGATCAAACATTGGTAACCTGTACTGTTCCTGCAGGAAGTGGTTCTGTACCATTGTCAATGATGATGAACCAAATGAGACTTTTTGCTTTTAAGGAGTATAAAATGGTTTATTCTGTAATATTGGTAAGAGGTGTAGTTTTTGAAGATTTGAATGGAAACAACATTAGAGATTCCGGTGAAATTATACTTTCAAATGTTAAAGTTGTACTTGGACTTACAACCACCGCAACTACCAATGCAATGGGATCATATACATTTTCAGGTCTATATTCAGGATCGTTTGTCTTATCTGTTCCACCAAGCTCAACACATTATCTATTGAAACCAATCAGTGTTAATCTATCACCTTCAACACCAGGTTTAATTCAACATATTGGATTAACAAAAAAAGTAATTATTTTAAATCAAAACTACATATATTTAGTTTATCAATTAATTAATAATCTTTAATTGATATTTTAGATGGTAAAGGATGTTATGGAAATATTATATCTGGAGTAGAAATATTGTCGTTACAATATGGAAGTTATAAACTATCTGATTTCGGATGGTGTATGAGTTCTCTAAATTCATCGTGTACAATGCAGAAAATTACTAAATCATTCCCATCCAATTGTACTGTCGACTTTACCGATTCCAATACAATTAATATTCGATATCCACAGCTGATCCAACTCAATTTATATATCGATAAGAATTTAGATAATATAAATAACGATGCTTCTCTTATTGAACTAAAACAATCGGTCGTCACTATTACTATTTATCTAGATGACCAACAAACTTATTCAACAATTACCAAGACAGGATCAACAAGTTATACAATCGATATCACGCCAATGGTTACTTTTCAATTTTCATCGGTTGGAAATATCCGGCCTGTAATTAACAATCCAACGATGCTCTCTGCCACACAGCCACAATTCTATTGGCCATACTACCAATATTTGAATGGTGCACCCTCGCAGATATTCTATGATCAACCAACTTATTCTGGAGCGACACTTGAACTCCCAGTCGGTGTTTACAATAGCAACTACTTGGCCGGTCTGCCTATTTCGTGGAGCAACAGTGTGAAATCATTTACAACCGCACCAAATATGGTTGTTGTTCTATTAACTTCGGTCACAAGATTTGAAGCAAGAGACAATCAAGCCGTTGTAGTTGCAATCAATCCAACACAAATCGAAATTCTAGCTGATAATCTTTTGGTGGATAACCTAATTGTTCCAACAATCGGCGGCTCTTTCTTTATTAACAATTGGTCCAGTAAAACACCTCAGGCTTCTTCACCATGTGGAGGTTCATCGGCTTGTACATTGCTCCCAGATGGATCGAAATACCAATGTCCGGTCATTGCAGGCATCACAAAATGTTCAATCACAATCAAGTTTGATAATTTTGTAGTTTCTGAACCATACACATTGAGTCGTGCCGCTGCTTCAGCTACAGGATTTGTTCTTCAACCATCTCGACTACCAGCAAACGAACTTATCATCAACGGACAAAATTTCCCACCAGCAAATATTGCCTTAGGATACTCTAAAATTCTGGTCGATGGTAATCCATGTCAACTTGTATCTTTTATCAATGAAACTAGAGCATCTTGTTTAGCAGCTGCAATTACACCGCTCACCGATGATGGTGTTCTTACTTTTATTATTGGAAATCTTCCACCATCATATTATAATTTCCAATACAAGTGTATGTAAAATTGATTGATCAAAATCAATAATGTTATTAATATTATTTTATGTATTTAATTAGCTTCTAAATGTAATGGAGCAACAATTAAAGCAGGAACTCAAACTAAAAACTATGCCATCGGTGCTAATCTAACACCAGCCTTTGCCTACAATGAGATTAATTGTTCGTGGTTCTGCTACTGTACATCGACCTCCAATCCTGTAAATGCTATTTGGACAGTTGGAATCAATTCAATGGTATATAGCAAGACACAGACATTTACAAAAGATAAACTAAAATTCTCTGTTCAATGTAAATATCATGATAAAAACCAAAAATTAACTTTGTAGATTTATTTAATTAACAAATATATATTTTTAAATGATAGATGCTAAATGTAATGGTTTAACAATCTCTGACGATACAAATTCAGATGTTACTTTGATCAAAGGTGATTATACCTTTGCAGCAAATATAAAATTGAAATCCATTGTCAAACCACAGATTGGATGTAAAGTTTTAATGTCACTTGATGCCACAACAAATATCACAGTTGTTTCATCATTCGACCCAGCCAATTTCCCCAACTACCCAAGATGGTCCACCAATTACTTGAGCAAGGCAGTTATCGCAGACTATCCAGATCTTCGTGGAACTCCACTTTCCAGTGACGGACAATATGTTTCCTCTCCACCACTTTTAAATCTTTCTGTTGGTAATGTTAAATCTCTTTAAAAGAAATAAATAATTATTTCATAATAAACAAAATAAATTGAATCAACAAGCTAAAACAGATTTTAATTTTATTTAATTGACGATGGTTAATTGATTTAAGCTGAAACACCATAACGAGTGAAAATTGCGCTTATTAAAGCTGCAATAAAAGAAGTGATTGTTGAAACTATCATACATGCCCAACCTGCATATGGCTCGCAATCTCCTCCAACTCTAAGGTCCTTGAAACATCCCCAGTCACCACAACCAGTGGCAGCCCATGTCAAATAGGAGGCATTCTTTTCACAGTCTTTTTTAAAAGCCTTTGGCCAAGCAATGAGAACCAAAACTGAGAACAAAGCAAAGAGGAAAGAACCAATTGGAAGGAAACGAGCAACCTTGAACAATGAAACTCCAGATTTTACACGATCCATAATATTGATAAAGATGGTAACAGTGGTGAAAATCCAAGAGATACAGGCAAAAGCAAGACAGGTTTGGAGTACCTTTTGGATATTGGATCCTGAAATGGAATAGGTATCTGGACCAATATCATAGTGCGAATATTTAAAATAAGCCCATCCTCTGTTGGTCAACTCGTCATGCAATCTGTACCATGAAGCTATTTTTTTAGAAAAAAAAAAAAATAAAAGATTAAGATTTATTTTAATTGTTTTAAATTTAATAATAAAAAACAAAAATTTCAACACTTACTTCCAAATGTTGCAGTTGTCAATGCCCAAGTGAAAATTAAAAGAACTAAAACTATAATACCCCAGATATTCTTCATTTTGTATGTATTAATTAATATGTATCTGTACAAAAATAAATAAAAGAATGAATAAAAGTTAATCTCGCAAAATTGTTAACGATTTAAATAAAATAAAAAGTTTTTCGATCACATCCCTCATTTAAAAAATGTTGAAACTTTTGTGTTTTCCAAAAAAAAAATTGCTTTTAATGGAAAAAAAAAATCATTACCACATTTTTAAGTGTGTAATTTCAATTTATGCCTCCCCAAAAAATGAAAAAATTTTGCACAGCTTTTGTGAAAGATCTAAAAAACAACTGAGTTTCAAACCTTCACACTTTTTTTTTTAAACGAGATAAATAAAAACTTCCATAGATCAAATGAGTATGAATAATACATTTTTGAATAAATTTAAATTAATTTTCGATAAAAAAACAGAAACAAACAGATTTAAAAAAAAATAAAAAGATCGATCAGTTACAAGATGAATAATCAAACAAATATAATAGTAAATATATTACTTTATTTATTAAATAAATTTATTTATTATTTAGCTAAAGCTACACCGTACCGAATAAAGATAGAACTGAATAATGAAGCAAAAAACGATGTGATGGTAGCTATTATCATCATAACCCAACCTGTTGAAGCTCCACATTGGCCGCTTTCATTAAGGTTCTTAAAGCAACCATAGCCTTCGCATGACCCAATCCAGACGAATCCCTTGATACTACTGTCAGAACAGTCACTAGAGAGAGCTTTCGGAGTTGCTTGCATCACCAAGACTGAGAACAAAGCAAAGAGAAAAGCTACGATTGGAAGGAATCTACCGAATTTTAATTTTGAGAGGCCTGACTTAATACGGTCCACTATATTTATTATAATGGTAATAGTTGTGAAAATCCATGAAATTGCGGCAAAGGCAATACTAGTAGTGAAAACTTGTTTAATGTGAGTTCCGGAAATGGAAACATCAACTGTAAGTAATCGAAATAGATCCAACCATTATCACTTAAATCATCGTAAAATCTATACCATGAGGCTACAAACATGTTTCAATATATTAATTAATTTGATATTCATTAAAATCTCTATATAATCATACTTTTAAAAGAAACAGTAGTAAAAATCCAAGTGATAATTAATAAAACCAAAACTATGATACCCCAAATATTTTTCATTTTATATGTGTTATTATTTCTAGAAAATTATAGAATATAAATTTAATTGATGACAATGTATAGAAAAAAAAAACTGTTCAGGTGACGATGCGTCTCTTTATCCAAATTAATAAAAGTCTAAAATCCACCTATTTTTAAAATTGATCAATATAATAAATTTATCCACAAAAGAGGGATGAAAAAAAAATCCTGGAAAAAGTTTTATCAAAAAAAGGGGGCTGTTGCTAAGAAAATAGATATTATTTTTTTGTAAAAAAACAGTTTGTTTTTTACCAAAAAAGGAAAAGTTGATCAGCACCGTCACACTAAATCTTTAAATAAAAGGTTTTTTAACAACACAAAATTAAATAGGGAGGTTTATACTCTGAACGGGTTAAATTCAAAGTTTTGCAAAGTTGATGGAAATATTTGATAATTAACCAGTAAAATTAATTCAGAATTATTTTTGAATGGCTCAATCAGTAATTTTTTTGAGTGAGTGAGGGATAAGAAATATAGTTTTCTATGTTTATCAAATTATAATAAAAAAAAAAAAAAAAGATATTTTAAAATTCTAAAATTTTTTATTAATTTTAACTCTATTATATTTCTATGTAAAATTTCTCTAAAATTATTATGACCAAAGACTAAAAAATGATTTTCATCTATCTTTCGAAGAAGGTATTGTTGATCAGTTCCATATCCACCAGAGCATCTGATGGTGATGTCAACTATGTTGGGAGGAATACTATCGAAACTGATCTTGTCAAAGAACTCAAGTGAGACAACAATAGAACGGATATACTTTGGCAAAAGTTCAATTGGTGTACTGCTGGCTAAATTGAAATATGAGAGAATAGACCACTTTGGAACAAGTTCGCAATAACCAAAATCAATAGATTCCAATGTTGAGTCACCCTGATACGATATCTGTGAGATTGTCGATGTTTTCGCTGCATATTTGAATTTCAAATGCTTCAGAGATTTGGGAATCGGACATCTTAACGAACTGAATGACTCACTGCTCAACGATAGCGTTTCGATTTGGCTTGGAAGCGCAACAATCAAATCATTGACTGTCTTACAATTAGGTAATGTCAAATTTTTTAGATTCTTTGGTAGTTTAATGGGGATTACTTTAGTTGTTGTTGGATAACTTCCAATGTACAATGTCTCCAGGTTGTCAAGATTGGCAAATGTGTCTGGCTCTACATTTAGCGCTCCAATTTTTAGTGATTTGCATGACCAAGGAATAGAACCAGTCATTATCTTCTCTACATTACACAATTCAATGGATTCGACCCCCTCTGGAATGGATCCAGCAACCAGTGTTGGAGTATTGCCAATGTTCCCAAACAATACCAATATTCTAAGCATGGTGGTGTTCAATTGGTATTTAAGCATATGCTCCACGTAAACAATATTGCAACAAAGATAGGTGAGAGTTGGTGGTAAAAAATCGATTGGCATTGGCCGTGTTGATGATGCGTCAGTAGCAAGTTGTTGATAACTCATTAGGTCGTAACATGTAAACTCCCTGAGATTTGGTGGTAGTCGGGGAAGAAGTTGTAAAGGATAGATTAAATGAGAGATTTTCAAGACAGTAAGTGTCGTTGGGAATTGGAATTCTAGATCCTCTAAGCACAATATTACTGCGCAACCAAGAGTTAGGCTATCGAGATTCGGTGGGAAATACTTGAGTGGATAGGAAATGGTAAGCTCTCGAATGTTTACAAATGTATTGAAAATAGGATCGTTTAATGCATTGTTTAAGTGTAGCTTTGTTACATTGCTCTCATTTAACTGGCCCATCACTTTCATATTAAAGGACCATGAAATGACCTTATCAACTAATCTTGGAATAACATAGTTATCTAAATCAAAAGTATCTAAAAACAACAAACAAATGAATAATAAACTACTTATTAGTATGAAATAATCATATCAATATTACTAATATACTTACCATCAATAATAATATCATTTTTTTGAGGTTTAAAAATTGATTTAATTGACAAGTATAATGTATAATATGATTCTTCTCGGTACTGTTTGATTGCTTGTTTGAATTGATATTCATATGAATTTAAACTAAAGTATTTCAAAGTGTCATTATCTATCTCTTTAAACACAAGATACTTTCCACGATCATCAAACAATCTCTTGCAAGTCAAAGACACACAGATCCTATCTATATCATCTAGATACTTTAATATATTTGACAATAAATAATGTGATATATTTACAATAAACATCTTATAAAAAATATAAATAATTATATAATATATGTTGTAATAAACAAAAATTAGATTAGATCGAAAAATAGAACATTAATCATGAAATTTTAATAAAAATACTTGGTATAATAGATATTTGCAAACAATTTGTTTGTCTACTCTTTATTATTTTCTACTTTTGATTGATCTTCTTTTTCTTCTTCCTCTTGTACTTCATTTTCTTTGGTTTCTGTATTGTCAGCTGTTTCCTTAACAGCTGTCTTTTCGTCTTGTTTATCATCTTTCAAATTTGATGCGATCGTAAGTTTCTTTTTCTTTGGTTGGTTTGATACTGGTAAGCCTGCAATGTTTGCTAGATTATATTTTTTGTATCTCATAAAATCAGAGACAATTGAAATCGCACAGAATTGTTTGATAATCTCAACGATGATAGTGTACTCTGGGTTCTCTAGATCCACCTTGTGAATATCATTAACCATTTCCGCAATAGCCATAATCTCTTTATCTTTTTCTACAACTGTATTGTATCTAGATCTAAATTCAATCTTATACTAAATAGGTTAATGATAAGATATTAGTGTTAATAATACAACATTCATTGCGTGTTTCGATTTGATATCATATATATATAAATATTAACAAACCTTTTTAGATTCTTTTAATGAATTTAACTCCTTGTCGATTAATGTCTTGATATGCTCTTGTAAGTTTGTAAAGATACATGTCTTTTGAATAGGAATAATTCTTGTTATAAATCTAAATATAAAAAAAAAACAATAGTGTTTTAGTAAGTAAAGTTAAGCAAAAATAAAATAGTTTACTTTTAAAGCTATATATATTTACTTGGATTTAGTTGATTTCTCTGTTTCCATATCATTGAATAACTTTACTAATATATCCTTGACATTATATTTAGAGGTTGCTTCTTCATTGAATCCAACGAATGCAATACCTTCACAGCATAACTCTAGCTTTTCAAAAAGTTTAGATTTGCCTTTCTTGTTGTTCTTTCCTTCTTCTCTTGCCATCGCCAATTCCTTCTCAAAGTCATTCATAAAGTTGTTTGTCTTATTTTCATTCTCTGTTGATTTATTATTATTATTATCATTTGTTGATTTCTCTTCTAACTCAACAGTGTACTAAATAAACAAAGACAAGTTGTTTTAACAAGTTAATAAATAACGAAATAAATAATAATAATATGAGTATGATTAATGATTAGTTACTTGATTTAATAAATTAAATAAATCTTTTGTTGCTTGATTCTCACGACCTTGTCCGAATGTATATAAACAACCTTGTTGATTTAACTTGAGTGAAAGTTCATGTTTAGGTTTCTTTGACCAATATTGTGATTTATTCTTACTATCTTTTTTATCTTTCTTTCTTTTATGATTATTATTATTATTTGATTCCGACATCTTTATTATTTAAATAAATAAATTAGTAGTAATAAAAGTGTGTGTTTTAAATGAAAATGATTGATGATCAAATGATTATGAAAACGAAACCAATGAAAATCATGATCAAACATTTTCGTTTTAATTTAAGAAACATTTTTATTTATTTATGTTTTACTACTAGACATAAGATAAATAGATAGTAGATAGATAGATATAGATATAGATATATAGATAAATATGGATCCTAATAATATTGGTAATATATCTAGAGGTAGATCTAATGGTAATGGAGGGTTACCACAATCTATACTTAAATATATACCCGAACCTATTCAACCTATATTTGAAAATCCATTCTTTGCAGCTGGTTTCGGTTTGATTGGTGTAGGCTCTGCAATGGCATTAGTTAGAAAGGGTTTTCAAACTAGTATGGTACAGGCAAGACGTTACTTCTTTGTATCCGTTGAGATTCCATCAAAAGATAAGAGTTATCATTGGTTAATGGAATGGTTAGCAACTAAAAAAGTAATTATATATAGCTAGTTAGTTATTATTTAATTGTTGATATACTAATGTGTATTATGTTGATTAAATATTATTATTTAGACAAGAAATACAAGACATGTTAGTGTTGAAACAACATTTCATCAGAATGAAGGTGGTGATATCTCTTCGAGGATTAGCTTTGTACCTAGTGTAGGTACTCATGTCGTAATGTACAGAGGTAGAATCATAAAAGTAGATAGACATCGTGAGAAGAATGTTGTCGATATGTCGAGTGGCAATCTTTGGGAGTCGATTACGCTGACAACACTCGGATTCAAACGAGATATATTCCAACGTTTGTTGGAGGAAGCACGTGTGATGGCTGCTGGCAAAGAGGAAGGTAGAACCATCATCTATACGTCGGCAGGCACTGAATGGCGTCGCTTCGGTCACCCCAGAAAGCGAAGACCAATCGACTCGGTTATTCTGGATCGCGGTGTTGCAGCTCGTCTCGTTGACGATGTGCGACGATTCCTCTCGAACGCTAACTGGTACACAGAACGCGGTATTCCATACCGTCGTGGATATCTGCTGTACGGACCACCCGGAACTGGAAAGAGTAGTTTCATTACTGCGCTTGCCGGTGAGTTGCAACTCAGCATCTGTATACTCAACCTCGCCGGAAAGAACATCAGTGACAACACTCTCAACCAACTACTGGCATCGGCACCACAGAGATCTATCATATTACTTGAGGATATCGATGCAGCTATACATACTAATCCTAATGGATCTTCCGCTTCTTCAACTACTTCCACTTCTTCAGATTCAAAAGAACAAACCAAACAACAACAACAAATATCAAATCAATATCAATATCAACCTAGTCAGTTGACTTGGAGTGGATTACTCAATGCACTGGATGGTGTTGCTGCTAGTGAAGGTAGAATTCTCTTTATGACAACGAATCATCTAGAGAAATTGGATCGTGTATTGATTCGTCCGGGTAGAGTAGACACTATAGAACAAATAGGAATGGCTACCGGTTATCAAGTTGAAAAAATGTTCTTGAAATTCTTCCCAACCGAAATGACAATGGCCAATGAATTCCGTATGAAAGTTCCGTCAGACTCTGTCAGTCCTGCAGCGCTTCAAGGCTATTTCATGCAATACTCGCACGATCCAAAAGAAGCATTAAATAACTATCAACAATTAATAAAACAATAAATAACAATATTTTATATTATAATAATATTAATGATTATAATTGTTATTGTTTATGTTTTTTTTTTTTGAAAATAGTATTAATATTTATTTAGTATTATATTTCTACACTGATTTGGGATTGGTCTTTTTAATGGTTTTAGTGGTAGTTGTGGTGGAGGTGGTTGGTACTGGTGCTGCTTTGTTAGATTCAGTGGTGGTGGCTGTTGTTGTCTTTCTTTTGTTTGCTCTCTTGGCAGCTGCAGGTTGTTGTGGTTTGGCTGTGGTTGTTGTTGTTGTATTTAAAGTTTCTGTAACTTGTTGAACTTCTACTACTTTCTCTTTAATTTGTGATTGTCTCTTTGGTTTTCTTTTATTTGGTGTTGTTTGTTGTTGTTGTTGTTTTGGTTTTTGTTTTTCTTCAACTGGCTTAACTTGTTTCTCTACTTTCTTCTCTTCTACTTTCTCCTCTACATTTGGCATTAAAGGATGACCATATAAAACAATGAATCTCTTACAACCATTTTCCAATTGCTTTGCTGTTTTCTGCATATAATTAATTTTATGATCCATTTTCATTTTCTACAGAACATAATATAGATATTGATATTGACATTAGTAAAGGATGAAATCTATAGACTATAATAGTTATAGTTACCTCATAATCATCATTATATTTAAGTATTAAATCTCTGTAATAATGTTGATCCGAAAAAGTTTGACCTCTCTCTACTCTTGGTGCTTCTGGTTCAACTTTTAGATCGATTGGCTTCTCAACCATATTTAGCTTCTCCAATGCCTGTTGTCTTCTCTCTGAATCTCTAGTTGTATTTTGAAACTTCAAACCCATGAGAGCATAGTTCTCAAGAGTGGTCTTCTTTGGATCCCATCTCTCTTGTACCTCTTTATTACCATAATAGACATCCTGTACTTTTTTATGATTCTGTTTCTTATGTTTATTATTATTCTTCTTGAAAGGCATTTTCTAACTATTTAAATGTTTATAATTATAAAAATAAATAATCAATCAATTAATAAATAGTTTTTAAAAAAAAAAAAAAAAAACGAGTCGTCTCCAAAAAAATGATTTAAAAAAAAATATTAATATTAATTTATTTGGAATTTTTTTAATTTAGACGATTTGAGTGTTTGATCAGCTAGTAGCATTAGTGTTTGTTTAAACAAATAATATATATAATTATGATAGTTGAAGTTGATATTGAAAAGATAATATGCTCTTGGAGTAAATCTAATGAGGATATTGATAAAATAAGAGGATGTTTATCTATAATTGTCGACCAGAACAACAATAAAGATGATATGGTTAAAAATGAAAATATTGAAATAATACATCCACCAAACCTCCAAGAAAGTTGTACATTAACAATCATATTTGCATCGAAGATCATCATTAGCTCTGTAGAGATACACTCGAATAGTAGATTGATTGAAATGTATTATGGTGAAATGGACGATTACTTGGCAACAATGAAATCTATAAAATCAGATGACGAAAGAAATCTTTTAGTATCATCACAGAGATTTAAAAATAACAATTCAATTTCACAATTGAAAATAAAGGTAATCAAAATATTCTATAATAGTTAATGAATAAATCAATTAATATTAGAATGTTTAATCTTTTTTTTTTAGTTTTGTTCATTGTTACAAAAAGATTGTTGTGTTTTAAATAAAATTTCAATTCATTGCACCAAGGTCTCAAAGGAACAACATGATCAAGATCAAGAACAATTAGCTCAAAAAGTATGAATATACAACAACAATCACTCATATTAATTAATAGAATACTAATAGAATTTACAATAAACAGCAATCTTTAGACTCCATGATGGCCATTATGTCACTTTTATCCAAAAACAATTCACTAACATCTCAGCCATCAACAATACCTCAATTTCCTATTGGACAACCTCTACAAATACCTTTGATGAAGCCATCACCAACACCAAAAACAAATGAATCAGAACAAATTAACAATACAACAGAGATTAAATTACAAACAAATTTAAAAAATGATGAACAACCAAAACCGATTACAAAGGATGATTTAATATCAATAATGAGTCAAATGGAATCAAGGATTGTAAGTACCATATCATTATATCATTTGGAATTCAATTTATTAACATTGTTTTTTTATTATTCTATATAGAATGACAAATTTAATATTATTTTGAATAGATTAGATAAATTAGAGGAAAGACTAGATAAAAAAGAAGAATAAATTGTGTATATATTTAAACGAAATAATTTTATTTTATTGGCTAAATCTTAATGAAAGAATTGATCTAACGTCATTTACATATCTCAGTACTTCTAAAAATGGAAGCAAAGTTAACAAAGATTGATCAGATGGATTATCTCCCATCCAATTATCGATTGGCAAAGCATTCTCAATGTTATTTGAATAGGCAATGGGTGAGTTGTCTACTATGATAGTTGTTGCCAAATCTTGTTGAATTAACGATAAATCCTTTACATAGTTTCCTTCTTTTTCAAGACAAGACTTTAAATAGATAAATAAAAATTAATAAAAACTAATTTAATAGATTAAATAACTTAAAGTTAATAATAAATACCTCTCTAAAATATCTCTTTTTCATTAATCTATTTGGATCAAGTTTGTTTAAAAGTGGGTCAGCATACTCTTTCATGCTAGCGGTGAAAACAACGACGTTGTACCACTCGGCAACCTTTTCGATAAAGTAGTCTACGTGAGGTCTCTTAATTACGTAAAAGGTGCACTCTACATCCTCAACGACAACGTTGACTGTAAGGTGATGGTGGTTAACTGGTGCCAGTGTAGAATGGACAAGGGTCTCATCAAGGTCTAAAATTAAAGTCTTTTTACATGGTGGCAGTATTAAGTTGTGATTGAAAATGGAAAAGATGTCTGTTGGATTTGTTTGTGATTGTTGGAGTTGTAGTTGTGCTTGGTTTGCTTCATCGGTGCTTATATTGGTTTCGATTGGCTTTTTGGAAAAAATATTATTAAACTTTTTGGATGTATTGAAAATTGAAAAATGATTTGTGTTTTGTGTGGTAGCGACCGTAGTGTTGTCACCATTGGTGGATTGTTTTATATTTTCTTTGTTGTCGTCCTCTGTGGATTCATTTTGTTTATCTTTTTCGTTTGGTATACTATTATTAAAACTTAAAACCTGGATAAAATCAAAAAAATAAAAAAAAGAAATAACAATTAATTTTTAATGTTTTTTTTATCAAATTAATTATAATTATAATTTGTGAACTTACTGATGCTATCACTGAAAACATCCAGCTATAAACAAAACTCATTGATGATGGATCCACTGGTTTCTGTACTGATTTATCTACTTCGGGATCACCTGCTGTGACTGAGAATGGTGGGTACTCTTCCATTTCAATAGTGATTGGTTTGTATAATTTAGGTTTTTTAAGAAAAAAAAACAGGGTATTGTTTAAATGCAGAGGGCAAGTCGTGCAATGTTTATATATAAATCGATATTAAAATAAATAAATGAATAGAATTTAAACTTAATAAATCCTATAAATTAAAGATTAAATAAAAAATAAATTGATTTGTAAATTAAAATAATACTAGAAAGAATTCTAAAAAAAAAAATAACTGAAAATGTAGAAGCGGAAAATAAAGAGGTTATTTGCTCAATGATAGTTATAATTATTAAATTGTTTTTTTTTTTTTTTTTTTTTGTTTTAAAATCTATATATATTATAAAATATAAGTGGAAGGTTAGTAACTCTATTATTACTGTTACTTTTATCACTATTTAAATAACAATAGATTGTGAGATTGGGGAAAATATGAAGAGTAAGGATTTTTGGTGTTTTTTTTTTGTGGACAATGTTTGTTTTAGAATCCACACACAATTATGATTATTTATATTTAGTGAATAAAGAAAAAGAGATAAACGAAAGATTTATAGTTATTAAAAAAAAAAAAACCAACCTTAATAAATAAATTAATATTAATATTAAACAAATATATAAATATAAATATATCTTTTTTTGTTTTTATAATTATGTTAATAATAATAAATGTAAAATGATGTATTATTTAAATAGGTTTTCTTTTATTGTTGTTGTAATGGAACACACACTATTTTTATTAAATAATAATATTTAATTATTTATTTTTTTTTTATTTTTTAATTTGGCTTGTTTGTGGTGTTATAACAGAATAGTAACATATGTGTTTTTGTGTGTGTGTGTGGATGAAATATGTGTTTATTTATATGTGGTGTGGTGTGGTTATTTTTAAAAAAACAATTACAATCAGTAATTTAAATTTTCAATACAATAATATTAACAAAAAGACATAGAATTAGAAAAGAGTTTAATTTTATTAGATATCTTGAACATTAATAAAGACATTGAGTTGTACATATATATATATTTGGTGTTGTTGTTGAAATAACACTGACTTTGGAAATTAATGTGTTGTAGTGATGTGGGTTGTGGGTATATTATTATGTTATATACATGTATGTAGAAGTGTGTAATGCTAACTATTGTGGTAACTACTGTATTGGTGATAGATGGATGGGTGTATGATGATGATGGTTATCATTATTATTATTATTGTTGTGATGGAAAAGAGTGAGAAGCGAGTATTGAGAGAGTGAGAGAGAGAGAGAAGAGTTGATTAAATTGATGAGATGACCTGTCATACTGATAGCTAGTAGTAGGAGGTGATAACAGTTGGTCTGTACAACATTGTTGAAGATGACGATTCACAACTCAACCAAACATTACTGTTGTTGTTGTGGTTGTTGTTGTGGTTATTGTTGTGTGGTAGTAGTCATGGACAAATTTATTATTAAATGATATTTATCATTATTACTGACTCTATCACAACTACTGTTTTTTGTTTTTATTTTTGTATATGAGAGGAGACAAATAAAACTTTAGTTATATATTAGATATTCAACTCAATAAGCATCAAACAACCTCAACATTAATTGAAGATAAAGTATACAACATGTTGTTGACTATTTGATGGTTGAAAGAGCTGTTCGTTAATGATATATTTAAATCATATGATGATTTGACTGACGAGAAGAATGAAAATGAATAGGAGAGAAATTTTGAATCTAAACCTTTCAAAAGTAGTGAGCTTGGAAATAGAAAGTTGACTTGTCCACTAATACTGTTGGTTGTAGATATTTTTTAAACAATTGAGATATAAAATGTATAAATAGATTCATTAGATTGTTAAAATTGATAATAAATTTAAATTGATGTTGCTGTGTGTGTGAGTGTGTACTGATGATGTATCAAGGTATCGATCTACCAAGTGCAATCCGATAGAATATGAAAAAAGTGTATAAACTTAATCCAGCCGGCTGCTTGCATATTAATTTACTAATGCAGCATAGAATGAATGTATCTTTTCCAAAAACATAAAGAGAATCAAATTTGTATTGCAGATCCCAAATATTATTGATTTGATTGATGATTATAAAATAAATTTGATGACTTATGATTTTTAAAGTAATCCAATTAATTGTTTAAACAATTCACGCCAGAATTATAAAATTTTGAAATACAATTGGAAAATCGATATGATTGACTTTAACCAAAATAATTATTAAAAAGGATAGAGTGAGTGAGAAGTTGTAACTGTGGATAATAACATTTTTAATAATCTATAACTCTGGATAGATTCATCTGTTGTTATAACAACTATATATATTAAAGAATAAATGGTAATACCTGTTGTTATTTATTTTGTTATTGTAGTTGTTTTTGGTAGAAGGTTGACTGTGTATCAATAAAATATAAAGATACTATTTACGTCTTTTTAACAATGTTTGTATCAAGATCAATACAACAATAACAACTTTACTATATCTATCTAACTTTATATATATGCTTTTTTATTTTATTATATAATATATTATATTATGCTATCTATTTACTTAATAAATAAAAATGATAACTAAATACAATGATAAATCATATTAACCAAAGTTATACTACTAATAAAAGTATTTACAAATGTTACTGTTTGTATCAGGTGTTTGGTTTAATGTGTGTGGAGTTTGATTATTATATTTAGAATAAAAAGATGTAGTTGATAGTGATGGGGTGCTTAGATTTTTAAAGGTAGGATAATGATAATAACATAACAATTATCATTTAAACCCCTTTTTTTTATTACATACATAAAATTTAATTTATTTGATTGCACACAAAACTACTGTAATAAAATTTTTTTTGTTTAATTAAATTTTAAAGAATTTTTTCGCAACAATAAATGATCAATAAAAAAAAAAATAAATCAACTTTTTTTAAATTTTGCAAATTTTTCGCTCCAACCTACTCTCCTAAATTTGGAATTATTGTTTTTGAATAATCACGATCTTATCCATTAATTTTGAGGTGAATCAATTTGTTTTTAAGTTGTGGGTCATTGTTACTTCAAAAACCAAAAATAAATATTGGTTGTAATTTTGTTTTTAAGTTTCTTTTTTTTTTTTTTTTTTTGATTATATTTATATATTTGAGATTTTATTTTATATTTTTAAAAAGTAAATTCGAATTGATTAATATTCACTGATCAATCTTGTAGCTTTCTTCAAAATTTCGTCTAATGGTTTGGTTGGTGGATTTGGTTGTTCGTATTCAGCGTTCAACCATTCGAGTGTCTTGTGTTTGATTAACTCGAGATCCTCTTGCTCCTCGGTAAAGTTGATCTGGATGAATGAGTAGGCGAGACAGGTGGCCCAGATGTTTGGATGAGTGAGCGACAACGAGTCAGAATTCTCGGCGTTCTCCAAATTCGAGAGTGGCACACTGATGACACCGGCGAGTGGTTTGTTCAACTCCCAGTAACCGTCGGCCTTTTGCAACAAAATCAAGTGCTCCGAGAGTGTTGGCTCCGCCGATTGATCCGACGATACAACAACCTTGCTGGTCGACAAGTATGGGAAGTACTCTTGGAAGAACTCCTCTTGCAAGTACTGAGTGTTTCTGTTCTTTGGACGGAACAACTTGAGGATATCGAGGTTGTTGGTTTTTTCGTACAACTCTGCCAAACGGTCGGTATCCGCTTGATTCTCGATGGCCATAAAGGTTTCCTTGAGCATCGATTCAGCTTTTCCGTTGTCGACCAAATCAATGTAGGCTTCCTCCAAGTAGTTGAGTGGGAAAACTTCGGCTTCTATACAAACACCAACGACTTGTGCCAAAAATTTGGATGCGAATGGAAGATCGATTTCGATATCTTCGATACTATCTAAAACTTCCTTCAAACTATTTATATAGATATTTGTTATAATTGATTAGTATACCAGTTTGTTTTAGATAACTAAACAATAGTAATATAATAATACATACCCTTCCTTAAAGTTCTCTGGAGTGTACATTTGTGATAAGATAAGAGAGTGAATCAATTCTAAAACTGCATCCTTCTCTTTGTCTCTCTTTTCAAATGATTTATTAACAATAATACAAATAATCTAAATTTGGATTGGAAGAGTAGTTAGTATATTTATATTTATATTTAAGGTGTTATGAATGAATTGATATTTACCTTTCCATAGAGATTTGGATAGTTGAGTTCCTTCAAACATTCGATGGCTTCATCGACATCTCTTGATTCGACATATTCGTCCAAGGTCATGGAAATAGTATCCTCAAGCTTCTCGGTGGTGATTTCGTTGTTGGTATCTGGCTTGGCAGGAGTTGGTGTGGCAGTTGGCTCCAATTGAGACTTCTTTGGTGATCCTTGTGGGAAATCATCGTCATCCAAGACACTGAACATATTCTGTCTTTGGTTGTCCTTCTTGTTGGTACCAGAGGTCGAGTTTCTGAGTGGTGAAGTGACACCTCCCTTGATTGGAGTGGAATTGCTGCTCGAGTTGAGCTCGTTCTTCTTTGGTGTCTTCTTGTTGTTGTCCTTTGGTGACTTTCCAGCGATCTCCCAACCGTCGGACTTACCGTCGGACTTGCTTCCCTTTCCAAAGATACCACCCTTACGAGGAGTAGAATCACGGTCTCCACCACGACGATCATCACGATCACGTTCACGTTCACGATCACGACGCTCTCCACGACGATCTCTACCACGTTCACGATCACGGTCGTCACGATCTCCACCACGACCTCCATGTGCCTTGATGAAACGCTCTTCCTTGTCGTGGTCGTCCTTGTTGACCTTCAACATACCGGTGGTCTTTGGCTCCCAACGTTCGGATCTCAAATCCAAAAGACCGAGTACCAAGTAACGTGCTCTCGATGAGAACTTTTCGTTCTCGGAAATCGAGAGGAGAGTGCTGAAAGTGGTCATGATGGCTGGCTTGGTTGGATCGGCATCCAACTTCTTACCGATGGTAGTAATTAATTTTACAACACCTTCAACGATATCCTCAGAGGCTGATTCCTGAGCTTTACCCAACAAAAACTTTATACATTGAATAACAATAGATTCTGCCAAAACAGAGTGTTTATATAATTCACCAATGAATTTGATATCTATAAAGAAGAAGAAACAAAGAATAAATAGAATTAGTTTTTTTTTTTTGGTTAATATTAAAACTTGGTGAAAATAAATGAATGTCTATGTATTGTTAACTTACTTCCAAGTGTTCTTCTCTTGATAAAGAATTCTTGTTCTTCTTGATCCTCCTTGGAGAGTGCTTCAAACTTGGAACGATCTGGTTTCTCTTCGAATACAGATTGACAGTTGAGAATGACCTCACGCTTCAATGTGATGTTGTTTTCGAATTTGGGGAATTTGACATCGAGATGACCAGACATAATAGCGTAGACTGCACTGTACTTTTGATCGATGATGGCCTTCTCAAAGAGAATCTTGGCGACACCCTTCAATACCTCTTCGTTTGGAATGGTGATCTCTTCGATTGTCTTGATCAAAGTGGCATAGGTATCCATGGTGATACGATTGAGATTGAACTTGAACTTCTTGTAGATCTCAGAGTATTCACCGGCGGTATCCTTGGAGAAGATCTTCTTGACTGGCACAGCTGGTGGGTGAGCTGGTTGATTCTTAAAGTTGTCGTGATGACGATCCTTTCCACGACGGTTCTCCTTCTGACCAAAGATGGCACCTGGCTTTTGGTGTTGATTCAACAATGAGCTGTATGGCTTGAGCTTCTCTGGAATGAGTGTGTTTGAATCGATATAACGTTGTCCGAGAAGGAATTGAATGGAATATTGTTTCTTTCCGGATGGTGGTGAGACAGAGTTGGCAGCGGCAATGTTGGCTGGTGGCGCGGTCGAGGTGGTTGGGTTGGAAACCATACCGAATTGAGACAAACCGGCTTGGATAGCAGCAGCAATCTTTGAGGCTTGTGAATCGGCAGCTGGAGCAACAGCTTTAGCTGGTGGTTGGGCAGCAGTAGTTGATGGAGCTGGAGCTGGGGTGGTAGTTGAGGTAGTTGGGGCGACTGAAGCATTATCCTTTGATGGTGAAGCTGGAGCTGGTGTTGGGGTTGGTGTGGCAACAACTGGAGCTGGTGTGACAGCAGCTGGAGCTGGAGTTGGTGTAGCTTCAACTGGTGCTGGAGTTGGTGTGACAGCAGCTGGAGCTGGAGTAACAGCAGCTGGGGCAGGAGTTGGAGTAGCTTCAATTGGAGCTGGGGTGGTGACAGCTGGAGCAGGAGTTGGTGTAGAAGTGACTGGAGCTGGAGTGGTGGCAGCAACTGGAGTTGAGGTAGCAGCAGCAACTGGAGTAGTGGTAGTGGCTGGAGCTGGAGTTGGGGTAGCAGCAACTGGAGCTGGAGTGGTAGTTGGTGCGAGTTTAGCTGGAATGGTAAATGGAATTGATGGGTGACCTCCTTGCAAACTCTTTGGAACAAACTCTGGTGAGTTAAACTTGAGAGTTGATTTCGAGAGTGGAGTGGAAGGAGTGAACGATGGTGCTGATGGTGAGAGGTTGGAAGTGGATGGGGTGAAAGGTGGTGATGTTGAAGAGAGTTGTCTCAATGGTGAGATAGTTGATGCTTGTTGTTGTTGTTGTTGTGGTTGAGCGGTTGTGTGGTGTTGGTTCATGTTGGTTGGGATACCGCTGGCAGAACCACGAAGTGAAATCATGGCACTCTCTGACAAAACGTTGTGTGGCAATGGTGAATCCTTGTCGTCGGCAGCCAAGAAAGAAGTGTAGTTGGTAGCCAATCCATATTTGATACCGAGCTCAACAATACGCTTGGTGAGACGGTCAGACTCGGCTGGATCGGTGGTATCCAACAATTGATATTGCAAGTCGGAAATCAAAGTGTAGGCAGCCAAACAATGAATCATATCACCTTGCTTGACGTCGTCACCCTTGATTTGGATCTGGAAGGAAACGGGTCCGTTTGGTCCGTTGGCCAACAACTTGACGGTACCATTGAACTTTTCGTCCTTGCTCAAGATATTGAAAACGGTAAGACGATCTCCATCAAACAAAGTTCTCAAATCTCTTGGAGCTTGCATCTTGCTGGACATGGTTCCCCAGTCGATTCTAATGTTGGTATAAGCTGGTTGTAAAGCACGCTTCAACTGTCTCATTACCTTATTCTCAATGGTTTCATTCTCAATTGCCAACTCGGCAACACCACAACCTGCATTAGCGACAACATCAACCTATTAAAAGATCATTCATAATAATATGATTAGTAAGTTATTCGAAAACAGTAAGATTTCAATTATTTCTCGCAGGTTACATACCAATTGTCTGCTACCAAATTCACCCATACCAATTGGGAAAACAGAGGTGTTGTCAGCGTTTTGACGAACCAACTCTACGATTGGACCAACGTTGGAGACACCTCCGTCGGTGAGGATAAAGATCTTACGTGGACGCACGGCTGGAGCGTTGTAGATGTCTTGGAGTGGGGCAAGAAGGTTGGTCTCACCAGACTCTGACTTGAGATTCTTGATGTATTGGGTGGCAGCTTCCAAGTTTTCACCACCGTATTGCATGGACTTGGCAAACAACTTCTTAAAGGTGGAACCGAATGAAATGATATTGAAGAAGGTGGACTTTGGCAGTGAGTGACAGAACAAATGCAGACCCTTCTTTGCGTGATTTAAATTGTAACCGGCCATAGACTCGGAACAATCGACCAAGAAAATCAACTCCATCTCTTGGGTGCTGGTTGCCAATGGGTATACCTTTTGTGGAGTGTTACTTCCGCTGGTTGGAAGTGGTGAGGATGGCGCTTGTAGTAGTTGTTGTTGCTGTACGGCAGCTGCGAAACTTGTAGTTGCCAAATCGATAGTTGGTTGTGTGGTTGGTGTGGATGGTGATTGTTGTGTGGTGTTATTATTATTAGAGAGACGTGGGTAGAAAACTAACATTAAAGCATGTGAACCGTCTTGATTTCTCTCGATGAAACCGGCTGGTTCATGTGGATCTTTCAACTTGACCAAAATGGTCAAATCGTTCTGATTGGCGGCATCAATGGGACGGGTATCCTCGTACTCGACGGAGCCAAAATTCGAATCTTCACCATTCTTTCCGATCTTTGTAATAATTTGATCGGGATGTGACGGTGATTTAATCTCAACAATAGACGATGGCATTTCCAAATCCAACTTAATTGAAAGTCCCTGCTTTATACTACTATTGTTGTTGTTACTGCTGTTGTTTAAAATCGATTGTTGTTGTTGTTGTATTTGTTCGGTTGGTTTAATATTTATATTGTTGCTGCTGTTGTTTGCTTGTTCCTCTTCAGTCTGTGAAAGTGAAGTTGGGAATACCATATATAAGTATTCACCTTGCATCGACATCTCTGTTACGTAGGTGATGATGACTTCGAGCTCCTGATACTGAACGAGGTTGGTAAGACGACACATGAAGAAGTCCTCTTCGAGGTAGGGATCTTGGGTGTTGGCTTCCTTGGCAATGTTGGCGGCAGTGTGACTGTCGAGCTGCTTGAGTGCCTCGCCGAGGTTGGTTACTTCGGCAGAGATCTTCTTGCCGTCGAGACGAATCTCAAAACCAGTGAGCACACCGAGTGAAGTGTTCAAGTGCGCCTTGAAGGTTGCTTCATCGGACTGACCGACACCGAACGCCTTTCCGATGTTGCTATAGGTCTTCTTGAAAACGAGCTGTGCGGCCAAGTCGACGACACGCGCATTCACCGACATAAAAGATGGATGTATTTGATCTCCATTTTTCTTCCACAATGCAGAGTACATTATTTATGACGAAAGTGTGTGTATATGTAAAGTAAAGTGAGAGGAGTGACAGTTAAATATTAGTGTGAATAAACGATGATGTTGATGTTGATGAGTTGTTTTTGATTTTGATTTTGATTTGGCGAACAAAAAACGACGACAAAAAAATTAACAAAAAAAAAAATGAAAAAACAAAAAATTTGCAAAAAAAAATAGTAATGAAAATGAGAAAAAAGAAGATTAATATCTATAAAATATATATAAATATATAATGTGAAAAATTATATTATAATATTAAATATATAGATTATTTACTAGTTTAAACTTTGTTTATTAAGAATAAATAATAAAAAAAAACAAAAAAGTAAAATAAAGTTGAGGTGTTTTAGTTTGTTTTTTTAAGATTAAAAAGAGTTAGTTGTAAAAGATGTAATAATATATAGTTACAACAACAACAACTTGCTAATGTTTATAAACCTAAAAAAAAAAAAAAAACAATGTTTATTTTAAAATTTCTTATGTTTTTTGTTGAAAGCGAGTGCGAGGAAAAATAAAAAGAGATGACGGAAGTAGTAACAAATTATAAACTTGTTACTTTAGACAATGAGTATGAGAGTGTGTGTTGATAAGAGAGAATAATGAATTGAATTGAACGTAATTTGTTTTTTTTTTTAATTCAATTGAAATCTTAATACCAAAAAAACAAACAAAAATAAATAAAAAAAAAACAAATAAACTAGTTTGTTGTTAAAAGTTTAAAGTTTGTTTTGTTTTATTTTGATTTAAAAATAAAAAGTTTGAGTTTCTATTTAAGGTTTTGATAATAAGATTAGATTTGTTTGTTTGTTTAGATAATTACTAATTATTATAAATAATAATATAATTATAGAAAGAGAGAAAGATAGGAAAAAAAAAATAGAATAGAAAGATGATGTTTTGTTTAGTTTAGCCGACAAACACAACTACAACAATGTTATACTTTTTTTATTATTAAAAGATAAATGAAAATGAATATTGTAGGTGTTGGTGAACTATTAACTATAAAGGAAAAATATTAAAATAAAAAAAAGATTTATTTGATCAATGTTAAGTTGAGTTGTTAGCCAAACCTGAAGCCGAGTAATTCAAAGCGAAAACAAAAAAACTATTAAAAAATTAAATAAAATTAAAAAAATTGAACTTTTAAAAAAATGAAAAAAAAATGAAAAAAAAAAAATAGAAAAAATTGTTTTTTTTTTTGATTATTATTTTTATTTTATTTTTGCTGTGACTTTACATCAGTCACTCCTTCCCAAATCCAGTTGTTCTCCAAAGAAATCAACCTTTTACAATTTTGATTGATTCAAAAAAACAAACCATTCATTGGTTACACATAGAAATGTTCATATTACCTAAAATTATTTAAATAAGAGAACCAGTTTTGTTGGGTAGTGTTTATAAGATTTCGCAAACATATGAAATATTCAATAAAAAAGTTTCTATTGATTTGATAACTGGTTTTTTGTACTGCATAAAAAATAAAGAACTACGCATGAGTATTAATTTTGTTTAAAAATAAATAAATCAAAAGACTTTGATAGGAATGTTTTTTCCAAAACAAACGAAAACAAAAAAACAAAAAAAGTAATCAATTTTTGATCATTTAATTTATTTATACTAAAGTTACTTACTACATGTAAAACAACTATGAAAGTAACTATTAAAAGGTATGATCATTTAATTACCAATTCTTGTTATTAGTTTGATTAATTATTTTGTAGATGGCATACAGTATCATCTTGGCATTGGGATGTCAATGAGGAGAGTTGTGGTATTTGTAGAATGGCATTCGATGGTTGCTGTGTAGATTGCAAGTTCCCAGGTGATAACTGTCCTCCAGGTAAATAATAGCAAATCAAACAAAAAAAACGATTCAAGTTATCATCGATATCTTCATTACTAATTAAATCATTAAAATATATTTATAAATATAGTGTGGGGAGTATGTAATCATGCATTTCATATGCATTGTATTTTAAAATGGTTAAATTCAAACAGTCAACAACAATGTCCTATGTGTAGAGCAGAGTGGCAGTTTAAATATTAGAGGAATTCAATTCATATCAAATGTATATATAAAACAAACAAGAGTGCACACTAGATCTAAAAATGAATGATATAAATGCAGATGATATTTAGTTATACCACTGTTCATTCATTTCATTAAAAAGTGCAAAAGTAAAGATATAAATAGACAAAGTACGATTACTATTTAGTTCATAGTTATAAAAGTATGAGCGAATAAATGTATATTATATTGATGATTAAGTTCATTTAATAATATAAATAAATTGATTTTATTTATTATTTCTTTCCTTTTTTTGAAGTTTGTTTGCCGGCTGACGATGTTCCACGTTTTGATCGTTTGATGTTGGTTTGGTCGTCGGAATCTACATTGATAGCGTTACTGGGTGAGGGAACTGGTATTGGCGAAGGTACAGGGATGGGCGAGGGCACTGGTACTGGTGATTGTGATTGTGTGTTTTGTTGGTTTGTATACATATTTTGTTGTGTCATTGGTTGTTGATAGGTCGGAACTACATTCATGTTAAGATTGATCGGTTGTTGTGCAGTACCTGCCTGCATTGCAATCTGTTGCATCATATTGTTAGGTTGCATCGTTTGTTGATAAATAGGTTGTTGTTGTTGGTTAAATTGTTGTTGTTGTAAATTATTTGGTTGTTGCATCATATTATTATTTTGTTGTTGATTGAATTGTTGTTGTTGTTGTTGTAAATTATTTGGTTGTTGCATGTTATTTTGATATTGCATCATGTTATTTTGTTGTTGAGCTGGTTGTTGTTGTTGTTGCATCATATTGTTATTTTGTTGTTGAGGTTGTATCATATTGTTTTGTTGTTGTTGTTGCATATTATTTTGTTGTTGTATGTTGTTTACTTGTTGTTGAGGTTGCATCATGTTATTATTGACTTGTAGAGGTGATTGTTGTCCGGCACCCATTGGTCGTGGCTGCATATTGTTTATCATTTGTCCGGCAACCATTGGTCTTTGTTGAATATTGTTTATCATTTGAGGATTATTATTGAACATCTGTTGATTCTGTTGATATTGTTGGAACTGGGGTTGGAGGTTGTTTGGTTGTTGCATCATATTGTTTTGGTTGGGTTGTTGTGGAACCATATTGTTTGATTGCTGTTGTTGGTTGTTTTGCAGGTTCTGTTGTTGTTGAATGTTCTGAAGGTTTTGTTGTATGTTTTGAAGATTCTGAGGTTGATTTGGAATAAAGTTGGTTTGTCCTTGTTGAATGTTTGGATGCATTTGGTTTTGAAGTTGATTAAATTGTTGTTGTTGTTGTTGTGGGTTGTGGAACTGTCCCTGTTGCTGTAGATTTTGTTGTTGATTATATAGGTTTTGTTGTTGTTGTATGTTGTTTTGTTGTTGTTGTTGATTGAATTGTTGTGGTTGTTGAGTTTGTTGAGTTTGATTGTTTTGTTGTTGCATGTTGTTTGGTTGTTGTTGTTGTTGTAAACCAACCATATTTTGTTGTTGATTGACAAGCTGTTGTTGTGGTGGTTGAGATTGACCAACTATCTTTTGTTGTTGCTGTTGTAGTGTTTGTAACATTTGTTGATTTTGTTGTTGGATACTCATTGCTGTTGGTTGTTGTTGTTGTTGTGGTACTTGTTGCTGCTGCGAGTTTGGTTGCTGCAGTGGTGGTTTGTTGTTGTTGTGGATTGGCTGTGCAACACCAACACCACCTGGAGCACCAAACGACTGAGCTCTTTGGGGTGGTTGGTTCTGTTGAATGTTGTTTGGTTGTTGTGGACTCATCATGTTGTTTGGAGTGGTTTGTGTTGATTGAGGTGCTGTTTGATATTGATTGACCATCTGCTGCTGCTGCGGTGCCTGCTTGGCTACCATTGCCTGTTGTGGAACCATTCCATTGACGGCGATTGCCGGTTTGAACTGTGGATTCACATTCGGTAGACTGGTGCTTCTTGGTGCATTGGGAGAGGTGTTCATCATTCCAACGTTGTGGTTGGTTGTTGGCGTGTTGGGTAGCGGTGAGTTGGGTGTGTTTGGTGCCGAGTGGTTGAGAGCCTGAGGATTCTGCTGTTGGAGTGGTGGCGGTTGTGCATGTGGCTTCAACACAAACTCTGGTAGCAGGAATCCCTTGAGAATGTTATCGAGACACGATAAGAACATTGTTTTTCCGGGCAGTTCGACGATTGCCAAACTCTTTTCGTCGTGTAGCTTCTTTACGAATTTGATGTATTCATCATCCATGCCGGCAACGTTTTGCATACTCTGCTGACGACTAAATCCAAGTTGAATTGCATTCTTCATGTGATGCATCAACATTTCATTGTTGTGTTCAGTCATAATTCCGCTAATGACGAGTGTTTCAGGCCAACCGATGCAAGGGTTGATATTCTCAATGGTGTTGCGCAGCACAGTGGCGGCGACGTGTGCAAACGGCAGTGGTTTCGACATGTCGTTGAAGCCAAGCGAGCCAGACCATACGATATCAGGTTTCTTTTGTTGTTGTTGCTGTACAAAGTTATTGGGATTAGCATGTTGTTGACCGGGTGGCGAAGAGTTGATGTTGTTGGCAGAGCCTGCAACCGCAGAGGCATTGTTGATTGTGTTGGCAATGGGTGGAGTTGCTGGCGATGGTTGTGAGAATGCTTGTGATGACAATTGTCTTTGCATGTTATTGGGTGGTGGCGGTCTCTGTCCGTTTTGTAAAGCTTGTGTTGCTTGTTGTTGTTGTTGGTTTGGTTGGTTCTGCTGTTGTTGTTGAATTTGAGATGCTTGTGGTTGTTGTTGTCCATTAAGCATATTATATTGATTGGGATTCATTTGAGTCATTTGTTTGTTTATCAGTGGCGAAGGTGATTGAGAAGGTGGTTTGGCATGTGTCATTGGTGCCTGTTTGGCAACCATTTGTTGTTGTTGTTGTGGGTGAGGAGGTGATTGCAATCCTTGTGTATTAATATTGTTGTTAGGATTGTTGATAACATTATTATTCTGTACATTATTATTGTTTACAAAAGTATTATTATTTGTATTGTTGTTTGTGTTGTTGTTGTTGTTGTAGTTTACATAGGGTGATGATGGGTGAGTGACATTTGGTGAAAGATGGTTTTGTATCTGTGGTGGAATCTGATTGGGTTGTTGCGGTGAACTTTCTACATTAATGTTGGTAGGAGTATGAAGCTGATTGTTATTATTATTATTATTAGTGTTTGCAGGTGGTTGTGGAATTAAATGATTAGGACTGCCACCCATTTGTATATTTGGTGGTGGCGGTTGTGGAAGATAGTTTGGAAATTGTTGTTGTGGTTGTTGTTGGTGTTGATGAACTGGTGTTTGTTGGTTTGATTGTGGGGATTGTAAGGATGGAACAATTGAAGGCGTAGATTGAGTAATATCAATAACCTCTGCATTTGGAGGAACACCATTACCAACATTACTATTATTATTATTATTATTGGTATGGCTTGGCATGGCCGGTGTTGTTTGGTTACTTGATAGATGTTGTTGTTGTTGGTTATTGATATTGTTAAGATTGTTTTGTAAACTAGGTGTAGAGGGAGAGGTGATCGACGGAGAATTTACAACTGTATTGTTTGAAATACTTGGACTTAGATAGCCATTTAGTGGATTCGTTGTATTGAGACTCGGTGACATTAAACCATTTGGAAGTTTCTGTGCAGTGTTATTGTTATTGTTTGTTCCATTTACCAATGGAGTAATATTGTTACTATTGTTGTTGTTGTTGTTTGGTGTTTGTTGTAATACCTGTTGATTTGCTAGCTGTTGTGTTGGTTGTGGTTGTTGCGATGGCAGTGTTGTATTACTATTATTGTTAGTATTATTATTGGTATTATTATTGGCCAAAGTATTTAGATTGGTTGTTGGTCCATTTGAATGAATGGGAGGTGACAACAGCAGTTGTTGTTGTGCTTGATCAGCGACATTATTATTGTTGTGATTTGCCGGCAACTGATTTGTATGATTTATATTGAAATAGGGCAGTCCTCTTAGTCGAACAAAGTTTGGGTTAGATTCAATAGTCAAATCCTCGAATTCATAACCATTTCTCTCTGATATGTTCTTTGTGAATTGATTCTTTTGAGGACATATAAAAGACAACATTATCTTTTGCTAAAAAAAATAGAATAAAGTAATAATAATATTAATAAAATGGTCATTGACTGAGTTGTTATCATAGTATATTTGCAAACAAACTTACTTGTATACATTCATCAATGTGTCTATAACAATCTCCAAGATTACAAAGTTTACAAGGTGAAATTCTTGGCTGGCTGTTGGAGATTAAAATAAAACTCTTCTCATCAGCACTCTTTCTGGAGCTGATGCGAAGTGCCGAACACAGACCTTCTGCTACTGCATTGCCATTGGTGAATCCACCGCCAACAAACTTGGTATTGACCATGCAATTAAAGAGTTTGGTCAGGTTGTTTGTCAACTCTGATGGATTGACAATGTAGTCTGCATATGGCGGATAATCTCTAAAGAATATCAATCCATAGTCTATATTCATATCCTGCAGGACGATAGAAATGAAATTTGTAAATTGTCAGTAAGGTAGGTATGTCGATTCATTTATCATCAATTCATTCATTATTTTTGTTTAAACCATTTTTGCACTTATGATGGTGGGTGAGATTTGTCATGAAATAAATTTTATAATTTGTGGTTTGTAAAAAAAAAAAAAAACAAAACACATTTTTGTGCAAAACCACCACGACAATTGGAGTTGAAAGTGTGGTGTGGGGGTTTGGTTCTGGTGACAAAAATCAAAAATCTCGATTGTCATGATGTAGGTTGTTGTGTTGTTTGGTCGTTAAACAAATTTGTTGTTGCTGCCAACACACAAAAAAAAAAAAACAAACAACAAAATAATCTCTCCACATTAATCTCCTTTTTTTTTTTTTGTTTTTGGGAATTCTCGACCTCCTTCTCGCTTCAGCATAATTTTTGTTTAAAGGAGTGAAGCGAGAGTGTGTGGAGTATATTATCTTTTTTTTTTGTATAAGATATGATTATGTTGATGATGATGTATGGTTATGATTATGATTTACTTATTGACTTTTTGATTGAATGAATTGATTGATTAATTAAAAAAGTAACATACAGTCGATGATTCTAATGAGGCTTTTAAAGGATCCAGATAAGTTGATTTTAAAGTTGGGAAAAAGTGAGACATCATTGCAGTTGTGTCCATAATAAATATGACTTGTTTTGTTTTCTTGGTGTCTGCAGGTGACTGCAGTGCATTGTTTGCCGAGAGTGTCGCATTGTTGTTGTTGACATTATTGAAATACATCTCCTGTGAAAGACCATTACCGTTGTTTTGGTTGTTTTGGTTGTTACTATTTCCGTTGGCATGGTTATTGTTATTATTGTTTCCATTGATTCCTTCAATATTGATATCGAACCACTGTTGTTGTTGTGGTTGTGGTTGCTGCGGTAATGATGGTTGTTGTTGTTGTTGTTGTTGTTGCTGTTGATCCAATGAATGATTGATCTGCTCAACAACCATGTTTGTATTCGGAATGTTGGTATTGGTTGAATACGAACTCTGAGGTGGAATACCAGTGTGACTGGTATACTGTATTGGTAGTGTAGTCACTGTTGACATGTTTTGTGGTGATGGTGGTGGTTGTTGATGTGTTTGTTTGGTTTGTTGATTTAAAATACTATATACAATAGAGTACTCTTAATCTTGCAGTCACTGTTAATTCTCCCCTTTTTTAACAAAAGTGGTTCAATGATAAGCAAGATCTACTGGTAGTAGTGAATCCAATCTAATCTATCTATATAACTTTCGATCGATCAATATTCACTGACTTGTTTTTTTATTTTACTGTTAATTGATTGATTATTAAGTTGTTTGTAGAGTGTGTGAGAAAGAGAGAGATAGTTTAAGTTAGTTTATATATATTTATATTTTTAAATGATTTTTTAAGGTTGGTTGTTGGATTATGAAATAATAAGCATAGCAATAAATAACTATTAAACAAAACTAAACAAAACAAAACAAAACAAAATAACTAAACTAAATGAAGAATGAATAAACAGTGACAATCAATGTAAAATCGATTAAAATAAAATGTTATTGTCAATCTAAGTTATCTAATATGTATCTATTTTTGTCAAAATCGACATTAGATTGTATTATTCTCTGATGATATTGATGTAAATAAATAAAATATTCTTTTTGTAATTTTTTTTTATTGACTGTGTCTTTTTTTTTTTGTTTAGTTTATTTTTTTGTAATATAATATTTTTAATTTATATATATTTATATTTTGTTTTGGTGTTTGGTGTTTGATTACTATTATTATTATTGTTGTTTTGTTTTGTTTTGTTGTGTGTGGGTAGTGTTTTGTTTTTTTATTGTTTTGTTTTGTTTTTTTTTAGTTTATTTTTTTGTGTTGTTGTTTGTTTTTAGATTATTATTGTTATTGTTGTTATTATTTAATTATTCTTATTTTTTCAAATTTTACCAATTAAAAATAATATTATAAAATGAATGATGAGTATTATTTAATTCTGTTTTGTTTTTTAGTGTGATGACAGGTTTTATAGTAGTAGTACTGACTGAGAAATAAATATATTATATTTTTTTTAAAACAAATTGGGTGGTGGTTTTTTTTTTTTCTTAGTTTTTTTTTTTTTTTGTCTTTTTGAAAAAGGAAAATAAATTTATTGTTGGCACCAAGCAGGTCCATTCACTACTATTTATATACTATATGATAAATCAATCATCAAAGAGTGCTCTATTGCGAAAACTTTGGTGTCTCTATTTAATGAATAAGTTGGTGATTTTCCTTCATAAATTTCCGATGATTGTTGATTGTGTTTCGATTGATTACTGATTGTGATTGATTGATTGATTGAACGAACTAATGAAAATAAATGATTGTTGTGTAGCGTCAAATGATCTTAAATCTTAGTTTAAATTAAGATTTATATAAAATCAATAAACTTACATCTATTTTTTTTGTCTTTAGAATAGAGAAATAAATAATATATATAAAGAATAAAGTTATAAATTGATTTCTTATTTTTTGAGGAGGACAAAATATATATAAATATCAAAAATAAAAATAAAAAAAAAAAAAGAAAAATCAAAATAAAATTAATCATGATTTTTGCAGATGCAATCAAACAAACAATGGGTATCATTATTTTTTTAATTTTCGAAAACTCCTGGTTTTAGCATTTTTAAATGGAATATTTAAAACTTGATTCTATTTTCTTTTTTATTTTATTTATGAATTGCAATTATGATTATTATTTACATTTTAATGTTAAGACTTGATATAAAAATCAAAAAATAGAATAATTAATATGAAAATTGATTGATTTGGACCAAATGATGATATAGCTTTGTTAAAAAGGCACCACTTCACAAGTCCTGTCAAAACAGTCAATTGAAAATTTTCCATCTTTTTTCAAAATCGGTGGATTAGGATAACCTATGACACCGGGTGTTTTCAAGCCAGATCCAGTGTTTACTATAACTATTCTATCGGAATGTTTGATTACACCACTGTCAACTGCCTTTTTTACGCCTGCAACCGCAGCGGCACCCTCTACACCCAAAAATATACCTTCTCTCTTTGGAACATCTGTGTACATTTCCAGGATTTCATCTTCTTCCACCGTTATAAAATGACCATTTGTTTTCCTAATTATACTTATTATCTATTATCATCATTATTAAGGTTATTATATTATATTTTAAAGATAACAAAAATGTTACTCCTAGTAATAAAAATATTTACCATAAAATCACCAAAACTCTTTGGAACTCTCATACCGGTAGCAACGGTACTCGCACCTTCAAAAATAGTACAATGGGTTTCATCTTTATCATAGGCTTCTTTCAGTGGAGAGCATCCTTTTGCTTGTACTGAAATAAATTTCGGTAAATTACCTTCTATCCAACTGTTGTTTATAATTGTAAGCGTTCCTGTTAATATTGACAATGTAAAAAAACCATAATACCAATCAAATCTTTGAAACATACCCTAATTCCTTTAGTTCTAAAAAAGCTTTATAAATTGCAATCAAACCAACTCCACCACCAGTTGGATATATAATTACATCTGGAAATTTCCATTTTAATTGTTCTGCAAGTTCAAATCCCATAGCTAAGAAAATATATATTTAGAAAAAAATTGAAGTGGATTAGAAAAATGTTGTTTAGTTCTAACTAAGCATTGATAAACCTACTTTTTTTTCCTTCCAATCTATATGGTTCTTTTAAAGTTGATACTTCAAAGCATGTTTTATCTGTTTTTAAATATTCTCCAATTATTTTGCCACAATCATTTATTAATCCATCTACTAATACAACTTTTGCGCCAAAAGCAATTGATTCCTAAAGTAAAATAAACAAAAAATAATTAAAATGAGTTTCAACATTGTTAAATTAATTTCCAATGATATCTCAAAATACAATACCTCTACCGCAGACTTTGTTGCATCTGTTGGCATTGCAATGATTACATCAACTCCACCTCTGGCGCCATAGCATGCCCATGAACTTCCAGCATTTCCATTGGTTGGAAGTGCCACTCTTTTTACTCCGAGCTCTTTGGCTCGCGATAGAGCAACCGACGAACCTCTGCTCTTGAAGGTGCAAGTTGGCATCTGACTTTCATCCTTTATAAATATGGTATCGACACCGAGATACTTTTCCAGATTGTTGGCTCGTATCAAAGGTGTCATTCCTTCGCCCAGCGACACAACATTCTCTTGGCTACGCACCGGTAGCAGCTCGTGGTATCGCCAGAGTGAAGGTTCTCTTCCGTCCAACATAGACTTACTCCATACCTTTGAGAGTCGCTCAATGTCGTATTTAACCATCAAAGCCATTCCACATTCTCTACAAACATTTATAATTCTTAAGAATGAAATGAAATATAATTAATTAATTACCAACCAGGTGGAAAAATAAAAAATATAAAAATAAGTTTTTTTTTTTTTTCGCACAGTGAATGATGATTTGTTTGCAGCATGTTGTTTTTTTTTTCGTAAGATTGTCAGCAATCCATCAATATCAACACGCTAACTACTCATTTCTTTCTCTTTAAAATATTTTTATAAATACTTACTGATCACAATTGTATGTAGTAGAACAACTTGAACATTCTAAACAACTTATATATGAGAATATGTTTCCTTTCATTTGTTTTTTTTCTTGATTTTAAAAAAAAACTGATCTTAATTCTTATTTTTATATATTGATATGATATTTGATTGGATAATAATGAATTAATTTAAGCTATATATTTAATATAATATCATTTCTCTATTTTAACTATTTACTTTAGTTATAATTGGGACCAGTGATGAAATCTTGTCTTTTTTTGTTGCTTTTTTTTTAATACTCTTAGTTTTTTGGTCAAAGCAGAGCGTTACACAATTCAAAAACTTGTAAAATTTACTAAAAATAAATATCTTTGTTAGATTTTTTTAATAAAAAATAACCTTTGTCACAAATATAAACTTATTAATCAGTTTTAATATTAACTGATTCAGTTTTATTTGTTATAAAAAGTCAAATTTATTTAATGTTATAACTAACTTTAAAATAAACGTGTTATACACATAATTAATTTAACCTTTTAAAAAAATTAATAATTAATTAATTATAACACCAAAACAAACAAACGATTTTGTGTTTAACAACCAATTCACTAAGGATTTGTAAAATACGATCTCGAGTTATAACACAAACTGTTATTATTATTATTATAATATTTTTATTATTATGTGGTTGGTGTTTGTGTAGTTGTTGTTGTTGTTGTTGTTTGATTGGTCGTTGTTACTGCTGCTGATTTTCTATTCACTTGTAGGAACGAAGATATTTTTTGTATTGCAACTTTACCACGATTCGATTTCTTTTGTGCGACACGCTCCTCACGTTCTTTTCTCTCTTTTTGTTTCTTTTCGATCGCTGTCTTTATGAGTGTGAATATATCGAGTTGCTTTGGTATCTCTTTGAGGTTGATGTTCAGCTTCTTCAGGTAGGTCAAATCGGGCTTGAGGTTTGCAAAGTTGATATTTTTCAGTGCTTGTTTCAAGCCGAGCGGATCAAAGTCGCGAACACCGCTGCGGATTGCCTCACGATACGCCGCCAAGATGATCATGAATCGCTCGGATTCCTTATCGATTGCTTTCTGCGTCAGACCTTCACCGTCGACAAAGAAGAACTCACCGAAACACTTGACCATTCCGTCGATTAGATCGAGCTGTTGTGTCGTCAGTTCGAAATCGTTCTTCTTCTTGGTTGGGAAGATCATCTCGTCGAGCACACTGATGATGCCCGACCAGAGACGCTTCAGTAGCTGCTTGGTCAGCGGGTAGTAGAGATACTGCGAGAAAATCTGAAGTTTGTTGGCGATGTACTGTAGCAGTGGAGTCAACTGAATGGAAATCGGAATGTTTTGGTTGTTGATGTTGGTTAGTTGATCGATATTCTTTTCGATCTTTTGGAAAAAGTCGACGACTACGTTCTTGGCTTTGTCGGACGGGTCGATGTCGACGATGCGGTAGATCTCACCGACTATAACCGGTGCGAGACGGTCGTATATTCTGTCGACCAAAGTATTGACGTTGTTCTGAATGGCAACATAGGATTGCGATGACATTTCGTTGACGATCGACGCCGAAAGCTGGTAGGTGTCCATCATGCGCAGCAACACGGCGATGAGATCTTCGGTGTGTCCAAGACACGCTTGGATATTGTTGAATCGCAGTGAAACTTTCTGGACTGTCTTTATCAGCTCGGGCGAAAGTCGGTCCGTCAGCTTGAAGATGTCGTCGGCAGCGGCATCGAGCGCAGCCAAGCTTATATTCTTGATGACATTGGTGTAGTAGATGACAGTCTCTGAGATGACCATTGTGAAATTGCTGAATATCTCAAAGAGGATGTGCTGTCCATTTTCGTGTTGCTTCTGCAGATCCTCCCAACGCAGACTCTTTATCACATCGAGTGCGTGGTAACAGCCGAGTAGAACTTCACCGACCGACGCCGAGTGTAGAGTGTCATCGCTCACCGGTGTCCATGTCTCACTCTTACACAGCTTGTCTACCAACTCTCTTAGCTGGCCAGCAGAGTGAAGTGTCCACTGCAAAACACATTGCTTAAACAGTATGGCGATGGGCAACAACTCGCCACTGGGATGAACATCCATAAACTTAACGGTGAGTTGCTTCAACTTGAAGTACAGTTCCAAAAACTCTGACAGCTCCTGTGGATTATTCGCTCCTTTGGTTGTTAGCTCATTGATCTCCTTGGACAACTGACGATTGAACAACTCAATCGATATCAACAGGATGTTACATTCACTAGGGAAATCACGACTATAGTACTTCTTATCTACGTCGAGATTAAACAAAAGAATATCACAAACTCTGACTAGACAAGCTGCTTTTCCTCCAGTGTTTTGTGTCTGTGCTGCCGTCAGTGATTCGGCCATGCTCAACGCACATTGATAACGCTTCTGATAGAGATCTTTCAAGAGATCCGGTAGTGGCGGCAACTCGGACAGTTCCGACGATCTGAATAGATAGTAGACATCGATCAATGTCTTCATAGCACCGGGTGGATTGTTCTGTGGAAAAACAGACTGGAAGTTGAATATCCAATTCTTAAAGGTCGGTGCCAGTCGCTCGACTATGCCGTTGAGTATCTTCTCCTCTTCAAGCGTCAGTCCAATATCACCAAACTTGAAATCGATAATGTGTTTCAGCAAACCTCTAATCTCTGCAATGCATTCGAGTGCTGAATGCTCAATAACAATCTTTGTAAGATGTTCCAACAACAAGAGTTTACTTGTAGATTCGAGAATTCCATAGCGATCGGCATACTCTTTCAACAACATCGTTGATTGTGTTGAAAGAATCGACGATGATTTCGAACTATCGATATTGATAGTTAGTTTCTTCTTTTGAGAAGATTTAGTTGCGGTCGTTGCTGTCATTGCCGTACTGTAGTTTGCTTGTACCTCATAGTTGATCAATCTCTCCAATAGGATTCGGTAATAGTTTACATGGTTGGGAAGTGCCGTAGCGACATCTGGGAAAATGAGGTAGTGGAACTGAAGTCGGATGTCACCACTGATCTTTGAGCGAGAGGATCGCTTCTGAAGTTGATACCAATTGACTTCGCGCTTTGTGAACGCCATCAACTCCTTTGCGGTGAACTTGTACTTGCCAAGAAAGTGATCTTTCTCCTTGGTGTCCCACAAGCTAAATTCAATCTCAGAGTTCATATTCAACTTGGTGATGTGGAATGAGAAGTGCTCTTTGAATACGGGATTGACTCCACTCGATTTCTTTGTGCGCTTTTTCTCGCCAGCAAACTCCACTTCCACCACTGGATCCAGCTTGGTATTGCCTTCCTTTAGGATGAGATCGCGTGCCTGCACCACCTTTATCGCTATGACACCGAGAGTGTCTTTATCCTTGTGTCTGATGCCCCAGATCGATTTCAGATATTCTTCGCGCGGCTGTATCAGAGGTGCGACTCTCTGCAGCTGTTGCTCCTCGTGCTTCCGCCACGACTGGAAGTTCTTCTCGCTCTTGAACGCCGCGCGACTATAGAATGGATTGGCATCGATATTGATCTTTCTACACTTCATCTGGTGCAGCAAGAACTCCTTGCAAGACAGCGACTTTGCCTTGAGATAGGCGATCTTCTCTTGGTAGCTATCGAGCTTCATTGCCGCGCGAATAATCCTCGACTTTTCGAGATTCTCAACGGAATCCACAGCCATCGAGAGAATATAGTTAAACTTTTGTATGCTATCGTTGTAGAGCGAACTTTCAATGCCATTTGCACTGCTGCCGCTTCCGCCACTGCCACCGCCACTGCCGCCGCCGCCGCCACCACCAGCATGTTGTAGTCGCCTGGCATTCTCTGTCAGATGATTGGCAAACGACTTTTGAAGATAAGCCAAACTGTATTGTGATTGATCACGCAAACTATTGAGTGTTTCATCGATGAACTTCTCGAGCGACTGCGCTAGAATCTCAAACTGCTTAGAGTCCGACTCTGCTTCCTTTCGCGCCACACCCAAGTAGTAAGAAAACACCTCGTTGACACACGACAATATCGATTTGATAGTCGATGGATTCTCAGTGATCATCTGTACAAAGTAGTTGTTCATCGATTGCACTACCTCTCTCCTATAGGTACTAACCGATGTATTCAACGGATAGAACAAACAATAATGTATATTCTCAAACACCTGTATACTGTCTTCGATTCCAACCGCTGTTAATTGACCTGTTATCACTGGACTAGTAACTAGCTGTTGAACAGCATCTTGTTGATCGAATTTCAATGTCTAAACAAATCAAAACAAATCAAAATAAATCAAAACCAAACAATTAGATAAGATATGTTATTGTGATAATCTATTTCTACATACTAAATCTTTTGTATAGGATATCTTTTTATCGGAAGTAGTTGTCCACATTGAGAATAGACCTTCTTTCGATGCCTTAGCAGTAAAGTCTATCTCTACACGATTCTTTACGAGTGGTGTAACTATTAGGTTTATTGTGGGTACTGCCATTGGTGGTGATGACAAAGAATGACTCGATGGTGACAATGGTGACATAGGTGTTGTACTTGCACCGCCATTCGGTGAAACACCTCCATTTACACCCTTTGAGTTTGGTGATGATATCATCATTGTTGTAGATGATGACATACTTTATTTATTGTGTTAGATAAATAGATAAGATAGATAGATCAACTACTAAACACTAATCTACTAAAATCTAAATACTGATTCGAAAAATAAATAAATAAAAATAAATAATGATACAAATAAATTGAATTGAATTATAATGAATGATGTTTGTGTATTTTGAAGATAATAAATAACGAAATAAAAATAAAACAAAAAATGTTTGATTTGTTTTTCACCACCTTTTCACACTTTACAATCAAATTAAAAATTTGTTGGTGATTTTGGTGAATGATGTCTTGTCTGAAAAAACCAGAATTTTTTTTTGTTGTCATGATTTGTGAAAAAAATCCATCCACGGTTTTTAAAGTGGAAAAGGATGGATATTTGTTTTAAAAATTTAGAAAATAGGAGAAAATTGTGTTTGTTTGTTTGTTTGTTTGTTTGAAAAATTATTATATATATATTTTATTAAAAAAAAAAAGACTATTCTCTATTTTTTAGTTTTAGTTGGTGTTTTGGCTGCTGGTTTACTGGCGGTTTCTTTTGGCGAGACGATTGGTGATTCTGTGGATTTCTTTACTGGCGATCGTGATCTCGAGCTGGAAGATGATCTTGAGAATGAACGGGAACGTGATGCCGATCTGGAACGTGATTTCGATGATCTCGAACGGGAACGTGATCTCGACTCGGACGATGATCTGGAACGTGATCTCGAACGGTCTTCGTCGTCGCTGCTGTCGTCCTTGGACTTGTCGTCCTTCTTGGTCTTCTTGGGTGTGGTGATGCCTTTCTTGACACGGTCCTTGTGGTAGTTCATGTGCTTTCTGATCTGCTCCTTGGTACGTGTCTTTATGTGATCGAACAACTTGTGAATACGATCGATGTCGCTCTCTGGATACAACTTCAATCCTTCAGCGAGCAACTCCTCCTCCTTCTCTGTCCAGACACCCGAGTTGATACCGGCTGGCTTTGGTTTGAGTTGACGATTCTTCTTTGTTGGAGTGTCGGTAGTGCTACCGTTGGATTTGCTGGACTTGCCGTTGGCAGTCGAAGAGCTACTGCTGGAAGAAGTCTTTTGCTTCTTCTTGGTGTCTTTCTTCTCGTCGGCCGAGGATTCGTCGTCGGAACGATCTCTCTTCTTTGGGTCGACGAGCTTCAACTTTTTCGAAACGATAGACTTCATCTTATTGCAAGCAGAAATAATATCCTCCAACTCTGATTCCAAGGTTGTCAATTCCTCCTTTGAAATTGGAGTGTTTACTGTTGATGATGATGACTTTGATTTACCCATATTTTATATACCTTTTTAAAAATAAAACCAAATTTTAGAAAGAAATAATAGTTATTAGTTAATTGATAATTAAAATTTATCAGTCGTTCGCCAAACACAAATATAGCTAAACATGTCAAAAGAATCTGTCAACTTAAATATCTGACACCATCACACTTCACACACCGCTAAAAAATAAAAACATCAAAATCGCATTTTGGTCTAAAAAAAAAAACAAATTAAACAAAAAAATATAAACACTTGTTTCCTAAATTTCACAAATAAACTAAACTCTTTAAAGAAAACAAAAGAAATAGATAAGATAATAATAAAAAATGATTTAATCTCTTACCTTTTTTAAAATATAAAATAAAATAATGTTTTATAAAAATTTAAATAAAAAAATAAATAGATAGAATTAAATATTTATATGTATATATATACTATTATGTACAAATAATTAATCTAAATAGTAATAGTTTAATTATTGATTATCTGTGTAATTGGTTGTTGGTTGGTGTGAAAGAAGAATGAAAGTTTTGGGTGTGCGTCGCGAGAGAAAGTTGTTGTTGTTGAGAAGAATTTAGAGGAAGATTAGAAGGGAGCAACAACATCGCTTTTTTTTGAAGGTGGAAACATAAAAATTGTTTTTATGTTACCACAGCACCACACACTCTTTCCAAACAACAAACAACAAACATCACGCCGACAACAGCAGAAGCAAGTCACCAAGTCATGTTGAATTTCAAAAAGAATTGGAAAATAAAGGTAGTCTGTGGCGACATTTTAGCAAAAAAAAAAATTAGTTTTTTTTTGTTTCCACTTGCTGCCAGTGCTGCGTGATGTTTTGTCTGTTGCTGTTGTTTTTTTGCAAAATGTTGTTTTTAAATTTTTCAATGACACAAGACTGGTCACTGCGGGCGGGTTGGTGGGTTGTGTGGTCCAAAAACTAAAAGGCGGATTTTATCATCTAAAAAGAAAGAATTGAAAAATAAAAAACAAAATTCTTTAATTATTATTTGTTGTCAGTCCAATCCAATGCAATTTGTCATTTGTTGTTGTTCAGGAATCGATTATTTAAGATTGAATTGTTTATGTTTTTAATTGAAGAAATTTTTCTTTAATTAAAAGTACTATAAATGAAAGAAAAGAATTTACCATCACATTATCACTTAGCTAAGCTAATTAATAATGAGTGCAGAGTTAAATATATGCATATCGATTGATTGTCTTTAAAGAGTTTTTAGCTTTCTTCTTTTTGTTCTTTGTTACTTTGTTGATGATACAACTAAACTAGTTACCTATTTGACTATTCCTTCGTGCATGAAAATGCTCTATTTATTAATAGGTGTTTTGTTATTTTCATAAATATTGAGTATCACTATTATATAATCTATTCATCATCTTTTGAGAGTTTGAATCATTTCTTAATGCCAAACTTGAATGGTACCAAATTGTAAATAAAAATAGACATCAATTAAATGAATTTTTTGTTTGATAATCAATCTATCTTCATTGTATGAAAACAAAAAAAAAAAAAAAAACAAAATAAAAGATAATACTAATAATATTAATGATTTAATTAATAAAAAAAGATGTCAAATATTTGAATTAATCTTATATATATATGGTTGTATATTATATATGTATATAAATATTTATACATACATCGAAACAGGAAAACACTCTGTAACATGTTATAGAAGATAATGGGAAAGAACTCAAAACAATCAACCCAGACCATCATCGTCAATGAACAACAACAACAACAACAATAAAAATAAAAATAATAATAATAATAACAATAATAACAATTACAATAATAGTAATAAACAAAAAGAAAAGAGTAAAAGTTCAAAGAAAGAGAGAAATAAGAGGAAGAGAATTAGTAAGAGAGATAGACAGAGGAATAGTCAAAATAACAATACTACAACAACGACAACGACAACATCTCCAACTATAACACCACCGACAACCGGATTATATACAAGAGTTCCTATCAATTTAACAATGCAAAGAGATACTTTCACTTATGATGTCGATGAGGATGTTGTCGATTTGGATGTTCTAGAGTGTTGGTCTCCACCTACATCATCAGCTTCACCTATGTCATCGTTTCAATCGGATTCAAGGAAAAGAAAAGACAATGATCATTCATCTGCTTCCAATGATCCTACTAACAAGAGATCGAGAGTATCTATTGTAGTGGATGTTTGTGATTTAACATCGACATTGGATGACTATCAAGACAACGTTGCTGATCACTTTTTCTATGACAATAATGATGATGATGATGATGATGATGATAATGGTGATTATCATTCTGCTTCAAACACAACAACCACAACAACCAACAACACCAATACCAACAGCATCAATACAAACAATTCAAATACAGTTTCACAAATACCAGAAAGAACTAATACACCACCAAAACCAACTACAACGACAACAAAAGGAGTAGAATCAGTTTCATCATTTTCATCATCACCACCACCACCATCATCATCACCATCATTATCATCTTCTTCTCCGACAGTGACAGCTAAACCCAAAGCGATAGTAAAACCTACAGCATCGAAACCAGCGGCACCAACCATTGCTTCAGCCATTAACAAAACTAGTCCTCTTGTTCAACCTTCTACTTCTCCTGCTCCTCCCCCAATATCGTTGGTGACGACAAATACAACAACAGCAACAACAACAACAGTTTCAAAACAAGCTAGCAATACACCTCCACTTAATGGTATTTCAAAACCACCAAGTAAACCAAGCAATACTACTACTACTTCTACGACTAGTAATAGTAATAGTAGTACAAGTAATAATAGTGGTATAAAGAAAAAAGAACCACAACAAGAAGTAAGACTAAAGATTTCAAAAGAGAAATCAGATTTTGTAAAATCTTTGGAGAAGAAGGGGTCAACAACAACGCCAACAACAACGCCAACAACAACAGCAACAACAACACCGCCAGTAGTATCATCACCCACAATTGAATCAAAGACAACAACATCAACAGCAACACCACCATTGGTATCATCACCAACAATAACATCAAAGACACCAACAACGACAACAACCATAGCTACACCTACATCATCGCCAATAGCAACAACTACAGCAGCAGCTACATCCTCACCAATAGCTAAAACTACATCATCGCCAATAGCTACAACTACAACAACAACTACAGCAGCTACACCTATAACTACAGCTACAACTTCACCCTCACCAATAGCTAAAACTACATCATCGCCAATAGCTACAGCCACAGAAAGTTCCAACGCAAATAAAGCAGCACAGGTTTTGAATCAAACAAAAGAAACATCTCCAATTTTAACACCAACCTCACCGATTATTACTACACCACTGTCTAGCTATCATGCCGACAACAATTCATCAACTACATTTGCATCTGCACCTGCACCTGCATCTACAAATATAAATATAAATGCGTCATCAGAGAACGTTAAAACTACAATAGCCATATCATCGTCAGCACAAGCAACAGTACCGACATCAATAAATCAACAGGTAGCACAACAGCAACAGCAACAGCAACAACAACAGCAACAGCAGCAGCAACAACAACAACAACAACAGCAACAGCAACAGCAACAGCAACAGCAACAGCAACAGCAACAGCAACAGCAAACAAAAACCACTCTCAGTTCCAGGCGCAATACCAAAAGATTTACCTCAATACTCAACGCTGGTGATACCAACACCGAAATCGATACTCGATTCGGTAACTGATTTCTTTAAAATAACAACATCAAAGTCTACACCTACTCCTGCAGCAACAATAACATTCACTCCAAAGCCAGCAGCAACAACTGTAACAGCAGCAGCAGCAGCGGCATTAGCATATCAAAAGTCAGGACTGCCATTCAATACAACAACTACAACAACAACCACTGCCACTGCCACTACAATGAATACCGCACCTCCACAAACAAAGCAAGTGATATCAACACCACCACCACCACCGCCACCAGTACTACCAACACAAACAGTACAAACATCTGCACTGTACGATATGATTAGAAGTATGCACAATAAGACTACCACTAACACACCAAAACCTTTACAATCCAATCTTAGGTACGACCCAAACAAGAATTTGGTTGGTAGTGTATATAGTGGCATCTATGACACTGACACATACTACTCGAAACCAATAGCTTCAACTCCGACTGGTGTCCCATATTCAAATCATCAATTATATACCTATAATTTACTTAGAGCAAATACACCTATTCCAATAACAACAACAACAACAATAACACCAACTGTATCGAATCCACCAATACAACAGCAACAACAACAACCAACAACATGGCATAATATGACACCAATATATACCAATGCACATATACCTCAAGCCACCATTTACAATCAACCAAACATCCATCAAAGCCATATCAATCAGCTGCCGCTAACAATTAAACCACCACAACAGCCACAACAGCCACAGCAATTAAGATTACCAGCAACAGCACCATGCAAACTACCAGCTGTTCCAGAACAACAACAGATAAAGCCACAAATACAGCAATATCTAGACGCACAATCACAGTTGCAGTTGCAACATCAGCAGCAACAACTACAACAGCAACAGCAACAACATTTACTACAACAACAGCAGCAACAACTATTACAGCAGCAACAACAGCAACAACAACTATTACAGCAGCAGCAGCAGCAGCAACAACAGCAACAACAACAACAACAACAACAGCAACAACAGAACATGACATATGTTCATGAATCACAGAAAATACAGTTCCAAATTGTACCACCGTTCGCACAATCAAAATCACATGCTGTTTCTCCTCAATCACAAATACAACTTCAATCACCTGCACAGCAACCACAACAACAACAACAACAACAACAGCAACAACAGCAGCAGCAGCAGATCCAAATCACACCAGTAATCACACAATCAATATCACATGCCGTTTCACCTCAACAACAACAACAACAGCCACAGCAACCACAACAACAATCGCCACCACAACAATCACCACAACAATCGCCACAACAATCACCACAACTATTACCTCAAACACAACAGCAGCAACTATTGCAAGTTAATTCGGTACGACAACAACCTAAATCACCTCCATCTGATCCTCGACTTAAAAAATCAAGACAATCAGGACCTATAACGAATACAACAACATCATCACCAATCCAGACACCAAATTCAACAACAATGCCGAATACAACAACAAAAACAACAACAACACCACCTATACAGACACCAAATGCAACAACATCACCTATAGAAACACCAAAGATAATAACAACAACAATATCAGCACCTATAGAAACACCAGAGACAACAACAACAACAACAACAACAATATCATCACCTATAGAAACACCAAATCCATCAGCACCTATATTAACAAAAACATCTACACAAACACCAAAGACAACAGCACCATCACCTAAAGAAACGCCAAAGACAACAACAACAAGCTCAAGTACAAATTCTACAACACCAAAATCAAATGTATATGCGTCACTCATAGACTCAAAATTAACTTTAAACAAAACTACTCTAAACCCATCGATTTCAACTCAAACACCTACACCTACTGTGTCTACAAGTCCAACATTAAAGTCAACACCATCCAACAACCTTTCCAACACCACTACCACTACCACAACAAAAGCATCAGATTCACTTAACAAGGTAAAGCCAAAGTCAGCAACCAGCAACAGCACCACCAAAAAGAGAAAAGCAAAGGAACATGATGAATCAGATGAAGAAGAGGAGCCAAATTCATTTGGTAGACAAAAAGATAAAGATGGCAAATACATATCACCACCAGTGAGCAAGATCGTAAAAGGTTTGACCAGAGATCAGCTATACGACTTCTTCTCATTGGAGATACTTCAACAATTTTGTAAAAAGAATGATATACCATACTATGACCAAAGGAAATCAAAGTTGACCAAAACTATTGTTAGATTCTTAGAAACCGGAAAGAAATCATCTTCATCAACAACAACACCACCACCAACCTCTACAATCCACAAACAACCACCTGTAGTTGCAGCAAAACCCCATACATCTACAAAAACAGAGTCTGAGAAAGAGAAAGAAAAAGAGAAAGAGAAGGAGAAGGAGAAAGACAGGGAGAGGGAGAAAAGGACAAAGGCAATCATTGAGAAACTCTTCAAACCAACAACAAAAAAACAACAACACCAACACCAACACCACCACAAACAGAATCAAGAGGTACTCAGACAGATACACTACCAATAGTAACACCAATAGCAACACCAACAGCAACGGTAATATTACCTCCGCAACCAAAACAACCACAATTCGATCCGGAAAATCTTCAGAGTGAAATCGCCAATATGTACAAATTAATAGAAAAGATCGAAACCTTTAAGAATACTTTCGAGGTACAAGAGTCGAGCTGGCTTGGAGAGATACTAAAGATATTTCAACAGATCGGTAATCAATATCAAGTTGTCATGGAGAATGCCAATCAAAATCAAAAGAGATATGACTTTGCAATTGAAGAGCTCACATTCATTAAAAATCAACTATTACAACAACAACAACAACAACAACAACAACAACAGAAGACACCATCACAACCAACGACTACTACGACTACTAATAATAATAATAAAAATAACAATGTTGTTACAACAAACAATAAAAAATAGGAAAAAAAAAAACTAAATTTTTATTTTTATTTTTATTTTATTTTTGAAGTTTTGATTGGACCAAATCTCATGTCTCGATTTTTAGAATAATGACACTTCTGTTTTTGGTAAAATGATCGATATAATGATCTTGATTTTTTTTCAATGGGCATGAGAACAACAAAATTGTAAAAAAGTCTATTATAGGCATCTCATATCAACTATATTTACATATTTGACTATACATCAAACCATCGATTGATTACCCTGGTGCATGGTAGACCATGATTTGATAAAAGAAGTATCTAATTTATTTTAATTAAAATTTTTACAATTGATTTTTTTTAATTTTTTTGACACCACACCACCTAAATCGAACCTCAATTAAAAAAACATCAATTCATTATTTTGATTTTAATTTGTTTTCATTCATTCAATTCGAGAACTAAAATCAACTTACCTATTAACTCAATTTTGAATGATTGAAAAAATAAAATTAGTAATAATTAATAATAAAAGTTGTAATTATAATATTAGATAAAAAAACAGATAGATATTTAAATAGATATATTTTATATAGAGAGAGAGATAGATAGACATTAGAGAGATAGGATGAATTCAGTGGTTGTTGGCGTTGCCAGTACTACTGATGTAAGTAATAAACTATTAAAATCACAGTCAGCATCATCGGCTGACGATGAAGTCGACTCAAACTCGGCGTCTTCACCTTCATCTTCATTAACTTCGACATCGTCAACTTCTACAACATCCATTCTCATAAATGAAATCAATAGTAATCTAGTTCTAAGTGATGAGAATGGAATAGATGATCAAGATATTGATTTTGATGATAATAATAATAATAATAGTAGTTATAATGATAGTAGTAGTAATAATAATAATAATAATAATAATAATAATAAACATTTAACATTGATATCACTTCCAATTGAAATAATAGATAAGATTCTTCATCATTTGAATCAGTCGACACTCTCAATTCTATGTATGGTATCACACGAGTGGAATAAGATCATCAATGCACTCTGGCACACAATCGATCTTTCCAAATCACATCATCACTTTACGCATCTTAGTACAAAGATGAAAATGTCTATACAATCACTCAAGAGAAAGTCTGGAAATAAAAACAACAACAATCTACAAGATAATGAAGAGTTTCTGGAACAAACAACTAGCTCTTCATCATCGTTATCGTCATCGTCATCATCATCTTCAAATCAACATAAAAAGAAAATATCAAGTTTAGAATCGATAGTAAACAATCTGATATCAAACTATGGATTTTTAATTCCTGGACTTGGCGCTGACAAGTCACCACCGATCTTTCAGCGACACAATAGGAATCTGTTGAAAACAAAGGATGCTCAATTGAATATCTCCAATCAGTTTGATATGCGCACCCAACAGTTCTTTGTCGATATGAGTCAGCGGTATCAGCGCGTTGAAGTGCTCGATCTGAGCGGGTGCAGCGACATCCGCTTGGACTCGCTGACCCTACTGGTCGACCGCTTCAGTCCAACCCTGACCAAGCTGGTCACTCGCCGCTGCAAATCCGACAGCATAACAGACGAAGCGTTTGCTCGTGTCATCCAGATGGCGACGAAACTTCGGTGTCTGTGTGTTGGCGAGATGCCGCACGTCGGCGACCGGACTCTGCGCGCCGTCTGCGAATTCACACCACAAATGGAGTCGCTCGGACTCGGTCGTTGCTACAAGATGACCGATCAATCGATCGTAAGAATGTCGAATACACCGTCGATTCGCGCCAAACTACGAATCATCGGACTGAATCATCTCACTCATTTGTCGGACGCGGCAATCCGCCAGTTTGGAACGAGCTGTCAGAATCTAGTGATATTCAGTGCGAGACAACCTCCGTGATCTCAGCTCCGATACGATGGCATCGATTTTCATGGCTTGTCCACACTTGGGATCGATCGATGTCGGTGGTTGCGTGAACATCGACGACACCGCTCTCGAAGCGATCTCCATCAACTGTCTGGAGCTGTTCCAACTCAATGTCAGTCGCTGCAAAAATCTCAGCTCCCACTCAATCAACCAAGTGATATCTCGTTGCAAACGACTTCGCATTCTCTTTCTTTCGAGAACCTCTGTCGACGACGATTGTCTCTTGAACGCACTAGACAATTTAAATTTAGAAGTATTATATGCAATCAATTGTTGTAAGTATACTTTAACAAACCTTATCAAATTAATCATTCATTTCTAATAATACTCATTCATAATAATATTATTTAATTATTGCCGCAGCTAATTTATCAGAAAGAGTTGTTCAAACTCTATTTAAACTAGGCAATGAAAAACTCAGTAAAATGAATATCAATCTTGCGCTCTGTCCGAACATTTCACAATCTCTGATTTCCATTCTACAGCATCTAACAAAATCAAATACATCAACACTGGAGGATCAATAAATCAGATAGATAATAATCATTAGTATTTTTTTTTTATAATTGTCGGTTGAAACATCAACAAGCTTTGCCATTGTTTTTTTTTTTTTTGGTTCCAATTGTAATTGAATTCAGGGAGCGATCATCAAAATTTCATTCATTTTTTTTTTCATCTGAAACACAGGGTTTTTGAGAAAAAGTTCATAAAAAAAATTGAAACTTCACAGATTATTATGATGTTATTCTCAATTTTTAATAAATTTTTATTTTCTTTTAAATAATTGAACCATATAAAGACATTGAAATCAATGAGTTAAAATAAAATAATTATCATAGTAAATATTAAAAATTTAAACAAATAATTTAAATTAAATTTAATAACTAGCAATCGAATCAATCAGATTTAAAGACAAGAACCTTTTTCACACATTTCATTGAAAAAATAAATATCTTGTTTTTTTTATTTTTACAACATTAGATCAAGATTTGTCGAATCATCTAAAGTCAACTCAATTCAAAAATAATTAAATTCATAAAGTTTTAATTTATTACATTTTTTTTTATATAAATAAACTTTTTAAACAATGATAGAAGTATCAGAAGAAAACAACATCAACAACACTGAAGAGGGTATTTCAATCAATGGTGTCGATGATATTAAACATGTTTTACTTTCATCGAAACTAACATTGTCAAATGCCAACCAAATTTTTAAATCACCCTTAAAGGATGAATTTATTGTAACTTTTTATATTTTATTAACTACAACTGGTATGTTTACACCAAAAATCTATAAAAAAACAAACAATTTATAATTATTAACATTTCTTTATATTTAATTTATTATAGATCTACATTCAACAACAAAGGTATTGTTTTTAGTTGGATGCTTTGAGAACAAGTTTTATGATCTTGCAAAATCATTACTTGAAACCGAAAGATTTACATTTGTTGAGATCCTCAAATGTATCAAGATTTTGGATTCCAAACGTGCTTTGAAAGCCTTGAGAAAGAAGTACGATGCCATGATAACCAAGGAGGCTGAGCGTCAAAAGAGAATCAAGGCAATCTCTGATGAGTACTTGAAAAAGAAAGAGGAAGAAAAGAAGAAGGATGTTGTTGATCAAGATGATAATAATAATAATAACAACAGCAATGTAAATATAGTCGAAAAGAAAGAAGAGGAAAAAGAATCAGTAGAGAAGAAGGATACTGAGAAAGGAAAGAAGAAGGAGAAGAAGAACAACAACAATAATGAAAAGAATAATAAGAAGAAGGCTATCAATGAAAAGAAGAGAAACACTAAGACAGCAACAGTAGAGGCAACTGTCACCGAGGAATCAAAAGCTCTGTTGCCAGTTGAGGTACAGAAGAGTGTAGATAAAGTCAAACGTGAAGCAAAATTCAAAAAGTGCTATGAGAGATCAAAGTCCAATATGGAACGTAAGATAACAGAGTTGGAGCAGCTGTTCTGCACTGCTTCCCTATGTGGTAGTGTTTCACGTATCTTTAAGAACTGGTTCAAGACTATCACACCAAAGACTCTCGAGTACTTTGCTTTGGGTCAACCCAAGGAGACTTGGAAGGAGTTGGCCGATCTCCTCCACTTGTCGCCATCGGACTTCCAGATCCCATGGTTCCTTGAGTTCATGTTTGGAAAGGCTGCTCCCGAGGGATCGTCCGTTCACGACTTTGACGACGCCAAGTCACGTGCCGACGCTGGCGAACTGGTAAACTATGTTCCGCTGTTGGAGAAGCATCGTCCACCCTACAGCTTCTTGCGTAAGCGTTTGACAGAGGACGAGTTGAAACCTCTGAAAATGCAGATCGCACAATACGAAGATATCAACTTGGTTCTATGGTGGTTCCACGAGTTCAAGGATGTCAAGGGTATCAACCAATTGGTTGTGCAACGTGTCAACACCGGTGACTTGACACTTGCCTATGGAACCTTGATTGAAAAGACAATGTCACTGACTGAAGATAGCAATCCGGCAATGAAACCAATCTTTGATTCACTCTTGAAGGCAACTCTCACCAAGTTGACCAAGTTTGCCACAAGATTCTCGCTGCCTCCACCCATTGCCGTGTTTGGTGACCGTTCCGGTTCGATGGACATTGCCATTAGATTGGCAACCATCATTGGTTACTTGGTGTCGAATCTATCGGAGGGATCGAGATTGTCGTTCTTCAACACCGAGGACATGGAGGCACCGGTGCCACCATCTTCCATTGGTCAACTGTTCAAGTTGACATCACTTGTCACTGCCGAAGGTGGAACTGCACCAGCCATTTCATTGAAGCCATATCTCGATGAGAAGAAGCCATTAAAATATGTCGTAGTTGTAACCGACGAGGAAGAGAATCAATCGGTTGATCGCATGGAGTTTGCAGCCATGTTTGACAAGTATCGTCGTGAAGTCGCTCCCGATTGCAAACCAGTGTTTGTATCATTCCTTCGTTCCAATGCCAAAGGTTACATGGTCACACAACTCAAGAGAAACCATCAAATCGATCCAATCCAGATAGTATTGGATCGTTCAAAACCAGATGTAACCAAGATCGATCAAATGCTAACTGCACTCTCTTGTGAATCTCCATTATTCAAAAGTATGTTTAAGAATAATAATGTATAAGAAACAAAAATAACTAACTAACATTAACTTATTATTATTATTATTATTATTAGCTCAACATGAATTGTTAACAAAGGTATTCAATTTGTTTGATAACAAATTCTTCTCAAAGTATATCTCTGAGAATAAGAAGAACTTGTTTAGCTATTCATTCAATTCAGAGATTGTTTTGATGATTCTTAGAAATCTATTTGGTTTCTACTTGAAGAAGTTACCTGCTGACGATGCAAACTTGTCGTTCTTCAAGGCAAGAGTATTCAATGAGTCAAACTGTCTTCAAATGATCAATGAGAATTTGAAGCAGTTGCTCGTTGTTACAAAGCAATGTGAGTTGAACTCACTCGTTTCGTTTGTCGAAGAGGCAATCAAGACATTCAACTCACTCCAACGTCAACAATCGGTTGAGTTCCTCGACAAGCTGTTCAACTCACTCAATAAGGATGTTCTTTCAAGACCTGCTGACATTGCCGCTGCCAACAAAGTACTCTCAATGGATAGTGATTTGGTAAACAACAACAACAACAATAACAACAGCGATAGTTCTATTAAAGATAGTGAAGAGCTGTTAGAGTTCAAAGATAAGTTGGTATCTGGTGAACTGACAATTCCAGAGGCTGTACGTATGCTACAGAATAGCTATGTTAAGGACAAATTCATTCCGGTCTACTTGATGTTGCTCAACTCCATTGACTTGGTGTCAAAGGTTAAGATCAATGTACTTTGTGCTGCCTTTGAGTGTAAACTCTATACTTTTGCACAGTTAATTCTGTACAACAAGAAATATGGTTTCAAGGAGGTGTCAAAGGCAATCAAGGTATTGGATTCTGGTCGTATGGTTAGACAATTGCAGATGAAGTTGGAAAAGTGCAAGCTAAATCATGACCAGAGACTAGAGAGATTGAAGAAAGCATCCGAAGAGTACTTGGCAAAGAAGAAGGAAATTCAAAAGGATGAGAATAATAATAATAATGACGACAGTGAGAAGAAAGATGAGCAATCAACTACTACCACCACTAGCACCACCCCAGCCGAGAAGAAAGAAGTAAAGCCAAAGGGAGCAGCTAAAGGTAAAGGAAAAGGTAAAGGTAGAGGTAAAGGAAAGGGTAAGGGTAAGGGTGCCGATGGTGATAAAGAAGATGGTGAGAAGAAGAAGTTCAAGGAGAAGTTGAAGAGCGGTAAACTTACTCCGCTTGAGAAGAAACAAAGAGAGAAGATCTTTGAGGCAAACTACGAGAGTTCTATCAAGGCAATGGAGACAAAGATCGAGCAGGCAAAGAAACATGGATCCAACGGTAGTTTGTCTGGTAATATCATCAAGATGTTCAAGAAGTGGTTAAAGACATTCCCAGAGAAGGCTCTTGAGTACTTTGCTTTGGGTCAGCCAAAGGAGGTATGGCGTGAAATGGCTGATTTGCTCCATCTCTCTGCAAAGGACTTCCAAGCCGATTGGTTCCTTCCAAGTTGCTACAACAAGGAACACACCGGTGAATCGATCAATGCATTCGCTCCAACTGATTTGTCAGACGAGCAATTGAAGCAATTGATTGTAAAATACAAGCCATCGTACTCTTATATCCGTAAGCGTATCGATCCATCGACAATGTCGGACGAACTACGATTGATCATTGCCAACTACGAAGATCTCTCGATTGTTCTCTGGTGGTATCACGAGCTTGCCAGTTTCGACGTGGACAATGCCATTGCACGTCGTCTTGCCAACAACGAATTGGGAGCAATCTCACTTGGAACTCTGTTGGAGAGAGCCATCCATTTCCAACAACAAGGAATCCCATTGTTCAGAGATATTCTCCCGATTATTCGTAATGCATTCGCAGTGTTCTCCAAGAGAATTGCATTGCCACCACCCTTGATGACTCTGGGTGACGCCTCCAACTCCATGGACGTAGCCATTAAGATCTCCACTATTATCGCTTCTTTGGTAACATCGTTGACCGATAACGCATCTCTAAGATTCTTTAACCATGCACCGTTGTGGGCTCCACTCGATCCAACATCGTTGACCGATGTCTTCAATGTTGCCAACATCATTCAGGGATCTGGTTCCACCTCGCCAGCTGCTGGTCTCTATCCAATCTATGAGAACGGCCAGGTTCTCCGTTACTTGGTGATGGTAACGGACGAAGAAGAGAATTCCAACTATAAATCCTACAACTTCCTAAAGTTGTACCAGGAGTACATTGCCAAAGTTGCACCCAATTGTAAGTTGGTATTCGTATCGTTCTTGCGTCAGAACGAAGAGGGACAAATGACAACACAGCTCAAGGAGGCAGGAATCGTTCCACTTCAATTCTGTTTGGACAAGAATCGTCCCGATGTCACCAAGATCGACGATTTAATTACCACTCTCTCCTGCCACAGTGACAGCTTCTCACATCAGATGGATGCATTTGAGTATATGATAAAGTTGTTTGGTGAGAAGTATTTCTATGGATTCGTTAATAGCGATAAATTCTTTGTTGAATCGTACACCTACGAAACATTGGTACATATCCTCGATATTTTGGCAAAGTTTGTCGAGGGATCGCTCATCGACGACAACAAGAACCAGGAGTTGGTTGACAAGCTATTGGAGCTCACCAACAAGCGTGACATGATATCGATCATCACTGAAGTTGTCAATAAGATCAAGTATTCGAATGGTGTAGAGCAGTATGAGCAACTTCAAGAGTCGATCGGCCAAATCGAAAAGTTGCTGCCATCCTCCAACTCTGATATTGCTATCTTCCAACAATTCGAGTCGATTGTCAACCGTATGAAATCAAATGTCAATTTGTTCAAGACCACAACCGAGCTGAAGACAATCAAGGAGCAATCTGAGGTTGAAAACAATAACAACAGCAAGTCTGTTGAGTCGGCTGCTGGCAGTCAAGAGATTTTCAAAGTTGGTAATATCAAATTCGAAAGAGAATTTGGAACTTTGACAGAGTACGATGTCAATACATTGTTCTCCTACGTTGAGGATTTGGAGGTCCTCAAGAACTGTTCTTTGGTGTCAAAGTTGTGGAGAAAGTGCACTATGAATCCACAACACTGGACAAGATTCATGAATGTCAAGGATATTCGTAAGTTGGACTTGGTATTTGTCGTCGATGACACTGGTTCTATGGGATCTGAGATTGCCAAGGTGAAGCAAGAGATCCAGAATATCGTTGATGATATCGTTTCCATTGGTTCCATTGAGGTGCGTGTCGCCATGGTGTTCTACAACGACCACACTCCAAACTCTGACCACAGCAAATCAGTGTGTAAAGTCTTTAAGTTCACAAGCGATATTCCAGAGCTACGTAGAGGATTGGACTCTGTAGTTGTTCACGGTGGTGCAGACCATCCAGAGGCAATGGCAGATGGATTCTACGAGGTGACCAAGTTGGATTTCGCAAAGAGCTCGACCAAGGTGTGTATTGTGATTGGTGACGCTCCACCACATGGATTCTCAGGAAGTGGTGATTCATTCCCACAAGGTTGTCCGTGTGGTCACGACCTTATCGCGTCGGTCCGTCAGTTGGTGCAAGGCGGTGTCACTTTCTACACTGTGATGTGTCGTGGAGATTCTCAGACCTATGAGACATTGAATGCCATTGCCGATCTCTCTGAGGGAAGATTCGTCCTGCTCAACAACGCTTCGGAACTCACTGAGATCATCACCGGTAGTGCCAAGGCATCGATTCTACTGGACACCATTGCCGAGGAGGTATTGAAGGAGATTGAAATGTGGCAATTAAAGATGCCTCACATTGCCAAGGAAGAAGCAATCTATCGTGCCTCATACTCACTCAGATCACGTGGAATCAAAGTCCCAAAGCGTAAGAGTGCATCGTCCTCTCCTGCCAACACCTCTTACGATAAGAGTTCAATCTATCAGGCTATCATGAAATCCGATAATCATGCTGAATATCAAGTTAATTCAGCACAGCTCAAAGCCAATGGTTCAACAAACAAGAAAAAGGTATCCAAAGCCAGCAGTGCAACAGCAACAACTAAATCTGATGAGAATCAAGTAGAGTTGATTACTATCGATCATGTCAGAAAGATTGCCAAGAAGAATCATATCATTTAATTAATGGTGAACTCAATAAAAAATAAAAACGATTATTATTAATAATAACAATTTATTCATATTTAACGCTTTTCCAAATGAATGTGATTTGTTGATGTTGTAGACTATAGTTTTATTCTGAATCTTTATTTTTTGTTCAATTAATCTAGATCAAATGAAACACAACTCAAAAACACCTCCAGTCAAATTTCATCTTTAACTTTGTCTATTGGAAATGAGAACTTTATTGTCTTTACTGTTTCAAGTTGAACTTAACCAACGAATGACACACTTTTCATTCATCTAAAAATATCATTTATTTAGATTGGATTGATTTAATTCGCAATTGTATTCACGGGTGATATTGATTCTTTGCGTCAGTTGACACCTTGTAAATAAAATAATTACGAAAAGTAATAGACATATGGATCATAAATTCAATTGGATAATCAACAGTGTTGCAAGTAAGATTTAAATATAATTTTGAGATAAAAATAATTTTCCAATCACTAACTGAAAATCTGTTACTATTGACAATAGATTTATATATATGTATTATTATTTATGATTGTTATTATAATAACAATATAAATGTAAATTATATAAAAGTATTGTCTCATAATAACATATTTAAGGACAATATTTACTGTGTGTTAATTTAATTGTCAACAAAACAAAAAAAAACAATGAGTTTGAATAGGACATTATATATATATTGATACTACTAAAAATATTAAAAATTTAATTATATCAAGTGTTTGCGTTGTTATTTTATCAGATCTAGAAGATACTCTTTTAATTATATTATTTAAATTAAAAAAGTCGTGGTGTTGTGGTATAGATTTAGGTACATTTATGTTTTTTTATTAAATTAATCTCAAATCAAATCAATTTTACTATTAAGGTGGTTGGAAAAGATGGTTATAGAAGTGTTGAACTGCATCAGTGTTTGGAATCAATTTTTTTTGAAGGAGTGGGAAATTGATAGGTTATTTATAGATCTCACACATTTAAAACATTTAATTTCATAACAACAATAACATATCCATATATATAAATAAATAAACATTTGTTTCAATAGAATGATTAATATCTGATTGGATATATTGATCTTGAAACTTATGTGGTTTCAATAGAAATATATAGAAAGATTAGAGATGGTTTTCGATTTCATTGTAATTTCTAAATCAACAAAATAGTTGTTAAAACAATCAAAAAAAAAAAATTGAAATCAACATATAGGCCAAATTATTCAAGAGAAAACATTAAGCAATCTCAGTGTGTAATTACGATTCTTAACACCACACCTATGATATTATTGTAGTTTAAAATAGATGACTTGTGTAACAACAATATTCGGATACTGAATCAAAGATGCCCAGCTTTGTCTGAGATTGAATTCTACTATAAATTGAATTAGATAATTGATTCATTTTTGTGAAAAGTTTCTTTATATATATAAATACAACTAAAAAGTTACCTTTTTCATAAATTTAAAATATTATTATAGAAAAATATGGAAATCAATCAATTTCTTAACTATCACAATTGTGTCAATCAAAACAATTTGATATCAAATTATAATTTCAATTTCTATAGTCCTTCGCTGCTGGTCTGTCCAACATCACTAAACAACCAAGTTACTGTGAAAAGAAGAAGAGGACGTCCACCCAAAGAAGAAAAGAAACATAGAACCTGTGCAAGATGTGGAACTTCAGATACCTCCGAATGGAGAAAGCCCAACAACGAGTTCCTATGTAATGCTTGTGGAATTAAAATCTCCAAACAACTCACCAAAATGAGAAAAGGTGAAAAAAGAAGAATCCCAGTTTCATTAATAATGAATTTTAGAAATTATCCAATTGGTTCGACAATTTTATATTAACAAAATTAACAAAATAATAATAATAATAAAAATATATTTTCGAAAAAAAAAAAATTATTAAGATAATTATTCATTTCATATAAATAAATGTTTTATTTTTCTCAAAATTTCTTTTATATTTAACAATTTTATTTTTGTTAAATAATATTCCAATTGATTTCAACCTAGGTTTACTAAATTAAAAAAAAATAATCATAATAAACCTGTCGAAATAATACATTAAAAAAATTGTATAAATAAAATATATCAACCAGAAATAACATTTACATGTGGTTATTTATTAAAAAATCAATGATATCTCTTGAGACTGTTGAAAAATCACAAAAAATATATAATTACTAATTTACTATTCAACAAAAGAAAGACATAAAGACATAACAAAAAGTTAATTAACCTTGTGGAAGAATTAAAAAAGGGAGAGGATAGAGAAATATCATAACCTCACGAGATGAACTAAAAAGTAAAATAACTATTCAATCGTATGATTTGTTCATGATTATTATCATATTTCAATCACATAATAGAAATCGAAATATAATAATCAAATCTTTTTATTTACAAAAAAATAATATATACAAAAATAGACTCATTATGTTAAAAGCCATCCTCTTGTAGATACTATATTACCAGTATATATTACTACTTTCACAACAAACTCATCACATACTCACTTTTATGATCATTTATAAAAACACTCCCTTCACTGTACGGCTCTGTATAATAAACAATATTGAACGAAAAAAAAAAATTAAATAATAATAATCACTTAATATAAAGATAGATAGTTGCATCCAAGCACGCACACTCTCTCATATGTGTCGATAACAACCACCGACAACAACATTAATGGCAATTATCATTCAATTGTGAATACAACCCACACACCCACACAACACACACACACACATCAAATAAACACACAAAATACATACCATTTAAACAATATTATATAACTCATCATATATATATTATTTTTATTTTAATTTATTTTATTTTTATTTTTCATTTCATCTGCAATCAAATTTGATTCAGACATTTATTAATCACATCCATACACAAATAATAAATATTTTAATATTTAAGCAAAGCAATCATTTTTCGTTAAAATTATAATTTATTTATTTTGTTTTTGATTGCTAGTTTTAATAGTGATTGATCAACTGAGAAAGAAAAAAAAAAATCAATCAATCAATCAAGAAAAATAAACTCAATAGTTAATATATAATATATATAATAAATCTTTGTTTTACCTTTTTTTTTTTGAAATAAAAATTATAAATCTAAATGTTTTCAATTACTAATATATAATAGTATAGTAGAAATATAATAGAATACAATTTTAGTTGTATAATAAAATATAAATAAATAAATAATATGTATGTATATATCTGAACTCTCTCTATGTCTGTGTCTATGTCTATGTATATAGATATTTATTTATTTTAGGTTATATAAAAATTACCGATTAGATAGGCTTAGGAGAAAAATGAAAATTTGCAAATTTAATCGATCTCATTGGATGTTTGTGAAATTGACCTTTGTAATAAATTTATCATAAATCATTAGATAATAATACATATAACCACCAAACATAAAAACAAAACCAAACCACATCCATCGATTTTACCTTTATCAAAACAAATTTGGGGCATCAATCTTTCTTTGGTTTAAAAAAAAACAAAAAAAAACCAAATTGAAAGCCCTCATAATCATTCATCTATCTATCATCTAGAAAGCACACTCCCACCTAAAATGTCAATAAAGACCAAAAAATTATTAGATATGAAAATGAGAACCCACAATGATACCATCACTACTCGTTGTTGTTTGATATTTTTTTTTGCAACTTTTGTTGTTTTTTTGATGAATGATTTTAAAGTGTTTTTATTTTATTTTTGTTTTTTTTTTTTGGTTTTAATTCATTAAAAAAATATTTAAATAAAATAAAATTGTTTTGCTTTTTTAATTCCCTTGTTTATACAACCCATCAAATTTCTAACTAACTCATACTCACCAACTCTTGCTCCTACTACCACAACTACTATAAACACCAACAACAACAATAGCTATTACGAAATAGTCTTTTTTGTTACTCTTATTCTTGTTCTTATTTATCTATCAAATAATAATTAACTATCAAAATATAAAAAATAACTAATAATAACAGCTGTATCAATAAAAGATAGATAAAATAGATAAGAAAGTCAATAGAGATTAAGATTAAAAAGAGTTTAGTCGATATAGCATTGAATTTATAAAAGTTTGATCAAAATAAAAACTAAAAATAATAATAGAAGGTGGTTTGATCAAAAACGATCGATTTGAAATACAATACATATTCGATTCGAATAAAAGTTAGAGAGTTTAGTTTTTTTTTTCAGTTCAGTTTATAGTTGTTTAATCAATTAACAAATTTGCACCAACCTAGCAAATAACAACACTTCCCACAAACACACACCAACCATTACACATTCACCTACACAACTCAAACAAACAAACAATTTTTTTTGTTTTGTTTTTTTTATTTTATTTTTTTAAATATATAAATAAAATTTTATTTTATATATAAAAAGAAAAAACAATTACATAGAATAACAACAGCAACAACAACAATACTTTAATCATATATTAACTACACACTATATACATTTATATAGATTTAAATTTTATTGTGATTATATTGTTATAGCAAATTTGTTTAATTTTTATTTTTACAACTTTTTTTTATTTTTTGTTGATACATTAATTACATTACATTTATAATAATAATAAATTTACATATCATATCACCCCACACTATAATTGTTACTTTTCTTTTAAAATTTTTATTGTTTTTTTTTATTTAGATTATTAAATTATTAAGTTATTTATCTTTGTTTTTAATTTTATATATAGAATAGATAGATAGATAGATATAGATAGAATAGAATAGATTTTTTTGTAATAATAAATATAATAATAATAATAGTAATAATAATAGTAATAATAGAATAATGAGTAATATAGCAGCACTTGAACCATTCATTGGTAAAGAAGATCCAAATGATTTGTTTGAGTTGATCGAAGAGATTGCTGAGGGATCGTTTGGTACCGTTTACAAGGGCAAGCATTTGCCCTCTGGAAATATAATGGCTGTCAAGATCATTGGACTCGACGAAGACGAAACATTCGATGATCTGGTGGTCGAAATCGATATTCTCAATAGATGTAATCATCAAAACATTGTTAAATATTACGGTAGTTGGGTAAAAGGCGATGAACTATTTATTGCAATGGAATGCTGTGGTGGTGGTTCAATCACTGAAATATATCAAGGTAAATTATTAAAGCAAAAAAAAGAAAATCAAAAAGTATTAAAAATCAATCTAATATATATATATATCTATTATTATTATTATTATAGAATTAAATGTACCATTAAATGAACAACAAATTGCATATGTTTGTCGTGAAACTTTGAAAGGATTGGAATATTTACATACTCATGGTGTTATTCACAGAGATTTGAAGGGTGCTAACATTCTCTTGACCGAGGCAGGTGATGTCAAATTGGCAGATTTCGGTGTCAGTGGACTTTTAGATAAATCTAGTAAACGTCTTACTTTTATTGGTACTCCCTATTGGATGGCTCCAGAAGTCATTGAAAATAGAAGCAATCAAGTTCCATATGATACAAAGGTATATAGTTATATTTATTAGAATAGCAACAATAATCTATATAAAAATATTAATATTTGAATTATAATAATAATAATAAAACAGGCTGATATTTGGTCATTAGGTATTACATTAATAGAATTGGCAGAAGCAGAACCACCACTCTCTGAAATTCATCCAATGAAAGTATTATTCCAAATTCCATATCGTGATCCACCAAAATTAAAGAATCAAGAATCCTACTCAAAAGATTTCATTAATTTCATCAATCAATGTCTACACAAAGATCCAAATCAAAGAAAGACTGCATCTGAATTGTTAAAGGTATAGTAGTTCAAAAACAATTCTTATGATAACACTATTTTTAAAACAACAAGCTAACAGTGTTTATCATTTTTTTCTTCAATAGCATCCATTTGTTGCAAGATCATCAGAAAAAATTATTATGCACGAATTAATTCAAAGATATAGAAAATTGAGATTGGCAGAGATGGAAATGGCTGAGGAACCCGATGAAGAACTCGATGACGATTCCGACGATAAGGAGGATGCTGATAAGAAACACTTAAGTGTTCCATCCAATGGTCACGTTGCCAATCCATCACCTCCTTCTTCACCAGCAGCAAGCAGATCGATCAAACCAAACGCATCACTGAAATCCAAGCTGAGAGAGGATAGCAGCGGTGATCTCAAAGCAAAGATTGACAGTAGCGGTGAACATTCAGTCAAGAAGCCAGTTGGTGCTGTTGCCACCACTAACGGTGAGAGCAACACCAATGGTCATGTCACCGTCACCACTACAGCAACTACCACTGCCACTACGACCAACACCGCAGGACAGAAAGATAGTGGTCATGCAACTGCCGCTCCATCCACTAGCAATGGAAAGACTGCCGATGGACCAAACTCTCGTTCACCCGATATCAGAACCAATCGCAAGGCTGGCCGTCCTGTCACTATTCGTAAGACAATGGAGAAGCGTAACGAGGCAATGAAGAAGGTTGTCAATGGTAAATTGATGAAGGAACAACTCAAGTATATCAAGTCGCAACAACAAAACCAAAAGAAAGAAGAGGAAGCACAAAACAGACAGCAAGCCAAGGAGAAGGAAGACTTACTCAAGCAGAACCAACAACGTGCTATCCAACAACAGAAACAGAATGGCAGTCGCGATGAAAAGGTCCAGAAGCAACACAAATTGGAGCGTGAGAACTTGCAACGTCAGCAAAAGGTCGATCGTGAGCAGCTCTTGAAGAAGAATCAGTCCGATGGAAGAACACAGCGTTCAAAGACCTCGGATCAGCAGAAACAACAACAGAAGGAGTTCAAAGACCACCAGAAGCAACAACAGAAGCAAAAAGAATCAGAGTTGAAAGATCACAACAAGGGAATGGACAAATCCACTCCAAAGAAACTAACCAAACACATGGCAAATCAACAAAAGATCATTCAAGGACACGAAGTTTTCATTCAGGATTTGATCTTCCAACAGAAACAGGACTTCCAAAAGCTGTTGGATGACCACCAATTCTCGACTCACAACCAACAGATTGAGAACAAACAGCAACTCGATCAACTGGGATCATGGCACAACCAACAGAACCTGCAGCTTGCCTCTCAACACCAGAACCAACTCGATGGCTATCAAGAGTATCACTCGACGCTTCGTGAGAACATGTCGCTCGAACATTTGCAATCGCGCAACCACATGGAGCAACACCATTCTCTGGAGATCTCACAACTGAAAGATCGTCAGATTACAGAGACTGAACAACACAACAAGCAGATGAACAACGAACAGCGTAATCAGCTCAAGGAATTCCGACTTACTCAGACCAAGGAGTTGAAGGAATTCCTCACCAAATTGAAGCGCGAGCTCAAAGAGGAGAAGGGTAACAAGAAGCAACTGCAGATGCTGCACAAGGATCAACGTAAGCAATTCGAGTTGACTCTCCAAACATGTGACACTGAATTCCAAAAGAAACTGCAGAGACAACGACAAGAGGAAGATGAAGTTCTTGCTATTCACCAACAGGAAGCATTCAACCGTCTACAAGAGAAACAAGCCGCTGCACTGCGTGAATTGGACGAACAATTTGCACAACAGCGTAATAAATTTGAACAGGAGTATCAATTTGGCGAAGAGGAGATTTTGATTGACCAATACAAAGAGAAGCGACACTTGTTGAAACAACAACACAATGAACAAAAACAGATCTACCAAGAGCAAATCCAACAGCAATCTCGTTTACAACTCGAACAATTCAAGGAGTCGCCATCGCTGCTCCAAGAACACCACACCAAGCAGAAAGAGGTACTCGAAGAGCAAAACAAGGAGCGTCTCTCCCTGCAGCAAGAGGAGCACAGAATCCAACAAGACTCTCTAAAGAAACAGGAGCAAAAGAAGAAAGGTGGTGTAGTCACCGATCTTCCATCGACTCTGGCCGCCATGCAACAGGAGCAATCGAATCAACTCCAGATTCTCTCTCAACAACTTCAAAACGAAATCGCAGCTATGCACGAACGTCACCAGAAGGAAACAAGCGCACTTGCCACCGATCAACAGAAGCAACAGGAACAGCTCGTCGTCGACCAGCAGAAACTCCTTCACGATCTCACTGAAGAACAAAAGAAGCAGACACAAAAAGTCAAGTCTGAGTGTCCTTCTTTCAAAGACAACGGTCAACACAAAAAGAAGACTGGCGTCCCACTTTCAATTCCAGCCAAGTTTATCAGTGGCAACGGCAAAGACAGTGGCAGTACACCAAGCAACAACATCAAACACAGCAGATCATTTTCAACTTCATTACCATCATTCAAATTTGATACAAACAACGGCAACAGCAGTCTACTCTCCAATAGCGGTGGCCACGAGAAAACTCACAGCCACAACCTTAGTAGCAGTAACCTGGCTCACGAACAATAGTCATCCTGAGGAATAGTATCATATATTTTTTTTGGAACAACAGTATATATTATAGAGAAAAACAAACAATCAAACAAATTTTTAAAACAAAACAAAAAAAAAACAGTTGTAGTTTTTAATAAATATATAACTCAATGTAGTATTATTATCAAAAAGTTTCAAAAAAATAGTTTATTCATTCATATGATCATCCAAAAGTTGTGTGAACTTTTTTTTTTCTGTTTTATCTCTAAACAAACACCAAAAATTTAATTTTTATCATTAAAAACGAATTATTTTATTTTTTTATTATAATTATATTTATCATCACGGCAATGAAATTTGATCTCTGGATTCAAAATTGACCAATGAAATAAAGATACCTCCTCCATTTTCTAGAGATTAAAAATGGAGATCATTGGTGACACCTTTGTTTTCATTTATTTGAGCTGAAATATTTTTAGTTGGCGCCAAATCCTTTATTTCTTTTATTTTTTTAACAAGTTTTAAACACTTAGAGATATATTACCATTTAAGTACTTGAAAATAAAATACATTATGTGGTTGAACTGCGAGATGAATCAATCGAGATGATCATTGCATATGATTGTCCATTTTTCCTGAATTTTTTTATAAAAAAAAGATATCTATATCAGGAAAGAAATAAATAAACACCATATTGTTTGTATTTAGTACAAATACCCCTTTATTTAATTATTATTGTTAGCAAATATGGCGGTTTTAAATTGGATAATTTAATTATTGTGTTCCGATTTATGGATGACCAAAAAGATAAAAGATTGTTATTTTCCACCACTACCACATCTTCCTACAGTAACAACACATAATAATCAAACACAAAATTTATCATTCTAACTAAATTTTAACTTTAAGTAATAAAATATTTAAAATACTCGTTTTAAATGAATGTCTTGTGGTTATTTTTTGATAAAACATAATAATTTTTTAACACTTTTTATTTTTATTTTTATTTATAGTGGAGTTGAATCGATAAGGTGTGTTTGGATTTTGGCGCCAAATAAATAATTGACCAACTATAACAATAATAATGAGAATCATAAATGATGATCACTGATCATTTTCCAAAATAATACATTATCGAAAACTGTGGGATAACAGATACGGTTCGCACATATCATATCGTATTATAACCCTCAAAAAAATATTATTCTGTGGATTCTGAAAGAAGATCACACTACACACATATTTATTAATAATTTCTCTTTATCTAATATTAAAAAGAATGTTGATGATAAATGTATAATTATAAAAATTATCACCAAACTTTCATCGTACACGGTATTAACTTTGATTGGATAACTACACCTCAATCAATAACAACAAATGTTTACTAGGGTAACATCACATTAAAACCATCATTCTTATCCTACTGATTCAACACACCTCAAGAAATACCACGAGAACAACAATAACAATAACAGCAATAGCCACAATAACAATAATAACAATAATAACATTTAATTTTTATTTAATTTTAATAAAATTCCTCATCCAAAACACAATATTTTTCTACTATTTAATTCGATACTCGACAAATTATGATCAAATCAATTCAATCCCAACAAATTTTTTTATACTCTAAATTTAATAACTTATTACCATAATTGAATAGTAAGTCAAAATTTCCAATTAAATTAATAATAATAATTTTTTAACACTTTTTGATTTTATTTTAATATAGTATAATTATTTTCATTCAAATGGAACACGCAATCTCATCATTCTCCAATCTATCAATGAATTACTCTATGATTAAAAATACAAGAAATGTTCCACTGCCAAATTTCGATGAATACCAACAAGACTATCAAACACCAATATGCCCAGGTGCTCCAATTAAGAAATATGTTCCTATTGAAAGAAGAGGAACAGCAGTCCCTAGAATACTTTTTACTTAATATGCTACGATTTTATTATCAAATAATCCGTTTGACTAGTTTTAACAAGTTGGAAATTCCTCTTTACTTCGTTCTTGAGAAATACCAGACCAATATAAGTATCCAGCCCCGACTTCAATTTATCAAGTCTTCTCAAAGTGTAAACTCTGGATCGAATATCTCAGACAATAATATTATTTCTGAAACTTCAGGATTAGTATTGTTTCAAGTTATTAAATAATTTGAAAGAGTTAATCAAAAGATAAACTTTATAAAATATTGAGTACTTTTATATATAATATAATAAAAGAATCAATAAAATTTCAATTGTATATAAAATTTCGATTTTACAAATATTGTCTTTATTGATCCTATTAAACTAACAAAAATAATGTTTCTTTTTTTTTTAACTTTACTAAATATTTATTTGGATATACTATAAATTTTTAAAAGGATATTTCTTTTATTGGTAAAAATCCTTCCAACTACGTGCCACCACTTTATACTGTTGTTCATCAACACGCAACTACTGTTTGATCTAGATTCCAATCAGATTTAAATTTACGCGTTATTGCAGAGCAATCGACAGTGATTCCTTGGGAGATAGAATTAGCGATTGTGAAGTTAAGCTAGAACAGGTTAAACCAGTGGATGACTCTAATCAGTTCATCCAAGTTCCTGGGGAAGGCACCAGTATCATCAGCGAACATGAGCAACTTGATTCTTTCGAGCGGTAGATACTTCAATACAAATCTCTTTTGCTCAAGTTTGATTGGAGCAGAACAAGGTAGACCAACAATATGAGAATCGGCGATGATCGCTCTCACCAAACACTCAATCGTGAGAACAAAGAGAGTAGGAGAAAGGGGATCACCTTGCTTGGTGCCCCTATTGATGTTTTTTTTTTTTTTTTTTTTGCAAAAAAGATTTGTTGACTCATGATCAGTCAAAAATTGCAGGAATTGATATTAACCTGCTAGTTCGTGTTTTATATTATATATACATTCTCACACAGGCCGTGAGAAATAGACAATAAAATATTATTATTATTATTATTATTATTATTATTATAATTCTTTATAGTTATTATTATTTAATTAGTTTAGTAGTATTAGGATAGAATAGAAGCAAAAAAAGATTTGTTGACTCAATGAAAAGATCAATAGGAGGTCGTAGATTTGCTTTAGAGTGGGTGGTAGATCATTTTTTTTTTTTTTTTTTTTTTTAAAATTATCCTTGTACTACCATTACTGATAGTCAAGGTGTAGAGCTTGATATTACCCTACAGTTCGTGTTTTTATTTATTTATTGTTGGAGCAGTTCAGCCACAGGCCGGCTGAGGTGGCCATCATTTTGAGAAAGGGATGATGTTCCCATTGATTTGGTTTGGCAGACTGAGTATTTAAGCCACTTAGAATTCTAAGCGGGTACGTGTGTAAACCACTCGGTGTTCACCTATGATAAGCCTGCTAGTTACTGTCGGTGTCAACTTCATGGGGTCCAAGATAGTATTGAATACTAGATTAGTACGTGGCGCGCTCCTTTCAAGTCGGGAAAATTTTTTGTAAAAACCCGGGATCGATCCCACGACCCAAGTCCTCTAAGGCTTACTAATGGACCAACTTGGCCAAAGAGGCTTGGGCGGTAGATCAACAGTATTAAAAAAAAAAAAAAAAAAAAAAAAAAAAAAAAGTAAATTATGCGCGCAAATGGTGTGTTGCTTTTTTGCAAAAGTGTTTAGCATCTGGAAGTTTCGATCGACCGACCTGTGGGTTATGGGCCCACCGCTCTTCCTCTGAGCTAAGATGCTTTTTTGATGAAGTTCTTTTTTATTTAAGAAATTTTTAGTATCGGTCGTTAATATTTTTTTTAAAAATTTTACTTCGAAGTAATATTAAGAAAAATTATTCCTATCTTTTGACTACCCCAAAATAAATTTATTTCGTGTTCTTAAAAATGTAACGATTCTTTAGCCAAAAAAACAAGTATTCAAAAATTTGTTGAGTCACTTATTCAATGAGTCATCATCTTTTGCACAGATTAAGTGATTTTTTTAACTATAAATATAAACATGTTTTAGAACATTCATATTCTTATGATGAAAGTAACAACAACTTTATTACTTACTATCATTGTGGTCAATGCATTAGTTTTAGTGGATGGAGCTACGCCCGTACCGTTGAACAGCACAAACTTTGATGATTTTGTCAGCAGCAATTCAAACAAAGTCGTTCTAATCGAGTTCCACGACCGTTGGTATTTCAATTCGGGATTATTCCGCGGTTTCAATAATCTTATTGAATTGCTGGATGAAGATCTCATGGTATTTGGTCGTGTGTGCTGTGACTGTGATGGCAATGAAGAACTCTGCAACCGATATAAATCTTCCAATGACACCTACATGCCACTGTTTCAAACATTCAATGTCAATCAAAAAGATCAACCCGTACCTGTGACAATCAATATAATGGAATTTCTCACGACTTTCCTGAAAAATCAGTATTCGCAAATCAAAAATCAATGTTATGATTGTATTCTTTGATCAATAATAAAAACTAAATTTTTTTTTTGCTCAAAAAAAAAAAAATCTAAGAGTCAAAATAAGGTTATATTTGTTATAATTTGATTATGATAACAAAAAAAAACAAAAAAACCTACAAAAACCAACTTATTTTAAAAAAAAGAATCTACATCTCTGAATTTCCTATTTTATGTATATATTTTACCATTTAAATCATTTTCATTTATCTCTTAAAAAAAAAAAAATAGTAAAAAATAAGATTAATATAAACTTTGAAAAAAAAAAAAGGTAATATTAAAAAAAAACAGATCGTTTTTTTATTTTTGTTTTTTAATTTTTTTCCATCCAAATTTTCTAGTGTCATCAATAAAAACACACCTAATTAGTTTGATTGACAATCAAAAATTCATTGTACAAGTTTATATCTTATCTTTGCAATAATATATAAGATCTTATTATATATATTATATATTTATATATTTTGTAAAATTATTAACAAAACTAAAATTTAGATTTGTGTGTAAAATATTGTTATTTATTTACCGATTTATTTTGTAAAGTTAAATATATTTGTTATTTCCTTCCTTCTTACCTACCTACATCTATTACCATTTTTCTTTTCAAATAAAAATTAATGTTTATATAATATATAATAGATTTAGATAGATAATAGATTTAGATAGTAGATTTGTAAAAAAAAAAAAAATAATATAATAAAATAAAAAATAATAAAAAAAAATGTCGTTGAATTTAAAGACTATGATTTTATTGGTTGGTGCAGCGGGTGTAGCGGTGTTTGCCTTTCTGATGACCTATGAATTCGTAGAGCTGATCATCAATCTAATGTATACGTGCGTCTTAATGATAGTGGTTGCCTTCTTCTATCAGAATCAACATAATGCAAAGTCAATCGTTGGGTTCCTTTTAGATATTCAATTCGATGATAGTTCTGCTGCTGCTGCCACTGGTAACAAAGATAAATCAACTTCAACATCTTCAACAGACCAATCATCATCATCATCATCACCTAATCAACATTCATTCTCAAAGCTCAATGGAAATATTGGACAACATAGAGTTGGTGGTGTTATTTCCTCTGACTCTAGTGCCACTGAGATGTCATCGGTCGACGGTAATAACAACAAGAGAAAGTCCGATAAGGAGATTGTAGCGCAGTTGTATGAGCAGATCAAGGATCTGAATCTGCAGTTCTTTACGGAGCGTGTCAATAGCGACAAGGAGAAGTTGGCACTTCAGCAGCTTCTCAAGACTGTGGAGGCGGCCGCTACCGACGCCAACCAGGAGCGAACAAAATGGAAGGTTGCTGCCGAGCAACAGAAAGCAAAGAACACCGAGCTGATAAAGGAGCGTGATCACTTGGCGTCGCTAGAGTCTCGTCACCAATCAAAGTTGTACGACTACGAGCGCAAGGAAAAGAATTGGAACGACAGCGAGAAGATGTTGGTAAAGAAGATCTCAGAGTTCAAAGACACCATCTCACAGCAAAAGAAAGACAACGAAGAAAAGACAAAGCGTATCGGTAAGCTAGAGGATCAACTCGCCAAACTACAGAAGCAACTACAGATCAACGGTGTGCAACTCAAAGAGTTGCAAGTCATCCAGCCAAGTATGAATATCGGTGCTACCATTTCCACTTCTCAACCAGTGTTGTCGTCAACTCCATCTAAACCGATTGTCGTTGTAGAGCATAGCAAGCAACAATCATCATCATCATCATCATTGATGGTCGAACAACAACCAACTACACCAGCTACTAGCAGCGCTATTCCAATTATACAACCATCACCTGGAACCTCACCAAATGGTGGAATTCAATTGCCACCACCTTCCATTGTTACAACATCGACCATCACCACTATTTCAAATACAACCGCCGTTTCCATGAATTCCAATATTACACTGAGCTCGAGTAACAGCGCCAACAGTTTGTTGGCGGGAATTAGAGATTCCAGTGAGGATGAAGACTCGTCGTCATCGTCGGTATCCTCATCACCCTCAGGCGAAGCACCAAAGCAACTAAAGAATCTCTTTAAGAAGGTGAAGCATGGATCGACAAAGATCATAAACAAAGCGCAGAATCACCTCAACAAACAGTTCCACACTGACTTTTTCACACCACCCACCTCTTCGTCGCCCAACAAGGATAGAAGCGACGTCGAGCGTGACATCTTTGAAGGATTCAACACACCGCTCAAAGAGCCATCTACAGCCGCCGTACCCAAGGAGAAGAAGGTTATGTTTGATGCTAACGTCGAGAAGGAGATCTTTGGTAATGGTACCGATATTTTCAAATCGTTGCAACAGCCATCGGACAATGGTGCCGACCTTACAAAGAATATTCCCGATATATTTACATTCGACGAGGAGAGCGATAACAAATCGAATGAGGCAAACGAATTCTCTGATCTACTCACCCAAATTGGTGTTGGCAGTGGTGGATCATCGGATCTCAAATTCAATTTCAATGAAACATTGATCTCTGGCGGTGGTGGATCCAGCTTCATCAGTGGTAGTAGCAACCGAAGCAGTACAAGTAGTATTTCCAGTGAGGATTCACTGTTTTCCTGTATCAAAGAGTTCTCAATCAAAGAATCGGAGAACAAAGCTGGATTGCGTCGTGCCAAGAAGAAACCATTGACACCCAACGCAAATATGATGGAGGATGTATCGTTTGGTCAGTTCCCATTCAACAATAACAGTGAGATTGCTTTGTTTGGAGTTTTCGATGGTCATGCAGGTCGTGAAGCTGCCGATTTCGCAAACACTTTGTTCCCAGCGGAAATTCAAAGACTGATCAACAGCAAACCAGAATATCTTGAAAAAGCCGACATGACCGATCTCTTTATGACAGCATTCGCATCGGTCGACAATCAAATGCATGAGGAATGTCAATACGTAGGTTGTACTGCAACCGTTTCATTTATCTGGACATACGACGGATCACGTTATCTCCAAGTTGCAAATGTTGGTGATTCTTCTTCATTCTTATGGTAAGTAAAAATAATGATCATATCATGAATTAATATCGAAAAGAAATGATCATTAACAAGTCTATTCTTTCAATAATAACAGTCGAAATGGTGTGGCTGTTGAAATGACATTCGATCATAAAGCAAGTCATCCATTGGAGAAAAAGAGAATGATAGAATCAGGTATTACAGTTGGTGAACAACAAACCAGAATCAATGGTGTAGCCGTTAGTCGATCACTAGGAAATCATTTCATTAAGGATCAAAACATTGGAATGATAGCTATTCCTCATATTTCGAAACCAATACTCCTACAAGACAGCGATACCTTTTTAATCATGGCATCAGACGGACTTTGGGATGTAATTAGCGGTGAGAAAGCAATTGAAGTTGGTAAAGAGCTTATTGAATCCCGTGGTGCTCAATCTGTCTCATCAAACTTACTCCAATCTGCTCTCCAAATGAACGATTGTAAAGATAATGTGACAATTATTACTGTAAAAATTTATTAAAACAAACAAAATGATCAATTATCAAAACTTTTTTTTTTTTTTCAATTTATATCATTGTATTATTATTATTGGAAAGACAAATATATAAAAGTTTATCTTTCCATCATATTGTTTTTATAAATTTGACTTTTATTTTTTTTAATATTAACAATTTTTCTTTTGTTATATATATAAAAAAGATAATGTATTAAAAATACGATCACAAAATAAAAAAAGTAAATTTTAATAAGTTACATAAAAAGTAAAATGTATTTTATTAATTTATATTAAAAAATATTCTTTAATGATCTTCAATAAAAGATTTGCTACCTCACTAACTTCTGGATCAGAATACTGCTACTGGGACCCTTTGTGGTTAACGATGATAGTGATTTTGGTTACAACTGTTTATTAATTTGAATTGTAAATTGGGAACTTATGGAGAGAAATATTGATTTCAAGTATAATTGTTGTTGTGTTATTGATTAACCGTTATGAAGTGTTGGCAAAATATTTCACTACAACGAAATTCATGTTTCTAAATTTTGAAGTATTGAGAATAAAATATAAGTTTAAAAATATTGGAAATATAAACAATTACTTTATATCATACATATATCTATTGATCCATTTATAAATAATCAAAGGAGGAATTCTGATCCAGAAGTAAAGTAATAAAATAAAATTAAAAAACAAATAAAAATACAACCACTTTGTTTTGTTTTTTTCTTTTTGAAAAAAATGAAAAACAAAAACAATAATAATAACCAACAAACAAATAATAAAGTTCCACAGAATAAGAAGGCAACTGTTGAGGACTATAAAGCTAAAATACAAGTATTAGCACATAGATACAAAAGACGAGATGCAAAGTTAGGTGCCGTATGTGGAAAATATAACTGTGACCCAATTGATGCTACTATCAGAGGCCTCCGGAATATGGAAACAACCAACGCAGAAGTAAATGACATCAGCAGATTAACAGCTAAGGCACTCAATAATCTCATGTATACTGTTGGTGAAGTCATGCAAGAGCACAAAGAACTTAAATTCAAAGACGTTCGTGATTGGTATTACCCTCTTCTTGGTGAACAATAAACTATATTGTTAAATAAATATAATCGGGATTATTATTTTGTTATTCGATATTTGTATTTGTGTTTGACATATATAGATTTTATTTACTATTAAAATACACACTTGGTTGTAAATGATGTTTTTTGTTGAACACTTAAAGTATTCCTTAAACATCTTTCAAAATAAAGGCTCGATGTTTTAAAAAAATTATATTTAGTTTTTTATTAAATTCTTATCCACCCAATCAAATGGGTCAACCAAGATCGATTAGAAATTTTATGAATATATTCTTTTTAATTTAAATTATCTATATGTTATTTATTGTTGTGGAGGTACTGGGTTTGCAACAGGTTGTTGATTTTCTCTTTGAATTATTCTTTGTCTACGAATAACAAGATAACCGAAAATAATTAATAATAAAACAATAACATATGAATCTAATCGAGATTTTCTAATTTGTTCGGCTGCTTCTTCGTTCAAGTCGATATCTAAAAGTAGGTTTGCCTCTACATCGAGTGGATTGGTGGATGTTGTGTCACCGGTTACTGGTAGTTTAGTGTCGGCAACTGACGAGCTTAGCATTGGAGTCATTGGTTCGCCATTGATAAACGACAAGATATATCGATAGGCAAAGTGTGCTGCCAGGCCAGCCAGTGCCAAGTAGACGGGGATGTATGCCTTTGGCTTGATGTTCAGAGCGGTGTCGTAGTAACGCTTTGCCAAGTGGAAATCTTGTGGACGACCCTGTCCAAACTGATGCATATAGCCGAGGTTGAACGATGCCTGTGAGTTTTGAAGGTTTGCCGCTTGTTGATAAGCGTCGGCGGCCAGCTCCACCGATACTGGCGATCCTCTACCATAGTAGAAATAGTCACCCATCTTGAGGTGAGCATACGGATTCTTTTGCTCGGCAGAGTGCGAGTAGTATCGGAATGCATTGCGATCGATATCCGATTCATCGTCACCCTCCAATACACCGAAACCTTGATCGTACATCCAACCGGCGTTATTCTGTGCCAAATCGATTCCCATTTCCGCTGCCTTTTCAAAGAATATCAATGAACGCTCTTCGTCACCCTCAGAGTACAACTCTTGAGCCTGAGTGAGCACCAATGCCCACTGACCCTTTTCAGCTACCTTCTTAAAGTAGATTACGGAACTCTGACAGGTTGGTTGAGTGTGATGTGCCAAATTCAACTTTGCTAAATAATAAATAGCAGTTGGATTTCCAGTTTCCGATGCCATTAAAAAGTATTGGAATGCTTTATTTCTATCTTTTTCAACATGAATACCATCTGAATAGAAAATAGAAATGTTAACTAAATAAAATCATCCAATTATATTAATATAACAAAATATAACATACGTGTATACATTTTACCAAGATTAATATATGCATCGGTATCTTCTTTTTCAGCTGCTTCTAAAAATAATTTCAATGCATGTGCTTGGTTTTGTTCGACACCCCAACCATTAAGATACATTTCGGCGAGGTTGGACTTTGCACCCCAATGTCCTAGCTTTGATGCCTTGAGATAGTATCGGAATGCAGTGTGATTGTTTAGTGGTACACCGTAACCCTTGGCAAACATGAAACCAACACCTGCAATACCGGCTGGATACTCTTGATCGGCAGCTTGTTTGTAGTAATCGTAGGCAACACGGAAATCTTGTTCCACTCCGAGTCCACCTTGCAAATAGAGATTGGCCATCGTAACCAATGCGTTTGGATCACCGAGCGATGCGGAATACTTGAAAAAGTCAACGACCGATTCCTCCTCGTTGTGCGACTTGGTCACTTGATCCTCATCGATGAAACGCTCCGCTTCAACATGATAACCGAATCCACGTCGTTCATAGTCGTCGACGACGTAGCGTGCCACCTCTTCGTAGAGACGTGCGGCTTTCATGCAGTTACGCTGTGTTCCATATCCGTAGAAGTAGCGATAGCCAAGCGAGAGCTTTGCCACCATGTTACCGGCGGCCGAAGCAAAGCTATAGTAGAGGATGGCACGTGCATCGTCCAGAGGCACACCCTTTCCAGTGGCATAAAGGAATCCAAGTGCTTGTTGAGCGTCGCTGTTTCCGAGATCGGCAGCGGCCTGGTACCATTCGGCGGCTTTTGCAAAGTCGATGATTCCAGTCTCACCCAACTCCTCCATGGTGCCAAGAGTGTACATCGCTCGGTGGTTACCGAGAGCGGCAGCAGCATTCAGCGATGTTATCGACTTTTCCATATCAATCATAGCGCCAGTATATTGGAATGATTCCTTCTGTTGCTGTTGTTGCTGTATTGGTTCATTCTCCTCTTGTTTCTTTACCAGTACGTAACCACGGTGTAATTGTCCATTGATAAACTCTTCGTATCCCGGTAGTTTATCAAGAGATTGCAACGAGAGAACCGGCGAGGTAAGAGTGTGCGCCAACATATTCTTTTCCTCGAAAGCGTGGTTCAGAAGCGTCTGTGTTGGATCCTGCTCCAGGATTCGGTTGTTACCAATACGGAATTGTTGGACCATCTGCTGTTGTTGGGTGGTAAGTCCTCCTCCCGTTTGGAATTGCAAATCCGATTCCTCCAACTGCTGTTTCTTCATCAACTCGTTGAGAAGTGCCTTCTTTATTTCTCCGGCTGGATCGTCGGTTTTCGATAGCTCCTCGATTGGAATGGAGATAAAGAACGGTTGATCACCGTCAACCACCGTTACCTTTATGTCCTCACCGTTAGAGTCGGTATCTCCATCACTATCATCATCGTCATCATTATCATTATCGACCATACTTGTAAAAGAATTTACATATTGATGAATCTTTTGTTTTCTCTCTTGTTGTTGTTGCTCTGTCAGTTCTTTCTGATTGGCATTCATTTCATTATTTCCCGTTTGTTGAATATTCTTTATATATTCTTTTAATTCTTTATTTAAATCTTCATCTTCATTATTATCTTTAATATTATTGTTGTTCAACTTTTTCTTTTTTTCTAAATATTTTTGTTTTGGTTGTTGTTGTTTTTGTTGTTTTTGTTGTTGTACATTATTTTGTTGTTGTTGTTGTTGATTTAGTGCTTTTTGTTTTGAATGTTGTTGTAAAGGTGGTTGTTGTTGTTGTTGTTGTTGTTCCTGTTGTTGTTGCTGTTGATGCTCTGAATATACATATACTAACAATAAATTCAATATTAATAAAATAAATATATATTTATATATATTTTTATAAGATGATATAAATATCATCTTTTTATATTTTTTAACTATATATATAAATATTAATAAATATAAAAAAATGATTAATAATCTTCTTTTTTCTTTCAATTAATGAAACTTTACACAATCCTTAGATGACAACTTATTTTTTAAGTTCAAAATTTGCAAAAAAATAAATTTATTTTATTTTTAATTTGGTGAGTCAGAGAATGCATAAATTGTTGGTTATTGATGACAAGACATACAATGACAAAGCAAAAACTATTAAAAAAAAATAATTTAGGTTTCTTGATTAATATATAATAGTTTGATACAGATTTTATTTTAATATGTTAATTTTAGTTAAATTGGTTGATGTGTGTTGATTGATTGATTGATTTGGTTCGGTTCGGTTGGTTTAGTTTGTTGGTGTATGGTTGAAAGAATAGTTTTTTTAGTATCGGTATGACGTAGTAAGACCCGCAATGTCATAGAATCTACAAATGGGACTGAGTGCTCTTCCTTTTAAATCTCTAGAATGCCACTCTCGTAATAGTGGTGGTTCACACTCAGTCCCATTTGTAGATTCTATGACATTGCGGGTCTTACTTCGTCATACCGATAGCTAAAAAAAAATTCAGTTGACATCATCATGTTGCTTGTTATTGTGCACGGTTGGTTGGTCTTAGGCAGAGGTATAATACGTAGCTTGCTGTATGCCCGCTCGCGGTTGGCTTTGTAGTTGTCAACGGTTGGCTCGCTCGGTTGGCACCTGACATTTCGCGCGGTTGTGCGGCTCGTTGACATTTCGCTCGGTTTGGATGGGGGTCTTGGCAAGGCTGAAGGTAACTTGCTTTCAATTACGCTCACTCGGTTGTGGCAATGTAAACGAAGCAGATAAATTCAATGAGGGTTTTCTTTTGCTAAAAGCTTCACGCGGATTCCGTTCATCTTTAGTAACTAACTAAGATATATACTAGGAATGGTGATCTTTTTGTTGGTTTGTAATGCCCAATGGTTGTAATAATAATGACTGCAGGTTGTCGATCGACGTTGGACCGAACCGGAGTTGGTATGAGATAGTGGCAATAATTGTGGCTCTTCTCCAATTCAATATTCATTTGAATTGATGTCAGGAAATGAGGAGAAGCATGACAATATAGTATTGCATATCGATATATACCTATTACAGTACCAATGGCGCATTTGTGGGTTTGTTATGGGTAGTAAACTTCTTAGGGAATGAGAGCATTGTTGCACGAGAGGCAAAAGTCCGGTTCCTTAGATATTATTGTTACGGGCCATGAACAAAAGAGACCAAGAAGGATTGCGGCGAAACCTATTTAAAGCAAACAATGCTTTGTTTCGGGCACCCAATCGGTCATGTTGTTGTTGTTGTTTTGGGAATTCAGATTAGGTACTCTGACCAACTGAGATATCCCGGGATTTAAGCAGGATTTAAGTAATTCCTGTTAAAGTAGAGTTGTTTTTTTTTTTTTGAGGGATAATAAACCCAGAAAAAAAAGAGGTTTTGAATACGAATGTCTGTCGAATAGACATGGTATTCTAATTGGTTGGAACAAGAGAGTTGTCTTACTGTCTCTGTTCCATTGGTTGGTTGTTGTTTTGGTTTGGATGGTTATCAACACGGGCAATATGTTGATATTGTCGGTGTTGATATTGGTTTCCAGCAGCAGCGGCAGCATTAGCAGCATTTGCTAAAAGGTTAATACGATCTTTCTCTTGTTGGCGAAACTCGGAAAGAATATTGTTGTACCTATAGTGGAGGTCGTGGAAGGTAATAGTAGATTGGTCTTGGTGGTGTTGCTCAATGAAGCAAACGTAGACTATCAGTAGCAAGTTTAGCATCTCCAGCGTGCGCTTGGCAGTATCCGATTTCGAGTCACTGATATCGTTGACCATAGCCAGGAAAATACCACATTCATTTACAGGAGCAGGAATATAATGAGCATCCGGAGGATAATCATCATCTTCTTCTTGATCTTCTTCTGGTGGATGTTGCAAGAATTGGTCTCGGTGGGCATCGTAATACAATTGTAGACGATCGTCATCATCATCGTCCTGGACCAACTTCTTACTGATTTTCAACCAGTCGTAAAACAGTTCCAAAGTATCTTTTGAACATACTTTTAAGATTAATTTGTCAAATTCTTTCAATGGTATACCATATGCCTAAATAATTATTATAAATTGGTTAGCATATATATATATTTTTTATTTAGCAAAAATAAATTTTATCTATTTACTTTTTTCTTTATTTTTAATTCTAAAATTGATTTGCCAGTGGAGAGAAACGTTTCAAATCTATCATTCCGATTTAAATTGATACTAGTGAATATAGATTTATCGACAATTAAATTGTTTATGTTTTGTTCCAATAAACATATAACATCTTGATTGTCTCTCAAGAATAACAACTTCAGGTCGTCATTCATTCTTTTTGAAGAACCCAATCAAACTTGATCTTCAAAAATATATAAATAATAATAACTCTTATACAAAACTATTTTATTTTTTTTGTTTAAACTAAAGTAAAGCGGAACAATGGATGTGATCAAAAACAATCAATGTAAAAAAAAAAAAAAGATTATTTTTTGGTGGAAACATGGTTTTAAGTGAAAATTCATGTGAATGGGGGTGTTTCTTTAATATTTGAGACATTAATTTATTTTTTATTTATAAATAATGATAATCACAATACATATATTTTTTTATTTATTTTAATTTTTCGATAAATGAAATAATAACATTGATTGATTCATGCGATTCTTCAAATGATACCGATTGTTGTATTTCGATGAGTTGATCTTTTGATAATGGAATGTTGTCGAGTAGATACTCAAGAGTCTGATAGAAATTCTCTTGGATAAGACCATCTACAAGTTTTACGACATTCAATGTTTTAATATCCAGGTTGAGAGTCTCTCTGTTTTCAAAGAGTAATCGAACTGCTTCGATTTGACCATGTTCAATTGAAATTTTAAGAGCATCGATAGTGCATCCCTCCGAACGATTTTCAAATAACCACTCGACGACTGGGAACTGTCTATTACTTGCCGCAATATCCATTGTCGTTGTGTCAAAAACATAGTATCTCGACAACTTGTTGAACTCATGGAGATATTTGATCGATTCGAGTTCACCGACTCTTGCAAGAGTAGCGACAATATTTTGACTGCATCGTTCTGTTGTGTTTTCATGAAGCCATCTTAAACTGTCTAAATGTCCTTTGTAGGCGGCGGAATCAGGGACAAACGTTGAGAGTTCTTCAGTGCTATTGGCATACAACCATTGAAGTAATTCTAAATTGGCAGTTACTTCAACATCCCAGGTAATTGTGACATTCGTTCGGTTTGTAAGCATGAATTTCAGAACATTCAAGTGTCCATTCTGTATTGCATTGATGATTGCAATTTTTGAACAACCTTCTGTTCGATTGTGATGGAGCCACTCGAGAATTTCGACGTACCCTTTTCCAGCTGCAATATCCATCGCCATATGATCCCAAGGTGCGTTTGTATTCTCATGTATCCATTTGACTGTATCGAGTTGGCCAGAGAATACTGCCTGCACAGTGTGTTGTATATTCCAATTTGTCGGATTAGCAGTGGTATTCTCACACACCCATCGAAACATTTCAAAACTGTGACGTGCAGCACACACTGAAAGCTGAGGGAAATACCTTACATTGTATCGTAGCAACAGTTTAAATATCTCTATATGATTATTTTCAAGTGCCAACTCTACAAGATGACTATCTTCATCCAATGATTGTTGGTACTCTCCCAGTAGATATTCAACCGCTTCAAAATGACCATTTCCGATTGATTGCCTAAAACTTTCCATAATGGTGTCAGGTGGATCATATCCATTGCATTTTGATTTTAGGAATTGCAACATTTCAACATTGCCCACAGATGAAGAATTAATAAATGCTCTCTTCAAATAATGTAGTGGACATTGTTGTCTGGATGACTCCACTTGCTCGAAAAGATACTTGAGTAGTTGTAGATTCCCAGACAGTGGTGCATTAGCGATTGCTTCATTATACATCCAATCGAAACCTTTGAATTGTTTGAATATGTACTGAACGATATCGAATCGATCACCTATACATGCAAGGAATAGATTGGAATTCAACATGCCCTTTGGATTTCTAAAGTAATTGTAGACTTCCAAAAGATAAATAAACATCTCCAAACTACCACACTTTATTGCTTTTCTAAAAAGAGAGTTTTCCGATAGAGTGTCTCTTGGATTGCTCTTGTCATTGAAATATAACTTGAGTAAATCGAGATAATTGTAAGTTATCAAAATGATTGGTTGCTTTAATAGTTGATTCCATTTGTATGCTTTAATTGGCTGACCATCGTTAATGGTGACACCTATCGATCTAACTTTTTCAAATATCAATCTGTTTAAAATCGTATTGTTAAATACTTTGGAAAAAATTGTGTTGTTCATTATCTATTTTGTTTAATTTTTTTTTTGAAAAAAAAATCATCTTCATGAAAGATTTTAAAAATTAAAAAGGATAGCAATGATAAAAAATATTTCAAGTGTTTCCAAGAATGGTACAATTTTGAGTTTTTATTATAATCTTGATATATAATTTGATTTTATTTAATATCGTAATCTAGATAGATTGTTTTATTTAAAGTTATTAAAAAATAGATCTATTTTTTAAAATTGTTTGAACATTGTTCGTCATCTTGCCAAAATAAAAAATATTTTGGAGCTCTTTCAAAAGGTAACTGTCATCGTTAGAAATTCCAAATTATAAGACATTAACATTAAATTTGAGCTTTTCAATAACAGGTGGAAGTTAGTTTGCATAAAAAAATTAATAATTATTAACATTATTTTTTAATGTTGTAATGAAAGAAGGTAATACCACTGACGTATGTATGTTTATCGGCATAAGGATTGACCAGATACCCTATGCCATACAGATATATGTCTATCATCATCCGACTTTAACTCAAGTGGTAGAGTGTTTGACTGTAGTAAGAATCACAAGAGATATCAAAAGGTTGCTAGTTCGAGTCTGGCAAGTCGGATCTTTTAAAAATATAGTATCCGCATGCGGTAAGAATAAGGATCAGTCAACAAATTGTAACGACAATACCACTTTTTCAAAATTCAAATTATTTTTCATTTTTAAAATTCCTGGATTAGCTTACAACAAAAACAAAGAATGTGAACTGTGCTTCACATACTGCTCTGACCCATATTTCCATACATTCTTTAATTGTCGAGCAGTTATGCACAGATTCAACCTTAACACCATTCTTGACTCCTTACAGCTTTCAGGTGGTCAACGATTCGATTGGACTATGGAAGACGCGTATCAGTTGGTTAGAAGAAAGGACAACATCACTACTCTCGTTTCACTTGTCTTTCATCAAATCTGGAAATTCTATTGTAAATCCTATTTTGGCGGTACTCCTCTCCACGATAACAACCTACTATCTAATGAATCTATCATTAATGAATATATACAGCACTTATCAGTAATGAAATTAATTATAAATAACAGTATCAGTAACTTACAATCCAAACTTAAATAACCAATAACCAATCAAATGTCAGCCAACTATTATTTCCTCTTCTTCATTTCTTCATTTTCAAATTAACCAATTCAATCATCAGTATTCTCATCAGCTTAACAATCTATTAATATCAATAACTAAAATAATTATAATAACAATCAAAATAGCAATCAATTGCAGAATTATGAAAAAGTAAAAACTGTAAAAAAAAAAAAAAAAAAAAAAAAAAGAAAAATTCGATGGTTTACACCATCCCCAATATATTACTTAATAAATCATTTTTTACTTCTTAAAAAAAAAAAAAAAAAAAAATTTCATTTTTAAAAACTCAACGACTATTCAAAAAACGACTATTCAAAAAACGAACGATCAACTTTACTATTCAAGTTCTTACACTAACTCTGGATAGGTATGATCAATTTATATTTAATAAACATAAAACAAGTTCTTACACTAACTCTGAATAGACTTTGAATTATTTGAGTTGATAATTAATAAATAAATAGACTGATCATCTACCTATTTATTAAAAAATCTTTTTTTGCAAAAAAAAAAAAAAAAAATAATAATAATCCCTCTAAAATATCATTTGCATTTACATTCCTAATATATCCAGGTTGAAAGTGAGTTGACCAAAGAAAAATCGAAATAAATAAAATTTAATTAAATTTTTCATTTTTTTTGCTTTTTTTGGTATGTTAAAAACAATGATATTTTGTAGGGAATAATAATAATATTTTATTGGCAATTATATATAATATAAAACACGAACTAGCAGGTTAATATCAATACCTGCAATTTGTTGACTGATCATGAGTCAACAAATCTTTTGAAATCATTTTATTTGAAAAATGTGATTATAAAAAATGAAGTTCACATTTTTCAAATGAATTTTGACCCTCTAAAATATCATTCGCATTTACATTCCTAATATATCGAGGTTGAAAGTGAGTTGACCAATCGAAATAAATAAAATTTAATTAAATTTTTCATTTTTTTTTGCTTTTTTTTGGTATGTTAAAAACAATGATATTTTGTAGGGACTGATTTAAAGAGTATTACTATGAAATGATTATTTTGTTATTAATAATCTATATTTTTTATCAAATCCTACCTTAACAATCAGTAATTAAGGTTGTACAAAAAAATTACTATTAAGAAAAAAAAAAAATTAAAAAAAAAAAAAAATTAAGTAGCAAATTTAAAAATGATTTGTGTTGTTATGTTTTGAACTCAATCGAGTCTTTTATATATAAGAAATGCAATTATATCAAACACCAGTAGAAGAGGAGCAAAAGGGTGAATTAGAAAATATAGGGGATACAGATTTCCAAGATGAATCACTGATAAACTTCAATAGAATCTATATACTTTATTATGAATGTTTGGAGAAGAGAAATGATTGCTTAAGATCAAAATGTGTAAAGTTCTTTGTTGAATATCATCGATATAAATTTATACATTATTTCGATGTTCAAGGTTATATCAAGTTCATTCTCGATGTCTTCTTTGATCCTTCATTCGAAGTTTTCAACAACATGTTACATTTTGAATGTCGTTTTCATAAACCAACAATACAACATATTTACAAAAGAATAATCAATGATAAAAGAGTAATTATTAAAAACAAGAGTTATTATTCATACATTTTTTACTAACCTTGTTTCAAACATATCAAATCCACTCAAAGAAACTAAATAATATTGAACATCAACTAAAGAAAAGAATAGAGATCTATCAAAGAAATTGTTATTTAAGCCTAATAGTTCGAACGAAATATGAATTTAATGACTTTTACAACAAATTATTGTCAAAGAATATAGACAATCAGAATACAGTTCAGGAACAAATGTATCAAAAAGGTGAAATACAATTGGATAAGAATATCAACACAAACACTAGTAGTGCTATTGTCAACAATCAAGAATCAAGATGTATTCTACCAGATATATTACTTGAAAGAATCATCTCATTTTCATTGGATAACTTACCAACATTCGATATAAGTCAAGTTGATCTCGAGATTGTATTGAATATTGCATTAGTTTCAAAAAAGCTCTTCAAAATTGTATCAAAGTATATTTCAAATGGTTATTATTTGCGAGGTCCCATCAAGCTGCAGAGTGAATATTGTAATATCAATTCACCTTTGCATTTCGATTATGATTCGATTAAATACATCAAATATGGTGAGAGTAGCGATCGTATCAATCAATTATTCTCAAGAGTCAAAGAGTTTAGTTTTGTTTATGACGAATTCGATTGTTCAAGTAGCAAAGACCGTAAACGGTATTATATCATTAGAGAATCTGAAGGTTATTACGAAGAGGATATCTATAATAAGGCCATAAAGTGTCAAGAATACTTGACAAGTCTTCCAGCAATGCCAAATCTAAAGAGTATCACTGTCACCAGCTACTTTGGATATAGAACCAACTACAGTTCATTCCTATCATCGATATTGACAAACACCCCCAATGGCAATGGTCATGGGATTGAATCATTCAAAATTGCCATCGACAAAGATTGGACCCATGGTCAGGGCTACTCTCACTTGGACTTTTTGGAGCCACTGTTACGATTACATTCAAATACATTGAAATCAATAGAAATCAAGTATTTAAGATTTTGCCATGATGAAGATATGAAAGCGTTACTTCAGATATTAGCTCCAACTTTGGAACATCAAAATTTCTCATTCATTTTGTATGCCGACTTTCGAATGTTAAAAAGAGTTTGTCAAGTTGATCAAGATCGAAAAGTCTATCAATATTTATTGAATCAAAAAATCCAAAATAATATACCTTATGAAGATTATGATGATAATTCTGACTATGATCAAGATGAAGAAGACTACGATAATGAATAAAAATGAATATTTGTTTTTAATGTTCAAACTAAAAGAATAAACTTAAAAAAATCAGTAAACTAACTAAGTGAATATATACATTGATATCAATGAGTTTTTACAAAAAATATAAAAATATATTCATTTTGTTTTAGTTTTATTATGTATATAAACTAAATTATAAAAATATTTTAGGAATTGATTTTCTTTTTATCAGACTATTTCTTTTATATGTTACAACAAAACAGTCCATCCCGATGCAAATGAAAGTGTTTCTTGTTCTTGGTCTAGTTGGTGAAGGATTGAGCACAAGGCAGTCTGAATCGATGATTCATTGGAAGAAGTGGAAAGTGAAATAAGCTGTGGGGTAACTACGGTCTTGCAGATGTTGTACATATATAGTATACTTTCTTTGTAATTGGAAACGGCAATTTCCACTGGTGACTTGGTTTGTGTAATGATTCTGTACTCATAGTCAGAGTTGGACGAGAAAGTCTTGAGGATTGATGTGAGGACACCGTGTTGCACTTGGAAGATAGGATCCTGGGAAATGGTTGTCCATGTGAAGCTGTCATTGCAAGACATCGGTGGAGAACGCCAAATCATAGTGTCCTGTGGAGGAGAGTCTTCCGTTGGCTTTGGTAGCAGTGATGGGAACAACTTAAAATTGGTTCTTCTCTGTGGTGATAACATCATGGTTGGCGCATGGAATGAAGATGGACGTTGGAAATTCCAAGGTGGTGTCTTTGATGAGCCACTGCCAGCACTGGATGTAGTTGTTTTTGGTACCTCTAAATGTGTTGGTTGTTGTTGTTGTTGTGGTGATGGTTGTTGTGGCTGTGTCGATGGTTGTGATGATGGTTGTTGTTGTTGTGGATCTTTCTTGTTGTCCTGTTGGCTGGATGTTGTTTGTTGGCTCGGTTGGCTTGATGTGGCATTGTCTTTGGTCGACGACGACGATGTATTACTAGGATTCTCTTCTGTGAGTTTACTAATATCGGTTGGAATCTTTGATGTTGACTCTGTCTGTTGTTGAAGGTATTCCTTCATGATGAGGTCGAAACTTGCCTTTCCAGTTTGGAGGAACGGATGATTCAAGGCATCACCCAAAGACAATCTCTGCTTTGGTTCCAACTTTAACAGACTAGTTATAAAATCTATACAAACTTCATCTTTTACTCCAAATTCTTTCATTCTATTAAATTATTAAAAATATATATAAATAAATAAATAAATAAGCAATTAGTATTAATAATATTAATCATTATATTATCATAATATTGTGATGATTAAGAAGGTTATTGTTAATTTATAAAAAAATAAGGTACTAACTACCAATTCCTCGATATTAAAAAAAAAAATATCACATTAAAAAAATTCCTAAAATTTAAAAATTATCCTCGTAATATCATTTATATCCACATCATATCACACGTCGAATCACACACTCTATCCCAAACATTAGATCTATGTTTGGAAACAACAAACAATAAAAATTAATTATTAAAGATGTATGTTCTTTCACCTCCATTCCAAGTGGAACATGATAGAATGAGTGTGCAGTGGAGGCGATATTAAAAAAAAAAAAAAAGGTGTGGTGTTGAAAAAATGAGATTTTTGTGTGTGAGTTTTTTGAACCTTACTTTTTAGGAATTGTATCAAGACCGCTTTGAAACTCAGAACTATCGACCATCTTTGCAAGGTTTACCAGTGCAGCTAAAACAGTGGATTGATTGAGTAATGGGAATATTTCATTGATCAACTCTCTTCCTGTAAGAAGACGGAATGCAACTGCACCGATTGCCCAAATATCGACTAACAATGGGTTGTATCCCTCATTGTTGGTATCGCAAATGATCTTTCCTTTTCTTGGTTCTAAGTTTGGTGATAATATAATATGAATGATTTCTGGTGGCTAAAACAATATAATAATAATAAATAAAGATAGAGGTTTTTAAATTAATATAACTTTATGTTAGTAAAATTCAAGTGATATTTATAGAATGTATTTATTGTTACCATATATAAAGGTGAACCTGCAAGTGTAGAGTGCATATCATTGTCATTCTTTGTAATGGAGGCATAACCATAGTCGGTGATCTTGATGACTGGTAGATCGTCGGCATCGTAGGTGTAGTTATTGGAAGTACCATCCTTAAAGATGTTGAAGAAATCTTTCTTCTTTTGCTCAGCATCGTTCGATGCAGACTTTTTCTTGTTGCTGAGCAGCAGGATGTTTGCTGGTTTAATATCTCTGTGTGAGCACTTATGATTGTTCATAAATTGAATGGCACTGATAATCTGATAGACGATATGTGATACCAATGGAATCGGTAGACCTTCATCAAAAGTATACATAAAGTCTTCAAGAGTACCTCCATCAATATACTCCAACACGAAAATTGCTGTTGTTTTATGTCTCTACAATAATAATAATAATAATAATAACAAACAACAAACAATATTATTGTTAATATAAAATATCGGAATAGATAAATAGATCGATTGTAATATAAATCTCAAAGATAACTTACAAAACATTCAATTAGCTTAATGATATTAACATGTCTATCTGGTGAGTTTAAAGTAAGTAATGCATTGATTTCACCTTGAACTTGACTATGAATAGATGATTAGATGATAAGAAAGCATATGTTAGATTTGTTAATCAAAATGAATAATAGTTGTTATACATACTCCCACGATGCTCTATTTTGATTTATATCAACCAATTTGATAGCAACCACTTGATCTGGGGAATCTTTCTTTATAGCTTTGTAAACGACACCACTTACACCTCGACCCAACTCTTTGATATTAGAGTAGGTCTCAGGCCAATACAATATTCTTTCTCTATTTGACATATTGTCAATATTAATAAACTAAACTAAACTAATCTAGACTTTAAACTATTTATAATGTAAAACAAACAAAAATCTGAATTATTATTATGAAAACAAAAATAAAAATAATTAGGAAAAAAAAAAAAAAAAACAAATTTTAATAATTTGTCAAAATTAATCAATAATAATAATGAAGTACAAATATAATATGTTTTGATTGTTGATTGTTTGTTTTCTTTTTTTTTCTAATTTATTGAATATATAAATTGCTTAATCTAAACTAAACTATAAATCTATATTTGAAAAGTTAACTTTTTTTAATTTATACTTTGCTAGACCACATCATCAAAAAATAAAAATAAATTAAATTAATTAAAAAAATTTTTGTGTTTTTTAAAACTTCAAGTTTTTGCAGTGATCTTTGGTTATGAAGACGCGAATCACCACTTTTAACAATATTTTCTCAAAAATGTGTATAGTTGCTTAAGACGAGACACTAAATAGGATAAACTCGGATTTCTTGTTAAATCAATACTCTTAATCAATTAATCTATAACCCCCCAGTAATTAAGATCTATTTATTTATCAAAAAAAATCAAAAAAGTTTAATACGATTGAGTATACTCATTCATTATACTAGTATAGTTATTAATTAACTACCGTAATAAATATTAAATAATAAATAATTAATCTTTAAAAATATATATATTTTAAATATCAAACAAAAATTATTTTTATTTAAAGTTGTTGTTTGAAGGTTGAAAAATCAAATAAATATTACGATTTTTAATACTAAAAAAAATAAATAAATTAAAGAGTCGCACTATAGATAGTTGAAAGTGAAGTTGTATGTAAATTGCTATTGTATTGTGGGTTGGTTGCTTTTTTTTTTTTATTCTGATTCCATAATCATTGCCTCTTCAATATTTCCATTATGCTTGCTCAACATCTCCTTTGCTCTTTGCTCTGTTATTCTTAGGGCATCGACCAGTATCGATACTTTCTCTTGTGACATGACCAAGTTTTGTTGTTGTACTGGGAGTTGTTGAGTAGGAAGTGGTGGCATATATTGTTGTGGTTGTGGTTGTGTTTGTTGTTGAGTTTGTTGCAAGATAGAGATTGGTTCTTGATGGTGATATTGTTGAAGTGGTGACGATTGTTGTTGTTGGTGTTGTTGGTATTGTGGTGGTAATGGTTGGAATTGTATTTGTGGTGAGTTTGGAATTTGGTGTGGACGGATTGGGTAGAGCGTGTGTTGCAGTGGATCACCCATTGGTTTGTTGGCAATCGGATTGGTTTGGTTGGGTACGACACCTACTGTTGGTGGAATGTATGCTTGTTGTATTGGTGAATGTTGTTGTTGCTGTTGTGGTTGTTGGGGAATATAAGGTTGTTGTGGTGGCATGTTGTAGGAGCTTGGTGGAGCGGATGCTGGAACTTGGATGACAATCGGTTCCTCTTTCTTTTCGGCACGAGCAGAGAATGGGAATGGAATGTTATTGAATATCTTTGGTACACCAAATATTGGATTCGATTTTGTTTGTTTTGTTGTGGTTGAAGTGCTGGCAGTAGTAGGATTGTTTTGCTGTTCGTTTGCCAATGCAGTTGCCAGTGGTGACATATCTTTTGGTGAATTCGATAGTTCTTCGAAAGATTTCGCATCTAATGAACTATAGGTTGATGATGATGGTGATGACGATGGAGATGATGATACATTGCTTGTTTGTTGTTGTAGATGTTGTTGTTGATGTTGTGGAATCGAAGAAGAATTGGATGAGGAAGATGAAGAGGTCGAGGAAGAAGGAGATGAAGATAAATTAACAGAATTTCTTTGTGAATTCGAACCATTTGCGACAGGTACATTAATTAAAATTGGATGACTATTATTATTACTATTATTACTAGTATAGTTTGGTGAATTTAAAATTGCCATTGTATCTATTGATGTATGAAAATTACTATTACTTCCATGATTATTGTTATTACTTTGATTGTTACTATTATTGTTGTTATTTAAATTACTATTATTATTGTTGTTGTTGTTATTGTTATTGTTATTTGATCTTAAGGCAGTACTTGTAGTTTGTATCAGTGAAGTCATCAAAGCAGGATTGGTTGCCAGATTATTGATAACTTGTGGTATCATTTGTTGTACGAATTGATTAGATAACAACGATACAAATAATGAATCTAATCCATTACTATTAATAATATTATTATTATTATTGTTATTATTATTATTATTACTATTTGGTTTATTATTATTATTATTATTATTATTGCTATTGTTATTGTTATTAATGAATTGATTGAAATTGATCTTTGGTACAACAGATAATCTCAAGATAGATTGTTGTGTTTCCTGTAGGAAGATGAATGCTTCTTCCAACTCTTCGTCACTTGATATGGTGATGTTGTCACCGACTTCGTCGAGATAGGTAATAACGAACGATTCAACCAAACTGAATAGCTCCGTTAGCTTTTGAGAGAGTGAAGCAAATGCTGGTTGACCTTCAAATGAGAATCTTCTAACATCACCTTCAAAACATACTTTGAATGTATATGTCATTTTTCTATTACTATCTTTGATATTGTATTATAATGTATTGTATTGTATATATATTTAATATTAATTAATTAGAAATAATAATAATAAAACTATAGTAAATAGTAAATAGTAAATAAATAAAATTTTAATCTTATTAATAAATATTATAATAATTATTTTTTTAAAAATAATAATGTAATCTATTATCTAATTATTATTATTGATCTTATCGATTTTCAAATAAACCACCAATAATTATTGTGTTTTTTTTAATTCGGATATTTTATATGATGATAATAATAATAATAACGAAAACAAAATGTATGGTTGGTTAGGTTGGTGTTATGTTATGATATTTATTATTACACACTTCACTCCACTTCACTTTAAAAAAATAGAAAATAAATAATAGATAGATAATTATGAAGTTATAAATAATGGAATAATTTTTCAATAATTTTTCAAAAAATTTGAAGATAATAATTATTATTATTATTATTTTAAAAAAACAAAGATAGGATAAGATATTATTTAATTGATAGTTGATGTTTTATCTATTGTTATTTTTATCTAACTAACTATTTTTTTTTTGTTAATTTACAAAATTGATTGTGTATTAATTTGATTTAATTCACTGGTAGTTTTTTTTTTTTTTGATTTTAAAATTTTTTTTTTTTTTGTGTGACCTTTGCACGTTTGGGTGTGATTCTTGGGAACATCCAGAATTTCTCATGGAACAAAGAAATCAACGTTTATTTTTGTTTTTTTTCCAAATAATTTTCTATGCAAAACATCTTTGTGGTTTCTATTACATAATATAAATCTAATAATTGTTTTATTTTTTGTCTAAGATCTTATTTCTGATTAATGATTCCTCAGAAGTAAAGTAATTTTCATTCATCCAAACCTTTATTTGTACATTTTTGGTTGTTGCTTACAATGAAAACCTATAAGACGTGGCCATATGAGTTTTAATAGATGTTGCGCTCGGTAAACTATTTTAAAAATATATTTAAAGTTCTTTAAGTTTTAGGATTGGATTGGGAGAGTAGTTTAGATGGATTGAATTAATTGATTGGTCAAAAAATAAAAAAATTATATACAAATATTTATTAATTTATTACTTTTTCATGATTGTTTTGGGTTTAAACTATGATGATAATTATTATTACTACTACCACTGCTATTATAACTATTTGTAGTTGATAGATTCGTAATTGGTGAAATTTGATTATGTTTTACTTTATTATTGTTATTATTATTTGAAAAGTTTATATTTATACTATGAATATTATTATTATTATTTGAATTGTTATTAATATTATCATTATTTTGATTGCTATTTTGATTATTATTATTATTATATAAAGATAATGAAGAAAACCATTGAATCCAACTATTTTCGCTATCCTTCTTTAGGGATTTGAGCATTCTTAGAGCATCATACTTTACAGAGTCAATAAAGTAGTAGTCATTGATACGCTCGTCAATTGTGAATCCATTGCGATGATAGAATTCTAACGCCTCTTTATTCAGACACTTAACATGTAGAGAAGCCAATGTACAATTTACACTCTTTAAATCTTTACAAATAATCTAAAAATATTAAATAAATAAATGATATTAAAACTAAATAACTCTTTCTTGAGCTGGTTGGGTAGGGTATTTTCATTAAATACATACATTCAATAAATTACTACCAATTCCCAAACCTCGATATTTATCTTTAACACCAAGCGTTAGAATGTAACCTTCTACTTGATTGAAAAACATTGTACATATTCCAGTCTCTCTGGTTACTCTTGCAGTTGCAACACCCACAATCTCTTCTCTCTGCATTGTTGGATTACTTGTTTTATATTGATGTATTAATGATTTGTTTTTTCTATTATTATTATTATTATTATTATTATTATTTTTACTGTTACTACTATTATTGTTATTGTTGTTATTTATCTTTTCAGAGGTAAAAGAAGTAGCAACATTACTACTGCTACTACTGATACTGCTACCCTCAACAGATGATGTAGAAGATACAGATGTAGATGAAGATGTAGAAGAGTTTGATGATGTTGATGATGTAGATTCATTTCTATCGTCATCATCATCATCGTAGTTGTATTCATCGTTTTCATCTATAATGTTATGCACACTCATGCGTTGTTGATCTTTGATATTATTATAATCGTAGTCATTATCATTATCATTATCATGTACTATCACAGCCAAAACCGATAGGAAATGATTTTGAAGTAGTTTATTATAAAATGAATTCCTATATTTAACTGGAAACAATTCATTCTGTTTTTGATTTGAATTGAATCATAAAAGTATATTAGTATTACAATATTCATTAAAAACTAATATATTATATTAAATACTTGTAATAATCTTAAATTATAAACATCTCTCTTTTCAAATGGTCTATATATAATTGGTGGCGGTATTTGTTTCTTCTTCTTCTGATTACTATTAAGATGATCATTCATTTGTTGTTGTTGTTGTTGTTGTTGAGTTTGACTTTTATTTGTAAATACATCAAGAATAGTAGTATTAGAAGTTGTTGTAGTTGTTGTTGTTGTTATTAAATCTACATTATTATGCAAATCAACTATATTTATACTACTATTATTATCAATATTTTCATTAATGTTGTTATCATAATTCTTTTTTCTATTCATCAATCCCAAAAAAAAAAAAAAATATTTATAAAAATAATTTGTGTTCAATCATTATAATTGGAGAGGTGGTTAACTATTTTTTTTTATTAATTTTTTTAAACAAATAATAATGTATTTTATTGGTTCAAAGAAATTTGATTAGTAAATCTTTAACAAATTCCTTTTAAATTTCACCTCTAACACAAAACAATCTTGCACTCCTGAAAAATATCAAATATTTTCTGATGAAAAAATCAATTTTATATTTAGTTTATCTTTTTTTAGTCTTTTGTTTTTTTATGTTGTTATTAATATAAAAAGTGTTGTTCCAATACAACATTTAAAATTATATATCTAATTATCTATTTGGGTATATTGGATTTTATTTAATTAAAAACAAGATTTTCTCTGAAACTTTTTGAATTGATGGATGTGGCGATGTCTTTTGCAGTGGTTCAAGATGTTGTGATATATTTTGGGACTGTAAGTAGGGGATATGCTTTGGTTGCGACGACAACAGCAACAGAATCTTGATTGCTGTCATTTGAGGTGCAATCGAAACATAGTCCAACTGGAGATACTCAGAGAGCAATGGCACCACATTGTTCTCACTGACAATAAGACTTTGATTATCCTTGTTCGATCCAACCAGAATAGCAACAGCTTCGAGACCCAACATTCTCAGTGTCTCAAAACTAGAATCCAACAACGATATATACTTTTGTAGAATTCTTTCTCTATGTGTTCCATTATTAATTAAATCTTGAGTATATTCTATATTAAAAAAAATAAATAGATAGATAGGATAGACAGGATAGATAAAAGTAAGTAAATAATGTTTCATTTTAATAAACTAACTATTCATTCATCACTAAAAAAACTACTTACTTGATGATAATATTCTTGATAGTGATGATGCAACTCTTAGGTCGAAACCATCGTTGGTAGAGTTGACAAACATGTCTACAAGTATTTCGGCACCACCCATTTTAATTAGTTCATCTTGAGCTTCGTTTGATTCCAGTAGCATTGTCAGACACCAAACAATTTGAAGACGTATCAACTCGTTCTGATGCGCAATTTGACGAATCAATATTGGTATACCACCCTTTGAAACTATATCTTTAACATTGATATCCTTGTGTGACAATGTTTGTAACACTCTGATGGTTGCAAACTTTATGTTCTCCGATCTCTCTTGAATCAATTGTAAAACGGTATTGACACCCAATTGATTTCTAAATTGATTACTTAAATCCTCTGTTATTATTATTATCATCATCATCATCATTGTTAGTTATATTGTTAGATTACATTAAACAATTATGACTACTACTACTACTTACCATTTGACAATATACAATTTAATGAACGAAGAGTAATAAGTAAGATATCTTCAAATTTACAGGAGAGCAGTTCAAAAATGATGGGATAGATGTTCATTGTGAGAAGTGATGGGTAGTTTGATTCACTTTTGGCGAGTGTTTCGATTGCGTTCGCTGCCTTGGTGAGATTGGCAAGTGTTGGCGATGCTATTAGATCGCGACACAATGTCATGATCTTTTGAATCTTTTCCTTTCTATCGAGATCTTGCACGGTGACACTTGGCGATACATAGTGAGGTGAGTTTGGTGGTATCTCTGGTGAGATTCCCTCACCGTTGTTGTTATTGGGTGATAGTGATTGTTGAGATGGTTGTTGTTCACCCGCTGGTTTTTGATAGCGTTGCAGTGTGTGCAGTGGTTGACGCAATACCTTCAGGATGGTCTGGAACGACGGTCTGGCCGATGGATCAATGGAGAGACACAGACGAATCAGCTTGTCAATGGTGAACGGACAGTTTGCTGGCGATGGACGAACGTAGTGCGAATATCCATTGACAACATTACACTTGAGATCGGTTAGTTTGGTTTCACGCGAGAACATCTCCCACATCATAACACCGAAACTGAAGACATCCACCTTGGTATCGTATCCACCGGCACCGCCAGTCAACACATGGAACAACTCTGGTGCCAAGTAATGTGAATGTAAAATCTGATTATTAATTGGATTCATCAGTTTCTTCTTCAAAGTATCGTCTTTCAATCCAGCAAATCCATAATCCTTAATATACACTTTCAAATCTGAATTTAACTGGTTATTGAAGAGAATAAGATTAGTTGGTTAACACAATCATAACTTTCTAATGAATAATCTAACAACATACTAAAACATTCTTTGGATGTAAACTTCTATGAACTACATTGAATGAATGTAAAAATGAGAGAGCCGAAGCAATCTCCTCTGAAACTCTAATGATAAAAGGCAATTCATTTCTCTCATCGACACTCTTTAGTATCATATCTAAATTGTTACCTGTGATATATTCTGTAAAGGTATTGAATTTAGATGTCATTGAAGCTCCCATTAATGATAATACATTTGGATGTTTAATTGAACTAGTTAAAAAGAAGAAGAAGAAGAAGAAAGAAATGAAAAAGTGTTAATAACTAAAACATTGTTATAAGCTATATATATATTATATAAAGACATACATTAAAGTTTCAATTTCATTAAATAGAATTGGAGTTGATTGTGGTGTAATGAAATTCCATTGTTTACCAACGATACGTTTCTCTTTGTAGATTCCAGCACGTGCAGTCATACCGTGATTTCCATAGCCGATGATCTCCTTTGGGTTGAGTTCGTGTTTGATGTACCATGAACGTTCGGTGATCGATGCTGCAGGCACCGCTGTGTATTTCTCTTCGATCTCGCCGTCACAGAGAATACGCTGCACCAGATCTTCGTCGGCCGACTGCTGTTTCTGTAGATGATGTGCGTTGTTACGAATGTCATCCGGTGCCAGAGTGTAGTGTTGCTGCGAGAGGTAGTTGCTCTTTGGCTGCACCTCGTTGTCGTGAGTGGCAAACTTGAGTTTCTGATTCTGATCCTTGAAGATTGCAATCATGTCGTCGAGCAGCCGCTCGTTGGCCTTGCTGTTGTTGCTGCTGGCGGCACTATTGTTCTGGCTGAGTGTGTTGGCTGTGAGTGGCGATGCCGAGAGTGTTGCGATCGGTGTTGGCGGCTTCGGTGTTGCCATGGCAATGTCTACCGGCGCATTCAACTTGGTGGCCGGTCTTATGGTGCCTGTTCCACTGGTGACATTGTATGGAACCGATCCCTTTGAGATACTGGCCGTTCCCGAGCTAACAACAGGCTGTGCTTTCTCATCGATCATTCCAAACGAATTGATCATCTGATCGAGTGTATCGGCGACATCGATTGCCTCACGTGTAAGAGTAGATAGTTTCTCATTGCTATTTCTATTCTTTGTTTGTGATTGATTCAAAGGAGCACCTGTACTCTTGCTAACACTTGCAGTTCCACTGGTGACAACTGTCGATGCCACTGGTTTTGTTTCAACGGGTTTTGTATCAATTGGTTTAGCTGTTTCAACAACTGGTTTGTTGGTTGCAATTGGTTGTTGTTGTTGCTGTTGTTCGGATGCAGGACGTGTGTTTAATAGCTGAGTAGAAGGTGCACGCTTTGATTGTTGTGTATATTTCCAATAGAAAGATTCTAGATCCATCAGTGTTGATTCCAAATCAAAGGTCGATGTCAAACGCAACAATTTGATACGTGAGTCTTGCTCGTTTTGATCGGTTTGCTCTGCATTTGGCAGAGTTTCATCGCTTGCCGACATATCATTGAGCAATGTCTCCAAGTAGTCGAATTGGTCACCTGGTATCTTTGACATTCTCGACTTTCTATTGTTGATAGATGCAGCATCAGTATCTAACTCTTCCTCTATTGTTTCACTTGCAATGTTATTGTTATTATTATTATTATTATTGTTGTTGTTGTTATTGTTATTATTTGCCAAAGTCTCATTGATTGCATTTTGAACATTCAGAAATGAATTGGTTGGAGATGCAGATGGATGTCTATGCTTATGATCTATAATCATCTCCTCCAACAAATCATCCAAGTAATTCTCTAAATTGATATTTATATAATATTAATATGAAATTAATGTTTGTTTTTTTTGAATGAAAACTTAAGAGTAAGTATTGTATATTTATAGAAATATTAAAAAATTTGATGAATTATAATATTACCTGACATTTTTGTTTGCTTGTTTGTTATTTAATGATGTTGATGTTGATTTTGATTTTGATAGGTTTATCGAAAAGAAATAATGATAATAATAATAATTCCAAACTGATTTATAAATTTATGTTTTTTTATTGTTATAGATTAGATTGTATGTAAAATTATTATTATTATTATTGTTTTTGCTTTTTATTTTGTTGTTTTTTAATGTTTAAATTTATGAAGTTTGATAAAAGATAAGATATAGATGATTGATCTTGAAACGCTGGAATGTGGGTGTGTTTATTTGGTTATAATTTGCTTGTTGTTTTTCAATTCTCTTGTTTATGTGTTATGTAATAATAAATAAATAAATAAATAAATAGTAATACAACAATTGCTTTGCTTTTTTAAAAAAATATATATGTGGAATGTATGTGTGGGTGTGTTTATAAATAAAATACATCAAACTTATATGAAATCAAGGTTTGTTTTTGGGTTTTTTTATAAATTTTTATTTTTTTGAAAAAAACAATGGTTTTTTTATTTTATTTTTTTATTCACTTTGATGGTGGTTGGTTTGCTTGTTTGTTTTTTTCAGTCATATGACCACTAAAAATTACACCCCCGACATCTATCTGGATGGACCATTCGATTGATCAACAATAGTGTTGATTCTTCCCACATTTATAAATACCAATGGTCAAATAAAATACAAAAAAAGCAAAAACAAAATAATAAAAAATAAGTTTTTTTTGATATTTTTAATAGTTATAATTTTTATTTTCTTAAGAGTACATCTGTTTTCAAATTTTGTATCTCCAATATAAAGATATCTAAAGGTGTTTCACAATTATCCATTTTGATTGTTCTTGAGTATTGGAAACCGATTTTTGTGAGAAGAGAACTCGATCTTTGGTTGTCGTTGTTTACGTTGGCTCCAAATCGCTTGGTATCCAGTTTTTTGGCAATGTATTGAATGGAGGCAATCGAAGACTCCAATGCATAGCCTTGTCCACGTCCACTCTCCATAAAGGCATAGCCCAGATTGACATCGGCATCGTGCTCGTTTGGACGACGTGCGACGAAACCGGATGTTCCAATCGGTACGTCGGGTGCCTCTTTTCTACAGACTTTCAGCATTGAGAATCCATTGTCTCTAAACGATTTATTCAGAGACTCTATATATTTCGCAGCGTTCTCTGTGCAAGTAAGTGTTCTGAAACCAATGAATCTCAGACAAAGTGGATCGTTGAATAACTCTATGAGAAATGGTTCATCAACACCCACTTGCATCTCTTTATAAATCAATCTTTCACTTTCGTAAAGAATTGGTGATTCTAATGATAGTTCCATCTTTTATTTAATTTTAACAATAAATAAATATAATCTAGTTTATAACAAACTTGTAAAATAAAAATTATTCAACAAAAAATTTAAAAGATTGCAATGCATTTTTGAAAAAAATCATTCAGCAAAGCTCGCTAGAACCAAATATAAATGTTTTATATTATTACCAGGGAAATGCAAACCAAACAATTAATAATATCAAAAAAAAAAAAAAAAGAAAACATGTCATATCTAAATTATCTAAAAGTTTCCAATGAACTGAACTTCAAAAATAACAATAATAAAAAAAATGAATATATCCTAATAGTCGTAATTATTACCAAAGTTAATTAAAAAATTTTTTTTTTATTTTTAAGTGCAATTAATTAATTGTCTGTCAAAAAAAAACTGTGAATCGAAATTTTTCAATGTTCTTTTGATTCTATTAACCCCCTCTTTAAACTTGACAAAAAAGGTGGACGAATATTTTTTGTTAAAGAACTAATCATTATTATTGCGATATTGCCTTTAATGAATTAAAGAATCGATGTAACCCCCATCTATACCGACTTACCATATACTCAATATATTAAATCGAGAAAATGACACGAAACATAAGATATTTATACTTATTTTCGATTCCTATAAATAAGATGGATTGATCAATCAATTACCATATCATTCAAATTATTAAATCAAAACAAACAAAACTAAACAAATTATAGAATTATTATTATCTCTTTATTTATCTTTATTGTAAATATATATTATTAAAAATGTCAAGTGTAGAAATTAAGTCAACTGATAAAGTATGGTATATCACTGGTGCCTCGAAAGGAATGGGGTTGATCTTTGTCAAGAAACTCTTGGAATATGGTTTCAAAGTTGTTGGAACCTCAAGAGATAAACAACAACTGATTGATGCCGTTGGTTCTGTTGGAAATTCAGAAAATTTCTTGGCTGTCAAAGTAGAGTTGGCCAATGAAGCCAGTGTAAAGGCATCGTTTGAAGAGGTACTTTCCAAATTCGGACGTATCGATGTCGTTGTAAATAATGCTGGTTATGCTGTGGCTGGTGCCGTCGAAGAGAACTCTGATGAGGAAATCCGTAAGAACTTTGATATCAATGTATTCGGTGTGTTCAATGTACTTCGTTATGTTACACCAATCCTCAGAAACCAAGGAAGTGGACATGTTTTCAACATCTCTTCAGTTGCCTCAATGCTTGGATTCCCAGGTTTCGGTGTATACAACGCTACTAAGTTTGCTCTCGATGGATTGACCGAAGCATACGCCTTGGAAGTCAAACCATTTGGAATCAACGTCACTGGAATCAATCCAGGTTATTTCAAAACTGAATTCTTAACTGTAAGTAGTGAATAAGTTCATTATCTTTATTCTTCAGATTTTGTTTTAACTAATCTATATAATTATGATATATTAATAAATATAGTCTGGATCATATCAAAAAACAGAAAAGAGAATAGATAGTTATGCTCATGTACATGGTGTTGTTGATACTCATGCTAATGATATCAATGGTAATCAAAGAGGTGATTGCGCCAAACTATTAGATATTCTCATCAGAGCGTACGAAGAGAAAGATAACACAACCAATCACATCTTTGTTGGTCCAGATGGATATCCATTGATCAGAGCTAAACTCGATAAATATACTGCTGATCTAGATAAATGGGAAAAATATGCTACTAAGACCGATCGTGATGATTATGTTGAACCACCAGCCCAACAACAACATTAAATAAACAATATTAAATAAATATTAAATTCAAATCAAATCAATTTATTATTTTTAGCCAAACACCCAATAAAAACCAGTCAGTATTCGAATAAAAGGAATCATCTCCATAAAAGTTTAGGTGTTGTACCAATCAGTATCTTCAAAGAAACAATCGTCTGAGTGATTTGTGGAGTGTACATAAAAAAATCTAATCATGACCGATAAAACAAGTCTTGTTTGTTGATTCTAATCTAATCAAAAATAAACTTTAAATGATCTGTTTACAAATAATTAAATAAATAGTTTGATTTTATTTTTATAAGTTATCTATAATACTATTATTATAAAAGTAATATATATATTGACCAGTTGAGAACTCAAAAATAAGTAACTTTTATGAAAGGAAATTAAAAAAAAATAAGATAAATTAAAGATACTATTTTTGTTTTTTTTTTTGAAAAAGTATTGTCGTTTGTTATTGTTTAATTTACATTAGTTTAGTTATCAAAATTAATTAACAAAATGAATTGATTGATTTGATGGCTGTGTTGTTTATATATGTTGATACGTTGATGGCAATTTTTTAAAAAAATAAAAAAAGAAAAAAAAAAGATGCAGAATATTTAAGATAGATTTTCTACCAATTTTACATTGCTAAACTCTCTTCCAAAGCTCTGTACTCGTCTTCTTCTTTTGATGAAACTTCCACTTTGGTTTTAGATGCAACTTCAGGGACTGAAATAAATAATGATAATAGTTAGTTAGTTACTTGTTTTTTAAATATAATTGAGAATGATTAAATTTGAATTGTATATAGTTACATTTAATTTGTGGTTCTTTGGTTGGTGGAGAATTGACTTTAAGTAATTGAGCATCGAGATCTTCTTGTTCGAGTTCGGCCAACTCTCTCAATAGTTCGTCTTCGTCTTCGAGTTGGTTTCCGAGTGGTTGTGAGATGGCGTTGGAGATCTCTTGATGTACCTCCATCTGAGTTTGAATCTCTTCGAGGATGTCGTCGACCTTGTCCACAGTAAGATTGTTCTGTAGCGACTTCAAGTGTTGAGCACCGCTTCTCATCGAGTTCAAGATCTCTTCGTTCATCTTGGCATTCTCCAACGCGAAAATCTGTGTCGACAGTGTATCGAATGTACCTTGCAATTTATTAACTTCTGTTTGATATGTATTTCTCTGTTTCAAACATAACAAAGCCTCTATAATAATTGATCAACACCAACAACAACAATAATAAAACAAATGTTAATAAACTGACTAGACTAAACTAAAACTAAACTAACGATTGATATTATCATTTCATCATCATCGTCATCGATCAAGATCTCTTTAATCAACAACATACCTCTCTTTTTCTTTTTAGAAACCATTAATTTAGCTTCTTCTTCTTTTCTATCGGCTTTCTCTTGTAAAAACTTTTGTCTCTTCTCGAGCATCTCAATGGTTTGTCTCAACCTTGCGATAGTCTCTTGAGTCTGATTTGGGTTGACCTTTGGCTTACCGAATAACCTCATTTTCTACTGTTGGTCTTGTGTGTTTATATGATATATACTTTTATTTTACTATTACTTATTAATTATAAAAGTATTTATAATTATTAAGGTTTATGTTTATATAAATAAAAAAAAAAACAAAAATAATCTAAAAATCTAAAATTAAAGATAAATAAATTATTTAATTATAACAAACTATAAATTAGATTTATTTGATTGAACAACCTAATTAACTAATAATATAACAACAAAAAGAAAAGGTATTAAATTATAATAATAATAATAATAAAAATAAAACCAATTTTTTAAAAAAAAGTTGAAATTATTAAAAAAAAAACAATAAAAATAAATTAAAAAATAAAATTTGTTCTCCAGTTTTTGGGAGAAAAATTAATCTTTGGATTATGAGTTTTCAAAGTAGATGGTTGTGAGGAATGACAACAATAATCAATAATTAATTGTTTAATCACTTTTTCTTTTTATAATTATCTTATCTTATCTATTTTTAATTATATTTAAATGTTTTTTTTATTTCTTATTTGTTTTAATAATTTACTTTTTATATTTTTATTAATGTTTATTTTATTTTATTATTTTATTATTATTTGGATTTAATTATCTGTTATGGAATGAAGACATGTGATATGGCATATCTCTACCTGGTACGGATCTACCACATACTCCACAGGTGAATAGTTTGGTTTGACAGAGATCTTGATGATCATTGTATTGGATGTATTTGATGAGTTTGTTGCAATAGGTACATTTCATTGGACGGAACAGACAATCTGTGTTTTTGTGGTGTGTCAGCGCATCGAATGATGTTTTGGTGCCACAGGCATCGCATTCGACAGCGTGTGCATTGCTATCAGAGTTGTAGACTACCATTTGGTTGGTAGAATGTCTTGGTGACTGAATATTGTTGTAATCTCTTGGGACATCCTCTAGATATTGTTGTTGTTGTTGTTGTTGATTGTTGTTGTTGGCTTGTTGTTGATTTCTATTGTATCTTGACGATGCTACGATATCGTGAGCACGGTAGTCATAGCTGTCGGTCTGGTAGGTCGACGAGTGGAGTGGATGAGTCGTAGTATTCTTGTGGTACGATGCCGATGGCTGTGAAGACTCCATTGAGCTTGAACGAGAACGATTACGATGTGTGGAGGTGCTGTTCTGGCTTGAACGCAATCCTGAGCTTGCCGAGCTACGAAGAGGTGGAGGTGGCTCCGTCTTGCTTCTCTCTCTTGTCAAGCCGGCTGGTGGTGTTTGTGGACGACTATTCAGTTCATTTTGTAATTTAAGTGCTATCTCATGATCTTTGAGATACTGTCTCTTCTTGTCTTCAATATCCCTCCAAGCTCTATTTTGATCCTCATCGTAATCCAATTGATTTCCATTCTCAAATGACATTTCACTACTTGGGAATACTGGTTCTGGATTAACAGATTTCAAACCAAACAGTTCATCCAATGGTAATGGTTCTTGATGTGGTTGTTGCTGCTGTTGCATCATCATATTATTTTGTTGGAATGATTGTTGTGGTTTGAATTGTTGTTGCTGTTGATATTGTTGGGGTTGGAATGATTGTTGTTGTTGTTGATATGGAGGTTGGAATGGAGCTGGAAGTGCCAATGGTTGTTGTTGCTGTGGTTGTTGATATCCAGATGGCAACAGATCACCAAACAAAGATGATTGTTGTGGAGCAGGCAATGCTAACATACCTGTCTGTTGTTGCATTGGTTGTTGTTGTTGCTGCTGTAGTTGTGGTTGTTGACTATACATCATATTTTGTTGATTTCCACTCATTAGTTGTGGGTTGGAGTTCATCATACCCGATTGTTGTTGTTGAGTTAGTAAATTAGGTTGTTGGTTGAGTGATTGATCTACAAATGGATTGAATGTATTATTAACAATTGGAGGTTGCGCGCTGCCTGTAATCATGAGTGTTTGGGCAATTGGTTGTGGTTGTGATTGTGTAACTGAAGATTGCATTGGATTTGGTTTACTATAGTTCAAGTTGCTTAGGTTATTTGTCGATTGTGCATGAGTAGGAGGTGTTCTTGGTCTTGGTTGATCCAACTTTACCTTTTGATAGAATGAAGACTTCTCTTTGAGATAGGTGTGTTGATCGTATGGTTCCTTGGAGAATGGAGGGAACGTCTCTTTCTTCTCAGTAAAGTATTTATTCTCCTCACGGAATGGATTGAACGGCTTACCATTGCTATCAACCGAACTGGTGTTTCCAGTGTTTCTCGATGGCAACGGTGCATACTTTGAAGCATTTCCATTCTCATACATTGAGGCAATCGATGCTGTACTGTTGTTTAAATTATTATTACTATCGGACGACAAAGAAAGATTCTCAAATTCCTTGGAGATTGATTTACGTGAATCTAAATTTGATTTTCTTTCGTTGGGAGATGTAACTGTTTGAGCATGTTGTTGTTGTTGCTGTTGTGGTGAGGTGACATTCTCAATGTTGGCGGGTGAAGGTGGAACTTTGACAGAGTTGTTCTTGTTTACTGGTGACTTTAGCTTTGAAGGAGTAAGCTGTTCGAGTGCAGCCCACTTCTTTTCGACATACTTTAGCTTTATAAACTCACGAACCTTCTTCTCATCGGAGGGCAACGGTGTAGGAAACTCTTTCTCTGTCCATTTCGACAACCATATATCTTGTGCTTTCTTATTACCAATATTCTTTAACTTTTCAATCTCTTCGTCATTGAACTTATCTGAAGCTAAACTCTTTACTCTATGACCTAATTCTCGACTTTAAAAGTAAATTAAACAATAATGATTAAATTAGAATCTGTTTTTTCATAATTTTTTTTGTTTTTCTCTACATACTGTACTGCACCACAAACTGAACAAACGAAAGTACCTAAACTAGTATTCAAAAATCTAGGAAACTAAAAAAATTTGAAAACTCAATTAGAAATTAAACCTTATCTTGCTATTGAAATCTAAATTAGTTACATACACTATCTGTACAATCTGCACATTTATTATTTTCCTCCAATTCTCTCAAATCCCAGAGAATTGTCTCATTTTTTGATTTTTCCATCATTTTTTTAATAGGAAAATCTTTATATTCAATCTATTATATAATAAATAAATAAATAATAAATAAATAAATAAATAATGATCTAAATATAAATTAGTAAAAGTAGCCTATATTAAAAATTGTTTTTTTTATTATATACAAATTAATAAAAATATTAATATAACTAAATAAATGATCTTTTATTTTTTGGTGGTTTTTAATTATTTTAAATGAAAATTGAACAGCTGTTTATTTATTAGTCTGACTGTCAACAATATGAGTAATTATAAAATATAATTATAATTTTGTACTATCTTAATGTTATTGCAATTTTTATTTAACAAATTCTATGTTAACACAAAAATAAAAGGATTGGTGTTGTTTGACAAAAAGAAGTGGAATGTTGTTTGATAATTCATTTACTCACCACCAAAGTGACGTCAAAACTTTATATAAAAATGCAATTGTAAGATAGATAGGTAGGTAAATATATATATATCATATGTGTGGTTAACTAAAAAAAAAAAAAAAAAATATTAAAAATGAAAATTAAAAAAACAGAAAAATATATATTAATACTAAAAAAATGAAGTTAAAAGACATTTAAGGTAGACACTATATAGAGTGAGGTGTCAACCGTTTTGTTACCATTCCAATTTGGAAAAATTCTTATTACGTTTACATACTAATTGGAATTTATAATTTAATTTTTAAAAATACAAGTTGTATAGAGAGTTTTTAATTTTAAATAATAAAAACATTTATTATTATTATTTTGATAATTGTAGATCCTTTTTATAACTATTATTGGTATTAAATACAATACTTTACTTTATTTTATTTTTTATTTCCAACAAATTTTTGCTCTCTCTACAAATCTAAAATCAAATTTTTATAGATTAACTTAATGTTAATATTTGTTTTTTGTTAAGTAATAAATAATGTAGTTTTTTGTAAAATGAAATATAAAGAAAAGAGTAAACAATTGAATAGTTTACTTTTTTTAAACTAATTAAACTTAATATGACAAAAATAAACAAAACATGGGTTTTTCAAATAAATAAACGACACACACTTTTTTTTTTTTTTTCATAATAAAATTTAGTTCATTGAAATGGGGGAAAGTTATTTATTCAATTAAATCAGATTAAGCTTATGATTTTTGAGATTAATAATTATTTATTAATATTTTAAACATGCTATTAATTGGTAAGTTTAGATGGTTGGTGGTTGAGGTTATTACTGCACATGCAGTTAGTTCGTCATGATTTTGATTCTTTAGAGTGAACAAGTTATAGATAACTATTGATATGATAATCGTATCAATATTGTTGTTATTATTATTAATTTTCGTGAACCTCTAATAATCAAAGAGCTGTAGTGGTTAGTCTAGATTCCCTCTCTTTTTTAAATAATTATTATTATTGTGTTGTTGTTATTGCCTTTAACAAAAAAAATAGTAAAGGTGTATGGTTGGTTTGATATATTAAATTATAAAACAACAAAATTAAATAATAATAATAATAATAATAAAATTATAAATGATTACTTTCTATATGTTGTGTGTGTGCTTAAAAAGTAATGGAGAGGGAAGTAGGTGAAAGAAGGAAAGGAAAGTTGACAGTTTGTGATTTAGTTGATGAGTAGTTGAAGTTTGTCTTTGCTTTTGTTTTTTAAAGTCTGATGTAGACTGGACGCAACTCGGATTGTCTCTTCTTGGTGAGTCTGTCGAGGTTTTCTTTGACTGCTAGACTCATCTCACCACCCTCTGGGATGTTGTGTAGGACGGTCAAGATTTCCTTCTCGAGCTTGGTGATCTGACGGTATGGCCATTTACGGCCGGGTGCAGCTTCTTTCCAACGTTTGCTGAGTGTCGATGTTGGAATACCAAGCTTCTTGGCTGCATCACCTTGTGGTAAGCTCAGGAAATCGGTGATGTCAACGTAGTTTGAGCTCTTGGAAGGTCGGATTTGGTTGTCTTCGTTCGAGGGCAGTGCCAAAGCATTGGATGGACTTGATATCAGGTGGTCACCACTGTTGGTGCCTATGATACTCTGAGTTGGTTGAATGGCACCGCTGTTGCTGTCGGAGCTGTACAATGGTGAAGTCAAAGCAATCAGTGAATCACCTATAGTGTTTGTTGTTGTTAAAATATTGTTGGCATTTGGTAATAGTGATGAGTTGTTGGAAGTTGTTGTTGTTGTCGTAGTTGTGGTGGTTATTGGTGGGGTGGAAAGTGGTGATGTACCTGGTGGATTGGTCCTCAGGATAATATTGGAGGGTGTAACCTCACGGACTTGTTCATCACTGGAATCTTTGGCAGCGGTGGCGGCGGTAGATGTGATAGAATTAGTTGGTGAAGATGGTAAATTGTTGTTACTGTTGTTACTATTGTTGTTGGTAGTGTTGTTGGTGTTTTCGAAATATTGTTGGAGTAGAGCTGGTATTCTGTCTTTACTCAATCCAACTCTCTGAAGATATGGATGTGGATGATGTGAGTTTGAACTGCTGCTGCCTCCACCACCGTTTGGAGAAGAGGATGATGAGCTGTTGCCGTTGGCAGCATCACCACTGTTATTGTTGTTGTATGGTGTGAATTGATAGTTTTGAGGAATGTACAAAGCGGCTGGTAATTCATCTTTATTACCCATGTTTTTCTTGTTGGTGTTGCTCAATGCTGGAGCAGAGGAGTCGGTATCTGACGACGAATGGTCGGGAATATCTGGCAATAATGGAGAGGACCTGACCTCTGAATTGTTCAGGCTGTCCTGAGGAGTTGTGCTAGTCGAGTTTGACATGAAGAATTTTCCACTCAAATTTAACTGGTTCAACAAATAACTATAATAAGGATCCGGTGCACTGACTATTGACATAATAATAATAATGATAAAATTAGTTTATGTGTTTATTTGTTTTTTCCAAAATAATAATATTATATAATATGATGATTCTTGTTCTTTTTTTTGTTTTGGAAGAAAATGGAAAATTAAGATGTAAAATTTAAAAAGAGATGACTGATGTTTTAAATTTAAAAAAAACAAACAAATAATAAATAAAAAGATTATATCTTTTAATCAATAATAATAATAATAATAATAATAATAATAGTTATTTATTTATTTATTTTATAAAAATATGATCATACCATAACATCATCTTCATCTTCATCTTCACCTTCATCATCTATCATAAGAAATTAAAGAAGAATCATCACCAAGAAACATTGAAAAATATTGCAAATAGCTAATTTGGAATTTAATATGTACACATAGTTTATAATTATCTTATTTATTTTTTTTAAATAAAAAAAATTAAGATCTTAAAATTGCAAATTTTTTTTAGTTTAAAATTCCACAAAAATAACTGCTGTTAAATAAATATTGTTTATTTTTAGATCAAAAGAAGAGGGTTTTATGATTTACTGTAATTGATTTGGTTTGGTTGTTGAAGAATTCTTCTTCTTTTTTTTGTTAATTAATTAATTAAGATGATGATGATGTGATGCTTGTGTTAAGATGAAGTTACTACTATAACTGTTGGTAAAAGAGATGTTTTATTATTAGAGATCAATTGATCGAAATAAAAGAAATAACAATGATTTAATGAATAGAAAGAATTGAAAATCAATGGAAATTAAAGTGATATGTGATGACGCTGCCTACTTACTATAACTCTGATATCAATACAAACTATGTAAGTTCTGTGAGAAAACTAGCTGAAATAAAAATGAAATATACATTTTCAAAAATTTTTTATGATTTAAATAAAAAACGGGTAAAAAATTAAAAAATTAAAAAATTAATTGAAATTTTGAAGAAAATCCGTGAAAAATTCGTTTGGAATTCAAACACACCCCTCAAACTTCAAGTTAAGTTGTGTAAATTATTAGTATTATTAATACGTTACTAAATGAGGAATTGGAATGGAATGGAATGGAAGTAGTAAAATATATGTGTAAATTATTCATACACATATATAACATTTCCTTTTTTTTTTTTTTTAATTTATTAATAATAGATTATTTTGTATTGCATAATTTAATCTTTTTTGAAAATTGATCTGATAGCAAAGAATCTATTTTTCCTTTGTTGTTGTTGTTGTTGCTGTTGCTGTTGCTGTTGTGTTGATTGATGATGATGTTGTGGACTATTGTTAAAAGCATACATTTGATTGGCAATGCCAAGTTTGTTGTTCGGGTCGTAGTTACTCGAGAGTTGATGATGGTTGAAACCGACGTTGATGTTCTCGTTGTGTGGTAGGTTCGAAGTGTTGATACCAACACCACCACCGCCAGTAGCACTAGCATTAGCATTGTTACTGTTATTGTTTGGCAATCCAATTGGGTTGATATTCATTCCAGCCAATTGATTGGAATGTGCGTGTTGGAATGGATTTTGGAATGCTTGATTGCCAGCATTGCTTCCAAAGCGGAACTTTTGCTTCTTGGTGTACGGTAGAATGTTATTGACATGACAGTAGTACTTGATCAATCCAAACGTTGTCAAACCACCTGCCATCACACAGCCACACACCGTCAGGAACGAATAGGGATGATGTTCAAATCCATTGACAAGATTCATACCAAAGAATCCAGTGACCATCGAACCCATACCGGCAGACATTGTGACCAAACTCAACATCAAATTCATTCTCATCATCTTATTTCTTGCACTACAGTTTATCGTTCGAACATAACAAACATTAGTGAACAATTATCTCTTACCAACCAATATATTATAACATAACATAACATACGTATCAAGTTGAAAATTAACGAATTCTTCAGTTGATGATAATGTTTCTTTAAGTTGATTGATTTCATTTGATATCTGTTCCAACTGTCTCATATAATTCTCCAACAAAATCTCCAATTCTTCATGTTGATTTTTCTTTCTTGTTCCACTGTTATTATTGTTGTTGAAATATGATTAGTCAATCGATCATAATATAGCTAATAAAAAGACATAAACAAAACATACCCTGTAATATTTCTAAAAGAAAGATACATCAATGCCATATCCTCGTCAGACTCTAACAGTCTGCTTAGTGCATCCATAATCTCTTTCAATGTTACCTCAAACTGATTCAAACCTTTCTTGTGATACAGTAACAGTGTCTCTAAATTGTGTTCTGGATTCTCATTGAGTGATTCCAATTCTTTTGCTATTGATGTACATATTCTTTGGTGTTCTGCTGTTAATTTTTTACACTTTTTAAACAAATTGTTAATAATTATCAAAAATATAAATACAAATCCAATACATATATATATATACATACAATAAATACTAATATAGATTCGAGTACTTTGAATTCAAACGGTAGTGTCAGTGTCTCTGTGAAAAACAAATTCTGACTGACCAAATATTCTTTCATGATTGGCACCAATTCGTTTCGTATCAATGGATTCTGTGGATCAAAGAATATAATTTTATTGTGTTGTACTATTGCTCTTATAAACTAAAATAATAATATCATTGTTAGTTTGTTATATGTTAACATTTGGTCAATAGAAATGTGATATTACTTACACCGATCGATACGATGAAAACTTTGTCTCTTGCAAGAATTGCAGGCATCTGTGGTGGGAATGAACTGTCTATCGTTCGAAGATCACGTGCCTGCAGTTTCATTTCAATCGATAGGTTGTTCTTAAAGATGATTTGATCGATGAGCTGACCGCTTTGGTCTACTTCGAGCACCTTGAACGAACGAGTCTCCGAGAGGTATTGAGTGGGTGTGTCTCGACCGATGAACGACTCCTGATCGAATATCTTGGTTTTCATCTCTTTCGACATGGAGAGTGGCGATGCTCTACTGGTGCTTCGAACACGATGATCTCCAAACAACTTGTTTCTGATGTGCTGTTGGTGTAGCTGCTGTTGGTGTTGCTGCTGATGATCGACGATCGACGATGATTTGCCACCGCCCGGTACAACGTTATTGACAACACCACCACTGACACTACCTGTCGGTGTTGTACTATCAACATATATAGAAGAGCTTCTCCATGATGATGTACTATTACTGTTGTTAATATTGTTGTTGTTGTTGTTGTTTTTTGTAATATTCGATGATGTATTACTATCGTTATTATTGCTATTATTATTATTATTATTATTATTATTATTATTAGTACTACTATATCCCTTTATATTATAGCAACTGCTGTTAAGATTTTGATTCAATATTTGAAAGATTGGTAGATTTAGTCGAGGTTGAACTTGTTGTTGCTGTTGTTGTAGTGTTGATAACAACAATTTTGTTGTAGAAGATGATCTTAACATCTTTTACTAATTATATATCTTATATCACTATTGTATAATATAAAACAATATTTATAACTATAAATATATTTATATTAGCTAAGGTATATTATTATAACTCTTCTTGAAAATCGGTTACTTTGTTTTATTAAAAATTTTTTTTATTAAAGTTTTTTTTTTTTATTAAAAAGTTGTGTGTCATAATGTCATCATGTCATTAAAATTGAAAACAGCAACATGGTTGATGCATCTTGTCAGAAAATTGATCGGGTGCTATAAATATTCTAAATCAAATAATTCTAGTTAGAAAATAGTGATATACAGAAATACACAAACTAAAACAATATATTGGTAGAATGTTACTTTAATTCGCCAAGCATTTAAAAACTGATTCCATTCGAAGATTGTAGTAAAAATCAACACAACATAGAAAGATCTAGGATTCCCTAATCTAATTTGTTAAATAAATATTTTTTTTAAAATTATATTAATTTGAATCCAGCTATAAATGTTATTTTTATTTATCAAAAGAATTTAAAAAAAACAGTTAATTAGATCATAGGTATAAAATAAGATATCTTATTATTTTAATTTCAAAACAATAATATTTTGGGAATGAAGTAGAGTAGGTTTTAAGATTGTTTCAATTGTGAATGGAGTGCCTCCAACAATGCCTTCAAATTGTTTCTTAGTTCTTTCTTTTCCATCACATACTTGTAATAATACTAAATAAAATTGAAATATTAATATAAATAAAAAATAATCGCTTTAAAGATAGATAGAATATACTTACAAATATCTAACATTGAGACATATGCTTCATTTCCTTTTGGACCATCATCCATTACATACTCCATGATATGAACCTTACTAGTTGGTTTACATGACTTTGCAATGGTATTGAGAATCAATCTTGATTTCTCATCGGTCCAATCATGCAAAATAGACTTTAGAATGTAAAGGTCAGCAGTTGGTACACTCTCAAAGAAATTACCTGGATGCTCAGAGTATCTTGGATTCTTTGTGATTGCTCTATCCTGACCCTTTGAATTCTCAAATACATATGCTTGATCAAAATTGATAGCACTCTTTACAGATGGATATTGTCTTAGAATTTCTGCCAACAAACTAATTAAAAATTATGATAATATTAACTTTTCTATTCACTAAATTTATAACATAATACATAAATTATAAAATAATTACTTACATTCCTTGAGAACCTCCAAGATCACAAATAGTTTCATAGTTTGAATAGTTACCAAGTTCTGCCAATACTGGTGATGTTCTGGTAGTAATTGCAGTCATTCCAAGTGTAAATTCAGTCTCCTCCTTTGGATCCTTACCAAATGCATCCCAGAGATCGGTAGCACCCCATGCCTTTGGTGCCATAGAAACTCCGCTGACGATCGATTCAGATAATGTCTCAAAGGACCGATTGAATATGTTGGAATTCATCATAAGAGTTTCATCTCTGACCGATGGATCTGTTAGAGTCAAAGAGAGTTGAGTGTGTTGGAACACATTGCCTGGCAACTCTACAAAGAATCCATTCAAAGCCAAGAAATGCATGGTACGATACAGATAGTCTGGATTGATATGAAGCTCCGCTGCAATGTCATCCGATGACTTTTTACTCTCCAAAGTCGCTCCTATCTTCTCTGTCACTCTCAATCTGGCAATGGAATTCACACAAGTAGTGATATAAAAAGGAATATAGGCAAAGTCTTGAAATTTAACAATATTTTCATATACTGCTTTATACTTGTTTTCTGGTTCCATTCTTTCTTTTCTTCTTATTATTTATCTATATTCAAATTAATATTATTCAAATGATTTATAAAAAACAATGAATTTTCATTATTTATAATTAACAAATATTAAATATCTTTTAAGTTTCAATATTTCTTTGTTTTTTTGTTGTTCAAATTACAAAATCTCCAAAGCAAAGATTGATTTATTTGGAAGTAAAATGGGTTGTAATCCAATCAAAATTAAAGGTTATTTGAAATAAAGTGATTGATTGTTTTCATTTTTAATATTATCTCTCATTTAATGTAACCTTTATTTTATTTTTTTAACATTTGCAATTAAATAATTATGACTATTTTGAAACAACAAATAATATTATCTACTTCTATTATGTTCTATTATTCTGTTCGATTTAATTTATGCTTATGACAATGCAAATAGCTATATGACAAACAATTGCTGTTTATTCATGAAGATTAACAGTCCAGTCGTATGCTTATTAGATTGCGTGAAATAATCAAAAGTTAACAACACAATTACATCAACATCAAATGATCGGTGTAAGTACGATTCAAAGCATCATCATTGCTCTATCTTCTTTAAGAAAAGGGGTGAATTTTTTTTTGGTTTTGGTGACTTAAAATGACATAATTTATTGTTGTGCTGAAGTGTGTGTGATTCATTTTTATATTAATTAATTAAAAAAAAATAATAATTAGTCAGATATTTTTATAAAAAGAAAATTGATTCGTATGCAATAAAAACTATAAATAAATAATAATAAATAGAACAATAATAATATTTTTAGATAAAGTAAAAGAACTAATAATTCAAAAAAAAAAACATTAACAAATAAACATAATAAGCATATAAATAATTTTTTTAAAAATGGAAAATACATTTAATAGAAATGTTTTAAGAAATAGAAGTGAGTTTGCTGTTAACTTTACAAATAACTACTTCCCAGAGGTCATCAAAGAGGTTGAAGATGCTATCAAAGAGAACAAAGTCGTAGTAGTTGGAATGGCATACAATCCACATGTTAAAGAGATCAGAAACAATTTGACCAATGCAGGTATTCCATTCAAATATTTAGAGTATGGTAGTTATTTCTCAGGTTGGGACAAACGTTTGGCTCTGAAAATGTGGTCGGGCTTCCCTACATTCCCACAAGTTTTCCGTAACGGTACTCTCATTGGTGGTGCAGATACCGCAACTCAAGAGATAAAAGATGGAAAATTCAACGAATAAACTAAATATTTAGTTAAATTTAAATAATAATAATAATAATCAAACTGTATAAATAAAAATTTATAATATTTTATCCGTTAATCAAAAATTTGAATTTTTTTGAACTTAAATAAATATGTACACATGTTCATTAAGCACACAACAAACTTAGAAAACGTAAGCAATGATATTGTAGTTAACTGCAGACAAGAATTAATAAAGGGTTGAACAACTAATTAATTAATTAAATTGATTTGATTTGAATTCAATATTTATTTAATATTGTTTATTTAATGTTGTTGTTGGGTTGTTGTTGGTTCAACATAATCATCACGATCAGTCTTGGTTGCATATTGTTCCCATTTGTCGAGATCAGCAGTATATTTTTGGAGTTTAGCTCTAATCAATGGATATGTATCTGGACCAACAAAGATGTGATTGGTTGTGTTATCTTTCTCTTCGTACGCTCTGATGAGAATATCTAATAGTTTGGCGCAATCACCTCTTTGATTACCACTGATATCATTAGCATGAGTATCAACAATAGCGTGAACATGACCATAACTATCGATTTTCTTTTCAGCTTTTAGATATGATCCAGACTATTTTTATTTATAAACAATTCAAGATTAGTGAAAACAAAATCTAATGAATTAATTTAATGAACATATTCACTACTTACTGATAAGAATTCAGTTTTGAAATAACCTGGATTGATTCCAGTGACGTTGATTCCAAATGGTTTGACTTCCAAGGCGTATGCTTCGGTCAATCCATCGAGAGCAAACTTGGTTGAGCTGTATACTGAGAAACCTGGGTAGCCTATCAATGCGCCAACTGAAGAGATGTTGAAAACATGTCCACTTCCTTGGTTTCTGAGGATTGGTGTAACATAACGGAGTACATTGAACACACCGAATACATTGATATCAAAGTTCTTACGGACATCGTCATTAGAGCTCTCTTCGAGTGCACCAGCCACAGAGTAACCAGCATTATTTACAACAACATCGATACGTCCGAATTTGGAAAGTACTTCATCAAACGATGCCTTTACACTGGCTTCATTGGCCAACTCTACTTTGACAGCCAAGAAATTATTGGAATTACCAACAGCACCGACTGCATCAATCAGTTGTTGTTTATCTCTTGAAGTTCCAACAACTTTGAAACCATATTCCAAGAGTTTCTGGACAAAGATCAATCCCATTCCCTTCGAGGCACCAGTGATATACCATACTTTATCAGTTGAGGTAATATTAACTGTTGAAGTTGATTTAATTGACATTTTTAATAATAATAATAATAAAATTTATTTATTTACAATAAAGAGAGATAATAATTCTATAACTTGTTTAATTTAAGCTTTGGTTTAGATTTAATTTGAATGGTACGATAATTAATCAATTAATCCATCTTATTTATAGGATTCGAAAATAAATATAAATATCTTTTCATTTTTTATTAATTAAATTTAGTGGGGGTAGAAGAATCAAAAGAACATCATCACTATGTTTTGCTATTCAATTAATTATGCAAAAAAATTTTATTGCCAATTTAATCATAATTAATCATAATCATTGTTCACCATAATGACAATTATTTTTTTTCAGATTTATTTTTAATATTTTTTGAGGAACTATTGATCCTTTTCCAACCAGTTCTTCAAATACAATAATTTAAAAAAAAAAAATTTATATCTCAATATTGAAGAGAAAGATGGAATTCAATGAATAAATATTCGACCTAAATAATTAACTTAAATAAATCAAATAAATAATATTAAAAATATGTTAGTAAATTCAATAACAATTTCAAGTTTCACTGATAAAAGTTTAATTCAAGAATATAATATTCTAATTGCAAAACTGTTATTTTTAATAATATGTGAAATATTTGAATTTTTAAAAAAATGGCGGGTGAACGATCAAGTTTTTTTTTTTGTGAGTAAGCTAACACCTGATCGTTTCAAATAATCAATCATTCATAATTCAAATTATAAACTATATTAGTTAGTTATTATTATTATTTTTATATATTTTTGTATTTTTATAAATTAAATTAGTAAACAAAACAACAATGTCAAGTGAAAACCTACCACCAGATGTTATTAAAAGAATTCTAAAGGAATTGAAAGAACTCAATTCAAATCCGCTAGAGGGTATCACCTTATTACCCCTAGAAGAAGATATTTCAAATATTGATGCTTTAATTGTTGGTCCAAGTAAGTTTGTTGTTGTTGTTGTTTTTTTTAAAAACAAATAAAAAAATAAATGATAAATTTATTAATATTTAATGATTTAACTCTACAATCAATCAATTAACTAATCAATATTAGATGGTACACCATATGAAGGAGGACATTTCAAGGCCAGATTGATTTTAAGTTCTGAATTTCCAGGCGTGCCACCCAAAGCCAATTTCCTCACAAAGATATTCCATCCCAATGTCTCAAAGAAAGGTGAGATCTGTGTCAATACACTAAAGAAAGATTGGTCATCAGATCTTGGTATTAAACATATTTTATTGGTACGTATTAAAAATAAATAAATTCTAATTTAGTTTTATTAATGATCAATTATTATTTATTTATTTATTTATTTATTTTTAGACTATTAAATGTTTGTTGATTGTTCCAAATGCGGACTCAGCATTGAATGAAGATGCCTCTATTTTATTGTTGGAGAACTACGATGATTATTGTAAGCATGCCAAGATGTTCACATCGATTCATGCAAAGGCAACTGTTATTGCAGGTACAGAAAGCACTGGCAACACCTCTGGTGTCAGCTCCAGCAACGTTCTCACCAGCAACAGCACCAACATCGAAGCAAACAACAAGAGTGAGAAGGCATCGACTACTTCCTCATCCAGCGCATCTACCACATCGACAACCAGCAGCACAACCACCACTGCTGCCACCAAAAAGAAAGCAGAACTCGATACATCAAAGGCCAAAAAGAGTTTAAAAAGACTTTAAATAATCCTTTTTTAATTCATTTATAATAATAATACGCCAAACAACATTAATCAGTAAATCTTAATTATATATATGTAATTTATATATATAGTAATGATGATCGAACCAACTAATCAAAATCAATATAATTTAATAACAATTCAAATGGTTGTAGAGAGACACTACAACATTTAAATGTTATTGTTAAACTAAACTAATAAACAATAATAAAATTATTATATTATTACTTTATTAAAATTATTATTCTTTCGAACAATCTATGGTAAAGTCAATTATGTCGGTGACAATCGCATGAACCAACTTTTGTTTTCAAAAAATTTTGGTGTTGCAACACGCGTGATACACATGATCGGATTGATTATTAATAAATTATTCTGAAACCAAACACATTTGTAATAATAATAATCAATAATAATCAGAAATAGTAAAATATTATTATTTTAAGATTAGTTAACTTAATTAGAGAATAATAAGACATGTCAAATAAAACACAAAGATTAGGCTGGACAAAATACACTGGATATCCTATGTGGCCATGTAGGAATGCTAGCTTATCAGAGGCGAGTGAAGAAGTCAAGAAACAAAAGAAAGAAGGAAAGGATCTATTGGTTTACTTTTTCGGTAGTCACGATTAGTATGTAGTTGCGAGTTGTTGTTTAATAATATATTTAATCTTAATGTTAACAAAATCTTTCAAAGTGCATGGGTGTCAGATAATAACTTTGTAGACTTTAATGCAAACTTTGATCTCTACTCAAAGTCAAAGAGAAAAGACGTTCAAAATGGTATAAAAGAAGCATTCGAATGGAGAGATAATAGAGATAAGATTATGAAAGAGCAAGAAGATCAAGAAGGAGAAGAAGGAGAATCAGGTGATGATGACGATAACACTGAAAATGGTGATGAGGATTCAGAGGTAGAGAGTATGGATGAATCAAAAGATAATAATAAAAAGAAATCGACATCGTCATCAACATCAACATTAGATAAAGATAAAAATAGTAGCAACGGATCAACATCTGCTAGTTCCGCTGCACCTTCTTCACCTGCTACCAATGACACTAATACTTCTACTACCACCACCACCAACACCAACAACACTACATCATCTTCCTCACCAAAAGAAGATATGAGAACAACCATTATTACATTACCAAACTTTAAAAAGAAACAAACTACATCAACAACAACAACATCTTCTTCTTCTTCAGCAAAGAAAACAACCACCAATAATAGTAGTAAATATAGTGATGATGAAGATGAAGATGATTCAAAATCAAACAGCAGTAAATCATCGACAACAACAACAACAACAGCACCAATAACAAGAATAACAAGACCATTCACAGCAAGAAGTAAAGCAATGGCAGCCAATAGAGAAGCAAAGGAAATTGCAAACAAAGCAGCTTCTGCAAATTCGACTGCCTCTACAACTGTTAAAATTAAAGTTCCTATCACGCCCGCGACATCATCACCAGACTCATCAAACAAGAAAAAATCATCATCATCTAAAAACGATCATAGTGTAAGTAATCTTTAATTTTTACTCATTCAAACTTTATGTTAATATTAACAACAAATAATGTTAATATTAAATCACTATTACAGATTAGAAAAAAGAATTTTAGATTAAAAATCATGAGAAAATTGGCATTATGTACACCAACTGAAACATCCACCTCAAAATAATAATTATATATCAATAATCAATATTGAATATAATAACAAAACTTATCTATCTAGTTCAATTTTAATTTATTTCTAGATAAAATCTATAATATAATATAATATTTCAATAACACTAGCTTCGTCTCATTATCTCTTTCAAATTGATCAAACATTATAATGATTTATTTCTTTTAATCAGTCTTAACATTATCTGTTAAGTCCATACACTCTAAAAGATTGATTGCCAATTATCATTCTTTAAATTTTTTTAAAAATTAAAAAAAAAAAAAACTTTTAAAATTTTTTTTAAAAAAAAACGAACGACAATCATTGATTTAAATTGTAGATAATTGTTATTATTATTATTATTTTTTTAATTTACTATTATTAAAGTTTATATTTATAAAAATTAGTAAATAAATATGGGAAAGAAGAATAAAGGAAGTGTTGCTTCTGGTGGCGTCGGATTGGATGAAGTCAAGATGTTAGATGTAATTGAAGGTTCATCAGTGTTAACAACAACCGGCAACAACAAGAAGAGTAATAGAAAACCAAAACAAGCTGTAAAACCAAAGAAAGCTAATTGGTCAAAGGTTGACTTGGACGACAATCATCTCTCTACTTTCAGTCACAGTGGATTCTTGGGATTGGAGGTGTTGGGTGACGATGACTACATTACAAACGGTGCCAACAACAAGAGAACCAAAGACGATGAGCGTGACTACGACGACAAAGAGTTCAGAGCATACAAGAATATAAACATCTACGACGATGACGACAATCCAATGTCGGCAAGAGAGACTCTCTCCAAAGGAAAAGGCAAAGGCAAGAGAACATCCACTACACTGACCAGAGACGAGAAGAAAAAGAAACAAAGAATGGATGAAGCAATGTCAAAGGTTGAAGTACCAAAGATCCTGCAAAATCTCAATAACAAAGATAACAAAGATAATAAAGATAATAATAATAATAAACAAGCTAAAAAGACAACAACAACTACAACATCGGCTGCAACCACTCAACAATCGAAAACCAGCACAACTACAACTACCACTACAAATGCTACTACTACAACAGCAGCAGCAGCATCTAATAAACAACAAAAACAAAAGAAACAACAAAAAGAAGTAGTAGTAGCCGAGGATAAGATGGAAGTGGAAACAGAGAAAGCAGAGGTAGAGGAATCAAATGAGGCGGCTGCTGAGAGTGTAAAGGAAAAGAAGGCAAAGAAAGAGAAGAAGCCACAAACAAAGAAAGCAATTGCAAACATCCAAAAGAATGAAAAGTTTAAGAAAAGATCAGAACAATCACTTCAAAAGTTTTTAAAAGAAGATGGTAAGGATTAAAAAACAAAACAGACAATGTTGAAAATTTGAAAATAATTTATTAATAATCATTCATTATATTTAATCTATATATGTTTAGAACAAGAAAAAGTAGATATTTCAGCATGGAATCAATATGATTTAGATCCTTTGTTGGTAAAGGGTTTGAAAGCACTTGGATATGGTGAACCAACCGAAATTCAGAGTCAAGTTATTCCCGCTGCTTTGAAGAATGGATTGGATATCATTGGTGCCGCCGAGACTGGTTCCGGAAAGACATTGGCATTCGGTATTCCAATGTTACACAATATTCTTACATATCTTCGTTCCATTAATCATCCAGTTGAAAAACAAAACATTAATGTTGATGGAAAGATGAAGCCATTGGTTGAACAAGATGATGAAGAAGAGGAGGAGGAAGAAGAGGAGGAAGAAACAGCAACAAGGAAACAAGGACATCTTTATTCACTTATTATGTGTCCAACGAGAGAGTTGGCCATTCAGGTAGCCAATCATCTTAAATCGATATCCTATTTCACAACCATCAGTGTTGTTACTGTGGTCGGTGGTATGGCAGCACAAAAACAAATAAGATTGCTCGGTCGTCGACCAGAGATTGTTGTCGCCACACCAGGTCGTCTCTGGGAGCTGATTCAAGATGGAAATGAACATCTCCTAGATCTCACACACTTGATGTGTTTCGGTATTGACGAAGCCGATCGTATGGTAGAGAAAGGTCATTTCGCAGAGGTTGACAGTATTCTAAAGATGTTGCCAAAATACTCCTCAAAGTTACAACAACAACGTGAACAACAAGCAGCCGAGGAAGAAGAAGATAAAGAAGAGCAAGAGGAGGAAGAAGATAAAGAGGATGGAGAAGTTGAAGATGAAGAGGAGAAAGAAGAGCGTAGCAATGGATTCAGTTATCTTTCATCATTTAAAAGACAAACTTTTATTTTCTCTGCAACTCTTGTTGGAATTCCAAACATCAATGAACTCAATAACGATGGAAAGAAACCAATGGGTGGAAACAGAAAGTTCAAGAAGAAGGCTGCCTCTCCCCTACAGGAACTCATTGGAAAGGTTCAATTCCAGAGAAGATACCGTTTGATCGACTGCACCAAATCAAAGTTGACCGCCAGAAATCTTGAGGAAACCAAGATTGTTTGCTCGGTTGAAGAGCGTGACATGTTCCTCTACTACTTTGTCGATCGTTATCCAGGTAGAACACTGGTTTTCGTCAACTCGATCGACAGTGCCCGTCGTCTACTACCGATTCTCAACAATCTCAAAGTTCCAATCTTCACTCTGCACGCCCAGATGCAACAACGTCAGCGTCTAAAGAATTTGGATCGCTTCCGTAATATGGAGCATGTCGTTCTCTTGGCAACTGACGTCGCTGCACGTGGTCTAGATATCCAGAATGTGCAACACGTCATTCACTTCCAGGTTCCACGTTCGCTCGAATTGTATATCCATAGATCCGGTCGTACCGCTCGTTCGAAACGTGAAGGTTTCTCGCTTGTCATGGTCACCCCCAAGGAGAATGACTTGTACAACAAGTTGGCGCGTTCACTCGAGCATGAAATCCCAACTTTCCCAATCGACTTGAAGTATCTCGATGCCATTAAGACACGTGTGGAACTCGCCATTCAAATCGACAAGCTCACTCATCAGACAAAGAAGGAGAATGCCGAGAAGAACTGGTTTATGAACACCGCACGTGAGATGGATATTGCACTGGACGACGACTTCTATCCCGACTCTGACAACGAAGACGAACAAATGGAAAACATGAAACAGCAAAACAAACTCAACTCACTTCGTCACCGTCTAACAGAATTACTCCAACAAAACATCAGACCAAGAGGTCAATCCACTAGATACATCACCGCCGAAAGCATTGCTGAAATGGAATCCAAAGAAAATGCCACACCAAATTCAGATCTTAAGAATAAGTTGAATAAGAAAAAGAATAAGAAATAATAAATATTATTTTATTTTATTTTTTGAAATGAAATTAATTGATGGTTTAATAGAAATATTTATTTAAATGCCAAATGCAAAATTTAGAAGTATTTATAAATATTTATAGAGAAGTTCAGTTATTGTTGTTCTTTTGAAAGTTTCCAAGCTTGGTAGTATCTCTCAATATCATCACTTAAAGATGGTTGAGTTGGATTCCATCCGAGAATGGTTTGTGCTTTCTTGGATGAGAGTTTCAATGAGACGGCTAGAATCTGAGCCATTGGGTTGTCGTCTGGTGGGGAGACGTAGTTTACAGATTTGATTGGGATATTGGCAACTCTAGCTACATCTCTAATAAGTTCTTCGGTACGGATGTAGTGAGAGTTGGCAATGAAGACTTCACCTCTCAATGATTGACCTCTAAGAGCAATCAATAAATAGAGTTGAGCCAAATCGTAGGAGTGGACGAATGAACGGTATTGAGTAGCTTTTCCAAAGATTGTTACATCACCAGTGTGTTTGGTAGCAATGTCAAAGTAGACACCTGAAGCAGAACCCTTTCTACCAAAGACAAATGATGGTTGGACAACGATAGCGCCAATGGAAAGATATTGGTTTTCAATATCTACTCTACCACTAATGAGACCATTAACAACTACCTTCTTGGAATTTTCGAATACCAATTCCTGATCGTGTTCACCATAGACCATACCACCAGAAGTGTAAATTACAGTTAATTCTTTTCTTTTGGCAGAAATTTCCTTCAACTTGGCGAAAATGGAATCGGAAGTAGCTGGATTAGTGAAATCACCTACGGCTTCAATGACAACATCAACTTTTTCGGCAATTGGAGACCAGACATTTACATCACCTGCATTTCCAACAATTGGAATAACTTAATAAAAAATAAATAAATAAGAAATTAATATTTGATAATTATTATGTAAATAAATAAAAACCTACTTTCATTCTTTTGTAAAAATTTTGCTTTCTCTTGGTCTCTAGTTAATCCATAAACTTTGAATCCTTTATTTAAAAAGGCTGCAGCGATATCAAAGCCAATGGCACCAGTTGAACCCAATACTAATACAGAAGACATGGTTGTTATTATTAATTTAAAAATTATATTTATTTATTTATATGTTTTAGAGTTGTTAATTTTTTTTTTGAATTATAAAATTCATTTGAATCTCTATTTATAATTAAATTATTCATTCCAATACTTGTGGAAGAATTCTATAAATAAATTAAAAAATTGAAATTGGAATCCAATTATTCCAAAACCAAATTTTATAAAATTTTGTTTCCTTTTTTTGGAATGATCCAAGTGTTTCCAAAATTCCAAAACATTTGGAGTTTGATGACTCCAAAATTCAGTAGCGTCAAAGTCTGTTTGAATGATGCTGTGGAAAAAAAATTTATGTGAAATTTTTTTTTTTTTTATTAATATCAAATCTCAAACATTATTTTTGCAATCAATTTTTTTTATTCAATATTTGTTTATATTTAAACCCTCGCATTGCGAACATACTTCGTGGTGGTGAATGAAGAGTATGTGAATGAACAAACTCGCAGATACTCGCAATATCTTTTTTATTTTGTTTTTCTCTTTGTTTGAAATTGATATAACTAATAATGTAATTTCAATGTTTTTTTTTTTTGTAAACTTTTAATAAAAACAATAATTGAAAAGATAATTATCAAAATAATTATCTGAATTCATACAATTAACTTTATTGTTGCTATTTTATTTCTATGTAATATAAATTTATGTTGTATTTGGGCTTATTTCTCAATAATTGTTTCACTATCAGGACTCTTTAAATGCTAAGTCGTCACTGATATTCTTAGTTTAAATAAAAAATGATAATGATGAATGAATAATGTTATAATGATGAAGAAATAAAATCTTAACAAAATTAATATCAATTGTTTTTTTTTTTTGAATGGTGTGACGATGGCAACACACAACCCTGCACTAATCACAAGAAGATATTATTAATTCATTTTTATTGAATTATATGATTCTTTATGATGCTTTTCCTTTGCTTTGCTGGTGCAAAATTCCTAGCGAAAATTGAACTTACCCCCATCGATTAGTTTTTTTTTTAACTAAAAAAAATAAAGAAAATCGATTTGTTTTGGTGTGGTTTGATTTCTTTGATGGATTTTCAGTGGTTTGTGGTTCATACTAATTTTATTGTAAAGTTTTTGGCATGGTCAGTGTGATGGGGGATGAGAAAATACACTATGATTTCTTTTCTATTTTTTTTTTTTTTCATTATAAATAAATAAAATGAAAGATTGACCTGTTTTTTTCAAGAACAATAAAAAATAAAAAACAAAATAAACAAACAAAAGAGTAAAGTGAAGAGCATTTCTCATTATAATTTTTTTTTCTACCAATAATAAATAATATAAATACATACAATGGGAAAGAAATCACCAAAATCATCATCACCAAAGCTACAACAAGCAACTGAAGGCGAAGACTTCAACCCACTGGCGAATTTAGATGAAAAGAAATTAAAAATTTTTAATGATTTTAAAAAAAGATGTGAAGAATTAGAGTTGGATGAAAGAGAGGTAAATATACAGATCTTTCTTACTTTGAAAAATAACGTTATTGAAATGAAAATTATTCTAACAAAACAATATATATAGAAAATATGGTTGTCAGATATGTGTTGTCTAAGATACTTGAGAGCTCGTGAATATGATTTGGATCAAGCTTTTTCATTATTACAGAAGACTATTGCCTGGAGAAGAGAATATAAACCACATGAAATTACAGGTAGGCTATCAGTAATTACAATTCAATTGAAATTAATTTCAGCATAAATATTTATTAACAATTCATTATAAATTTAGCTGAACATTTAAGTTTTGAAAACTCAACTGGAAAACAATATGTCAATGGTAAAACAAAGGAGAATTTACCAGTTATTTATCAGCGTCCATCTAGAGAGAATACCAAGACATATGAGCGTCAGATTCAATTGATGGTCTACACTTTGGAGAGAGCCATCGAGCATATGGACGAGAAGCGTGGAGTCGAACAGGTTGCCCTCATGATCGATTTCAGTGGTTACTCAATGTTCAATATGCCACCAACCTCTGTCAGTAAGCAGTGTTTAGATATCCTGTTGAATCACTACCCAGAACGTCTGGGATTCGCCTTCATCATCGACCCCCCAATGATTTTTAACGTATTTTGGAGTTTTGTGTCCCCATTCATAAATAAGAACACCGCCAGCAAAATCGTATTTGTAAAGGGTGAGAAGCAACGTCGTAACTTACTACATACTCACTTTGAAGACAACGTTCTCGAAGCAGAATACGGTGGTAAAGGTGATTTCGTATTCCAACGTAATGTCCACTGGAAGAATGAGATCATCCACGACAGAAAGAAGAGAGGTTTACCAGAGCTAACCATCGATGAAATGGACACCATTCTAGCATTACAAGAATAAGTTATCAAAAAAGTACAACTACAAAGCTTTACACTTTTTTTTTTCAACTCAACAATCATCAAACAAACACCTTGTAAATTTTAACAACATCCAACTTTTAAATAATATAACATTATATTATATTATATTATATATAGATAGATTAATTCACACTCAACTACTTTAATAGTAATAACTTCAAGTAGAGATTATAATAAATAGATTAAAATAGATATCAGATATCTCATATAGTAATTAAAAGAAAGTAAATCAAATTAGCTCTTTATTCTTCAAATACCCATTGCAATACCTTCTTTACGAGGATCAGATGCACCCACCCAACATTTTTCTTTATCGTCATACATTATTCCTTGTAAACCTGTTGAAAGTTCAAGGTAATTAATGTTCTCATGACCGTATTGATTTTTCAAAATATCAATATTGGTTTTGTTGATTCTTCCAAGTTCGATCAAAATTTGTGCATTCTGGTTAATCGAACCAAAGTTAAGCATATTGAAAGAATCTTGAAGAGTGATACCCCAATTCATTGATGCAACTATTGATTTCGCAATTGTCAACGGAATGGTTGGTCCGCCTGCAGAACCAATAGACATTAATAGACTTCTTTTACCACGATTACTAGTATCTTCGTGTTTTTTAAAAACTAGAGTTGGAGACATAGAAGATCTAGGTCGTTTGTTGGGACTGACCTTGTTGGCAACGGAGCATTGGTCTTTGACATCATAGGGATCAAATGAAAAGTCTGTCAACTGGTTATTCAAGAGAAATCCTTCGACCATTAATGTCGATCCAAATCCATTTTCAATAGAGGTTGTCATTGATACAGAATTTCCTTCTTTATCAACAATTGAAATGTGAGAAGTACATGGAAATTCATGTGAATGACCCTCTTTGAAGCTATTTCCCAATAGTTGTTCTCTGGTGAATTTACCTGCCACTGCTTGTCCCAAGCTCTTCTCTGTTATCAACGCCGATCTTTCCTTTAGATATTTCTTTTCCAAAAATAGATCCCAATTCAAATCTAAATCGGCAAGGTATCTATTTCTATCGGCAAAAGCAAGTTTACTGGCTTCACTGAAAATATGTAGTGCTTTGGTAGTTGGCTGGTAATATTTACCGAAATTATCAATATTTTCAAGTGTTGGAGGAAGGTTTTCTATTCTATACTTGTTTGGTAAAGAATCTAAAATTCCCAATATCTGTAGCAATATAATACCACTCGGTCTAGTTGTACAAACAGTATTCTTTTGGTAATCATGACAAATGGGTGTTGTGGATTTAATTTGGTACTTTCTTAGATCTTCCATCTCTAGAAATCCAGGATTGGTAGGATGGTTCTTTACTTTTGCAACTATCTTACTGGCTATTTCTCCATTGTAAAAACCTGCATCACTACCCAACAGAGATATTCTCTGAAAAACTTTGGCAAGTTTTACATTCTTTAGAATTTGCCCCTCTTTCTTTGGTGTTAGATCTGAATTATAAAAGAACTTTCTCGATTCAGGATCCTTCAGTAAAAAAGGTTTATATTTCTCCATTGCCAGCATTGTTGCCAATCGATTGCCAATTGGAAAACCATCTATACACAATTTGATTGCCGGTTGAAATAATTGTTTCCATGGAAGCTTTCCAAATTGTGAATGTACATGTTCCATAAGCTTTAAAGTACCCGGTACACCAACGGAACTACCACCAACCAATGCCTCAATAAATGTTTTTGGTTGATTTGTAGTTTGATTGAAAAATAACTTTTCGGTCACCCCACTTGGAGCAGTCTCTCTTCCATCGAAAGAAAGTAACTTATCGTTCTTTTTATCGAAATATATAAGATAAGAGCCACCACCTATTCCAGATGATTGTGGTTCCACCAAATTAAGAACCAATTGTACAGCTATCATAGAATCGATTGCATTTCCTCCAATATTAATAATATCATAGCCTGCCTTTGTCGCCAGAGGATGTGCAGACACAACCATAAATTCCTTTGAAGTATATTTTTCTTTCTTGTACCATCCACTAGTTACTTCTGGAGTTGAATTACAATCTATTTTATTAATAAAAACTAATAATATATATAAAAAAATACACTTTTTATAAAATAACATTTTTATATGTTTATTCAAGTTTCAATTGAAACATTAAACCCTATTATATATCAATTTCTCAAATACAGGGAAATTAAAATAATTATTAAATTAAATTGAACAAATATTTGTGAGTTTAGATTAAAAAGTTAAAATGTAAAGTATAAGATTGAATTTAAATATAAATAAATAAATTCAGTTAAAATACAAAAACATAATCTATAAAATTATCCTACAACACTAGTTTGTAAAGTTTAGATATCTTTTTGAAACTGATAAGTTATACACACACATCATTATGTGTGTAGAACACACTGATTACACAGACGAGTGGGTTTGTACACATAAAATTATACAATTGAATCAAATTTATCAAAAAATAATATTTTGATTTTTATTTATATATTCAATTTATTAATAAATTATTATTATTATTGTTATTGGTAAAAAATATAAAGTATTTACCAATCTGGAGTTGAAGGAGGTGAGCTTGGTGTTTGAGTGGAGGAAGGTGATGAAAAAGGAATATCGGGATTCCCAACGGAATTTGGTGAAGTAGTATTTGAAAGCAGTGCATCTTCTTTTTTCTTTAAATTCTTCAAATAGGTATTTGAATGAGAACGAACTTGGTGGTGAGTTCTTGTTTTGACGTGCTGCGCAATCTCGTGATACGCTTTGTAACCAAATTGTTCTGATGCTTCCAAAAAAAGTGCATGCTCTTCGGCTGTCCAATGAATGGTTTTTTCCTTTGGTTTCTTCTTTTTCATTGCTTGGCCGGCTGCCGATTTCTTTGGAGTTTTCAATGGAGAGTCTGGAGAGGTGCTATTTCCACCATCTTTTTCTTTTTCTTTGTCTTTGTCTTTGTCTTTGGTCTTCTTTGATTTGCTTGCCTTTGGTGTGGCACCTGTCGATGTGGTGGTGGTTGGTTGTGGAGTGGTGGCAGGTGGTGGTGGTGGTTGAATGGGTTGCAATCCGGGTTGACCGACGGCTTGCTGTGTTGGCTGTAGCAGAGTCATGATTTGCTGTGGAGGCACAACTTGATGCTGAAGTTGTTGTTGGTAGATCTGCTGTTGTTGTTGTTGTTGTTGCTGTTGTTGGAGTTGCAACTGTTGGAGATAGTGAAGCTGTTGTGGAGAATTTAAAAAGATTTGAATTTGGTTGGCTTGTTCTTGTGTCTGTTGGTATTGAGTGGTCAGCATGCTTATGGCTGCTTGAGTTTGAGGTTGTTGCATCTGTTGGTGTATACTATGCATTTGATATAGTAATTGATTGTATTTCTCTCTCATCTGTTCATAATAATAAAGATTGTTTGCTTGTTGAGGGTTGGTGCCGTGTGGTTGAACTGTTTGTTGCACTGTTTGAAGTGGTGGTTGTTGTTGGTTGGTTATTTGCTGTTGTGTATATAGTTGTGTCGGTGAAGTAATCATTGTTTGTTGTGCTTGTTGAACTTGTTGATTCTGTTGAATTTGATGGTGTTGCTTTGGATCATTTATATTATGTGCTTGTGGAGTGGTTTGTTGAGAAGTGTGTTGTTGTGGAATGTGTTGTTGAAGATGTGGTTGAAAGTGAGCTTGTAAATGTGGTTGTTGTGCAAGCGATTGATTCTGAAGTTGCTGCTGTTGCAACTGTTGTTGTTGTAGCTGTTGCTGCTGCTGTTGTTGCTGTTGTAGCTGTTGCTGCTGTTGTTGTTGCTGTTGTTGAATTTGTTGCTGTTGCTGTTGGTATTGAATAACCTGTTGTTGGTGGATAATCAATTTATATTGATGTAACAAGTTATTGTACTGGGTGGAAATGTTGTTTGGAATGGCGAGATGATTGGCTTGATACTGCTGAATGAGAACAACATATTCTTTGATTTGATTCTCAACGTTCTGCAGTGGATTCAGTCCTGTTGCACTTGGAGATGTCATCGCGGTGACAGATTGATGCTGTGGAGTGTTTGAAGAGGAGGGTGTAGTAGATGAAGTTGAAGTTGTTGAAGTTGTTGTCGGTTGATTGTGAAGAGTGAGAGGGTGTTGTGAGGTGAGTAGTGTTCTCAGTTTGGCGGTGGTGACAAATCCACCTACCATATCTTCGCTAATGAGTAGTGACCAATTGGAGTCGATGATACGCAGTGTGTAGAAGCGAGGATTGGCACAGAGTTGGATGGACAGCTGGATACGCGTCGCCAGGAAATACTCTAACAGTTGATTGTTGAGAAGTGCTCGATTGCTAATGGAGAGAGAGGTGATAGACGCAGGAAGATTCGATAGATTGAGGAATTGGTTGAATTTCCAGCCGATTCGTAGTGTTGTCACCGACGCTGGAATGGTTCTCGGTAGGAGTTGAGTGTTGTAGTCATCGCCAAACTCGAGGTTAGTTACGGAGGGTGGTATTTTATCGGGAGGGATCTCTTGATTGAATCGATTTCCAAAGATGAGATGTTGAACCGACGACGGTATAAAGGTCGAGTCGATAATCGGTGTTGGCGAGTTGAATCGCAGGTGTCGCACTGACGACGGTATGACTCCGCAGCCGAGAGCCTGTTGGAAATGCTCGCCAAACTCCAAGTGCTCTACACCTATCGGTATGGCACCGAATTGGATCGGTTGATTAAAGAATGTTCCGAATTTCAGGTGCGTAACCGAGGGCGGAATCGAGTAGTATGCAATCTCCTGGTTGAAATGTGAGCCAAAAGTGAGGTGAGTCACTGCGTACGGAATGACACCCTGTGAGATCGTCTGATTAAAGTCGGAACCAAACTCGAGTTTGGTCACCGACACTGGAATGGCGCCAGGCGGAATGGGGAAGTTAAAGTCGTCGCCAAACTTCAACTCGGAGACAGCCGATGGAATGGTGCCGTTGTTGATCTGGCGATTGAAACGACGTCCAAACTCGATCGATTTCAGCGCTGTCGGCATAGCCGCTGGTGATATCGGCTGGTTAAAGTTGGCTCCGAAGCGGAGCGACACTAGCGACGCGGGCAGCGTTCCGAGCAGCAGTGTCTGGTTGAAAGCATTTCCCAGCTCGATGTGTGTGAGTGTATGTGGGAGTATTCCGGGTGGAATGATCTGGTTGAACTCCGGTGCCAGTCGGAGGTGTGTTGTGTTGGCGGGGATGGCGCCAGGCAGCAGTGGCAGATTACCGGTGCCGACCAGCGTGTAGCTAGCAGCGACAGAGCCCGACAGCGAGTTGGGATCGGCAGCGAGCTTAGCGTCGAGGGCAGCGCGCACAGCCGCCTTTAAGCCGCGCGGAACATAATCGACACGCGACAACACTGAGCTCTTCAATTGTATGTATTGTTGTCGCTCCTCGTACCACTTGCGACAACAGAGGGCAACACATAGACGATCGACATTCGAATCGAGAAATGTGATAATATATTGTATCAGACAAGGTGAAAGAATAGAGGTTATACTTGTACCAGTGGAACTGCCAGTTCCATTCATATTACTATTTATAATACTGCTGTTGCTGTTGCTGTTGTTGTTGTTGAAATGATGGTGATTATCGTTGTTGCTGTTGCTATTTGATGATGATGATGATGTTGGCATCAAAGTCGATGAAGATGCAACAATGGTCGATGAAGGAGTAGAGCCAGAAGTCAAGATAGCAGTAGTTGTAGTCGATGTTGTTGCTGTTGACGTTGTCATTATATATACATAGATATATTCTTCTATCTACTATCTTCTTATCTACCTTTAAATATATATATGTAAGCTTAGCTAAATTCTGATTCTTTCCTTTTGTTTTGTTTTATTTTTAAAAAAAAATTAAATGAAATTCAACTTTTTTTTTTTTTTTTTTTTTGAAAAATGAAATGAAATATAAGTGTTAATTAGGTATTGTTACTTTAATTGAATTATCCAATTTAAAGATGGTCATTATATGGAGTGTGTGTGGTTAGTGTTTTGTTAGATTGTTTTTGATGGCTTTGTTTTGATGTATTTGTTTGAATGAAGATGAGTGGTCGAAGATTATTTTAAATATTACCAGTTTTTTAATAAAGAAATTTAAATAAAGTTGTTTGATCAACTTTGCTTGAACCTTTTAAAATTTATGTCTTAAAATAGAAAGAAAAAATATGAAAATACAAATATTATGATGTCGCAACCACCTTTGAAACTTTGTCTTGTTTTTTTTTTTGGTATCTTTAGATTGATTGGTTTGTTTTGGTGTAGTCTCTATCTATGTTTTATAGTTACAAGTATATGTATTTTAAAACATTAATGGTATATGATTCTTAATCATAAACAAAATAATAACATAACAAATAAACATCTACCTACAATTAGTTATATTAACATATGTATGATTAATATTGACCTGACTATGAATTGTAAACTATTGTGTTTGTTTTTTTTAAGGAAAAATTAATAAATATTTTCCTTTTTCGATAATATATATAGAAACTATATAAGTTTAGTTAATATTATATTTTAAACATATTTAGAATAAAAAAAATAGATTTTAGTGAAGTTAAAATGAAAACAATATTTTGGAAGGTGTTTCTCCTTCCGGGGTTTTTTTGTAATTTGAGATTGGTGTGGAACAGAGATCCTAATCAATTTTGAACCAAAACAATAACAAAAAAAATTGGATAAATGTTGATTGAATTTATTGGAGACTATTTTGATGGTTTTCGTATTCTCTAGTTTACTTTTTTAGTAGCTACTTTGATTTTGATTTTATTTTGCTTTTTGTTTTAATTAAACTATTCAATGATTTTTTTTTAACCACTTTTGACTTTTTTTTGATTGTTTTTTTTTTTTTTTCTACTAAATTTTGAAAATTAATGAAGATATGTTTGTTGGATTTATTTAACTTTTTGGCTGTCTTGGTTTAATTTCTTACTTTCAAAGAATGAAAGAGGAATGATCTTCCTATCCATCCAACATTAAACAAACAAACAGTGTTTAAAAATAAATTAATTAATTAATTTTGCTAAAAATAATTAAAAAACAAACAAATGGTTGTGGAAAAAGAAAAAAAAGATAAAAAAGGTGATGAATAAAATTAAATTAAGTACAAAGTATGATTTATAAATATATGTATATAAATTACAATCAGATCACAACCCTAATTTGGTAAAAAATATAACATCATTTTAATAAATAATACACACATAAATATTATATATTAATATGGTAAACACTTTCGGTAAATACAACCACCATTGTCATATACATACTTAAAAACCTTTTAACATTCGGTAACAAATAAATAAATATTTATTTATTTATTTTTTAATAAAAGTAAATGTGGAAATAGTGGTGTGTTGTGTGAAAAGAATAAAATTAAAAGGAAGCAACCACCTCTCCAACCAATCATAATAAGTGATCTATTTTAAAAGTTGGATAGATTAAGATATAAATATATGTATGGACTAACCCAAAATGGATTATTCACTATTGATATAAAATATCTAAATTTACACTTTACCTTTTTTATTTTTAAATTAATAGTAAGTCTAAATCAATTTAAAATTGTTTGTTTTTTTATCCTCTTCTTCGTTTCTCCTAACAATTTATTGATTATATTTCAGAAAGGAGTGGTAGTTGTTCGTTAGAAATTAATTTGGAGAAAGGATATGAATTTTTAGACTAATATTGTAAATACATTGATGGATTAAATATTATACAGTAATACTATCGGAGGATTGAATGATTAAATTTAAAAAAACAAAGATAACTATTTAGATGTTAATTATAAAATAAATTTTATTTACAAACTCTTTTATAAAAATCGACACTTACCATTACTATTCTGAGTATCAGTGTAATTCAATAGTTAATGAAATCTTCTTCCTATCCAGGAGAGAAAACAACCAATTAAACTAGTAACATCAACTTTAAATACACACATTTAAACATACAAACCACCACCACTATCATCACCACTTTCGAAATTGTCTAATTAATTATTATTATTTAATCACTTTTATCTATTCTAAATAAGATTTTAAATAGAGTATTAATTGAGTAAAAACAAGAGATGAAGATGATAGATTTTATGGATGATCAGAGTTTGAAGAGGTAAATTTAACTAGCTGGATTTGGTGGATGGTTGTGTAGGATTGTGTTCACTTTTAAAGTGCGAATTTAATTTTTTTAGTATTTTAAATTTAAATATATCAAGTAGTTATATCTTATTGATGTTGCAAATACTACCAGGTTCTCTAAATTTACAAAACCATCAGTTTTCTTTTCTGGAGTTGTGCCATCAATTTTTTTGTCAATCGCATTGTCATTTATGAATTTAAATTGATTACAATCGATAATCCTAATAGATAATACAAAGAGAAGAGAAGGAAAGAAAGAAGATCATTGTTATTTTGTGAGGAAAGTTTAATTATTATCTATATATTGTTAAAGATGGATGGTCAGGATAATTGAACAAGATAGATAAATGAATGATTGATTGAAATTAAATATTATTTTATGGAGATAACAATAGTGTGATTCGGTTCAGTTACTTATTATATTAAATTTAAATAAAAGTTAGTTTTTTATTGGTTGACTAATAATAATTGATTTAGAAAAGGAGGGCAGCAACCAAAAGGATCATCATGGCAATTGAGGCGGTCAAAGCGTTGGCAGATCCAGTGGTAGTAGAGTCACCGGTGGTGGTACCGTTTCCAGTGGTGGTAGATGGACCAGTGGTACCGGTAGTTGATGGTTGGACGTAGGCGAGTTGAGCACGTGAGATGGCGATGGCAGTACCGTCGGTGGTGTTCTTGGCGTTGGCTTGAACGTAGATGACTGGAACTGGTGAGCCGACCAATTGACCGATACCGGCAGCAATGACTTTTCCCTCATCAGAGGCTGGACCGAAAGTGAGTTGGTTGTTGACAGTGTAAGTGGCAGAATCTGAGGTTCCGTTGTCGAGTTGGAATGAGAAAGCAGCGGTAGTGGGAAGTGAACCGGCTGGGGCTGGACCAGAAATGTTGATGCTCGAGACAACGAGTGTTGCGAGGTTGGCCAAAGTGAGATTGTATTGGACGGTGAAACCGTTGGTGGCGTCACCACTGATTACAACAGAAGCTGAACCATTGATGGAGTTTGGAGTGTAACCGGCAACGTTTTGTTGAGCGGTAGTCAAGGCGCTATTTGAGAATGCTCCATTGAAAGTGTAGGAAGTGGCTATGAAATTTTATCATTGTCATACAAAAAATATAGAAATGATTTTAATATTATTATATTCTATCGACCATTGATTGTAGTTAAAGAAGAATAACAAATTAACTGTACTTACCACAACATGCGGCAATGAGGAAAGAAGCGAAAATTAAAGTGGCAATCTTCATTTTTTATTTGATTGTTTTTTTATGTGTTATACAAAGAGATATAATTAAAAGAATATTATAGATTAAAGTGTTTATAATAAAGAGTGGGGGTTGGTGCTGGTTCTCCTAGGAGAAAGGAATGGAACCAAAAAAAAATTATTAAAAAAATCATTTTTTTTATTTAAAATTTTATGAAAATCGATCATGTTGAAAAAATATCTTCATCTTTTTTGGGATGGGGCAATTATATGGTCTTGCCAACTTTTATTTTATTTATTTTTTGTATTTTTTGGTATTACTAAAATGAGAATTTATTGGTCTAAAAAAGTTTTGAAACAACAAAAGAATTACTTTTAATGATTTCATATGATAACATAATAAATATTATATTTATTTGAACGAGAATGTTTCAGCTGCGTAAACAAAACAATCACCATGGTTATATTTATTGTTAGAATTCTCACACAGGCCGTGTCTGAAAATCAGTTTTTTTATTTTATTTAATTTTTTTGATTGTTTTAGATCTGCGTTGAAATCACCCAACCACCTATTATGATGTTTTGTGGAGCGAGATCTTGATAATTTTAATCTTTTTTTTACGAAAAACACTATTCTCTCAACAACAAATAACTTTATTACTTATATACACAAGATTATCTTTCAATGAATACATTTTCAAACTAACATTTGTTTTTTATAAAAAAACTAAAGAAAAACTAAACTGAACTTTCATTCATCTTTAAAGGTTTGTTGTCATCAATCAACCATCTTGTTTATCATTTTATTGCTTTAATTGTTAAAATCTGATGAATAGATTGAAAAAACAATACCCACTTCACATCACATACACAAATATTAACTTTCACACCAATAATTTTTTTTTTTTTTTTTTTTGAAATTTTGTGTAAATAGATTTCAGAATAAAATTGAGATAATAATAGCACTAATTAATGAGTGAATTGTGTATCGAATAATTTAAATTATATTATTTTTAATATCTCTTCACTTCTCATCGATTTTTTGTATGTAAGTTAATATTATCACTAAAATACAAAGTTGAAATAATATATACATTTTATATATATTAGATTAATATTAAAATAAGCAAATCTAATTTATAGTAGTGGATCATATATCATATCATTATTATCCAAAATCAATCATTGCAATACAATAATCAAACTATTATTAATATATTTATTAAATTTTTTTTTTTTTTTTTTTTTTTTAAATCAATCAGTTTTAATTTAATTTAATAAAATACAATCCTAGGAAGGACTTTTAGAAACATAAGAAGAAGAAGTTAATCAAATCAAATCAATCATTCACTTTTGAATTGGATCGAATTGTGAAATCAAATCAACTGAGCAAACAAAATCAAACAAAACAAGAGCAACATTAATACTACCAAATAAATATTTTCTGGAATTAAAAATAATTATGGAAGATTGGTTCAATATAAATAATAAGAATAATAGTTATACTAAACACAGAATTAAAACAAGAATAAGACTAAAGTAATCAAATAGGAAAGAAATATTATTAATAGGCATTAAAGGCTTATTAAATTTAATCAATCGAAATAATGTCTCGGAATCATAGAAAATATTCTTTGCCGAGCAGACCAGATGAGTTGGATCCTACTTCAACTATTTGGTCACCACCTTCAACATCAAATAATAATAATAATAATAACAATAACAACAATAATAATAATAATAATAATAATAATAATAATAATAATAATAATAATAATAATAATAATAATAATAATAGTAGAACATTATTTTATAGTTCTCCAACTTTGGATCATGTTGCCAGAAGTAATCAAGAGGAAGAAGAAGATCTAGCGATACAGAGGGAGCGTGAGAATCTCAAGAAGAATCGAAGATCAATGATGCGAAGAACTCTACCTGCATTTCACCCGATTCACAATCTGAGTACACCGGGTTCAAACAATGAGAATTCACCGACCAAGATTGGATTGGAGGAGTTTATCGAGTCGTCGAGTAGTGGTGTTGGCAGTGACAATAGACATCGCTACTTGAAGCGAACGAAATCCGATATGGACATTGGGCATCATTCACCATCGTCAAACGGTAGCGATGAAAATGTGATCGATGTCAATGTCCAGACACCGCCTTTCGCATCGCCCATACCACCGGCACGTCCACCACCCACTTTCCGACGGCAACGACCACCAACCCTCAAGATTGTCAAGTTTCGTGATGAGATAGCATCGGCTGAATCTCCGGTACTCGAAAAGGAAGCGGTTGAGAAAGATCTAGAGTTTATCAATAGAAAAGCAAAGCAGCAAGCCCAAAATGCGGCAGACTACGTGCTGGAAGCCACCTCACAGGGTGAAGCGATTCAGGCTTCGGAAATGACTGAAGAGGAGAAATCAAGACGTTACTTTATCGCCTATGTTTTGATTCAAGATGCTATCAACTATCGCGATCCCAATCATCTCTTGCAGATCCCACAGCTGAAAGCATATAAGATCTACTATTATCCTGCCATCCGATTGTTGTTGCTACTCACTTGCATTGGTCTGCTCACACTTGCATACTTTGAGCACCCAACTAAAGATACTTATCGACCACTGGTTCTTCTCCCGCTGGAACTGGTTTTCATTATCATCTTGACGGCGGAACTCTTCTTCAAGTACTATGCATACGGCCGGCAGGCAACGAGGAATCCTTGGAATTGGTTCAAAGGTATACTACTGTTTCTAAATTACATCGATATCATTGTTGCATTCGTACTCAATCACTATGGAATTGTGAGTGTACGAGTATCTAGATTGTTTCGTGTCTACTACATGATTGACTACGATCGACTGACGCGTGATCTTGCAATGCAAGTCATCTACACATTCTATCGTATGTTTCCAGTGGCAATAGTATTCTTCTCATACATCTTCATTGGATCCGTTCTATTTTCAATCATTCTTTCAAACGGTGCAACAAGTGATCCTGATTATTACAGTACGTTACAAAAATAACTATAAATATATTTATAAAGATACTAAATCTCTTTCTCTTTCTCTTTTCTCTCTACTTGTAATCTATAGATTCAACTTTAACATCATTTTTGAATTCAATGATCTTGATTACAACAGCAAACTTTCCTGATATTATGTTTCCAGCGTATTGGAAGAGTAGATGGTATGCGGTATTGTTTATCGTTTACTTGGGATTGGGTCTGTTCATTGGTATAAACTTTATGATTGCGCTGGTCTATCGTAGTTTTAGAAAAGCGGTTCTCAAGGAAACAAAAAACAACTTTAGAAAGCGTCGTACTGCGCTTTTGGCTGCTTTTATTATTATGGATCACGATAAGACCGGTGTTATTGGTTTGGATCAGTGGGAGCATATCTACAAGCTACTGGAACCGAAATCGACATCCGACGAAGCATCTGCTGCTTTTGACTTGGTCGATACCGACGCCAATGGTTATCTAAACGTTCGTGAGTTCTTTGCAATGTGCGACGTCTTTCTTCTCGAGCGAAAAACCGTTCAACACTTGGCAAAGCGAAAGCTTAAAGCAAGACAAAGACAAATCAGAGCATCGTCCGCTGCCAATTCATCAACTGAACAATCACCAACTTCAAATATATCTACATCTGATCAACAGCAACAGCAACAGCAACAACAACAACAACAGCAGCAACAACAACAGCAGAGGCAGCAACAAAATGATGGTCAACAACAGCAACAACAACAATCAAAGGAAGATCAACAACAACCTGTTAAGAATACCGATCAAGATTTCGTTGGTAATCTAAAAACAATGGTTTCCAACCGCTATTTGTTTAGAAATCCAAAGGTTCATAATCTTGATGTGCCCGGTGAGTATGGTGGTAGCACTGCACACAACCGTGCATATCTCAATAAGATGTATTTGACGAAGAAGCATCTGTTTCATGATAGCGATGAAAACAGCAGTAGCAGCAGTGACAGTGAGGATGATCTAGAGGAGGAAATTTCACAGCCAATAGAATCGCATATGGATCTACAGAATCTTGCTATTGGCGGTGAAGACAACGCAAAGGCATCGAAATTCTTCAAGACAGGTGCAATAACATCGCATACACCACGTGCTACGCCAGAGAGTTCTCCACCACCTTCACCCAAGCGACATCGATCTTCAAGCGAACCAAAGGCGAATCTACCATCCGTACCATCCGAGCATACCATTGCTCAATATCAAGATGATGACTACGATGGTGACGATGAATATGAATATGAGCAAGAGGATAGAGATAGAGATAGAGATGAACATAGAGATAGAGATAGCGATAATAATGACAATGGTGATATTGAGTTGTCACATATATCAACTGCTTCCACCGATATGGGAATACCATCTGTTATTGCTATGGAGCGAAGCAATAGATCAACAGCACAACAACAACTGCACCGTTCACATCCAAATGTTCCTTTGAATACAACACCTGTGCAACCACCGGTTGTCAAGCGAGCAAAGAGCGAGACGGATATCGATACTCTAAAGGTGGAACCTCACGCACATGAAACCATACTGGAATCACTCCGAGAGCATTATAAACATGCATACTCGCATACTCGCGACTACCTGAAGAGTGGAAGATTGAAGCGTATCACCAAGCATCCGTTGTTCGAAGTAGCCGTAGTACTTACGATCTATGTCAACGTCGCTTTGATATCGCACGTCATGGTGGGAACAAGAAATCTCTATTATCCCGCATGGACAGAGGTACTCGATTGGATTCTACTGTCGATCTCGATCGTCGAGGTAGCAATGAAAATCATAGCATATCGTACCGTCAAGAAATTCTGGGTGATATTCAACCTTTCGATCGTATCGGTTTCATTCCTCGGCAAGGTAATCGTTGAGTACGGACTACGAGGTGTTGGCGATCCCATTACAATGTTAAGAATTGCATGTGCATTCCGATATCTAAGAGTATTTAGATTGTTTTCTGCAGTTAGAAGGTAAAGTTAGAGTTAGTTCTTAATATAATCTAAATTGATAATGCTTGCTTACTAACTTAATAATGTTTAAAACTACTACTTTTAGAATGAGACATTTCTTACAATCACTTGCACAAATTGTATTTATATTCATTAACTTTATTGGTATTATCTTTATAGTTTATTACTTTTATTCGATTATTGGGCTGTGGATTTACAATGGCAAGTTCTATAGAGGCAATCCTGACTTGATTGGAACTACCTACGATCAGAGTAATTACTATGATTTTTCGAATTTCGAGGATATGGGTGCTGCCATGATTACAATGTTCAATCTGATGGTTGTAAACAACTGGTTGGTGACATTCCTTGCTGCGATCGCTGTCACCAGTGCATGGTCGATTCTCTACTTTTGTAGCTTCTACTTTCTAACGGTTATCTGTGTGTTGAACTTGGTGGTTGCTTTCTTGATTGAGGCAGTCAACTTTACTACCAATTTCTACTACCAAAAGAAGCGTGCCAAACACAAAAACAAGACACCTGTAATCAGTAGAACACGTGTTCCGCATATGGAATCGATTATTCCGAAAGGCAGGCGTTTTATCAATCGATTCAGATCACAGCCACTCAGTATGAAGAGTGTCGCCAATGCCGGTGGAGAATCCGATGGCAGTGGCGGCAATGGTGTTACCGCCGGCGACTCTTTGTCGGAGAGTGGCGTCGACGAGACATTCCAGCGTCCACAAGACTACCTTATGAAACAATTGGAAGCACTGAAGCGTCGAGAAGAAGAAACAGAGAGTGGCGGTGGAATGGAGTCGACTCTTCATACAAGTTCTTCCGACCCCGTTACAAATGGCGGTAGTGGCATCGGCAACACTGAAGCCGGACTCAACAGTTCGCATCTCAGTCGACGAGGATCGACCTCAACTTTCACCAACCAGGCGACGGATCACCACGACAGCGATACCTCATCGATGAAATCGCAATCCACCACTATGACATCGCGAGGCACCACCGACAACGAGATGGATTCAATGGTGTATCCCAACGACAAACTTCAAGAGACGCTAATGAAAGAGGGTGTCAAGGGATTCGAAGTTCCACACTTCTTCGAGGAGAAGATGTTTGGCAAGGAGTTGAGGACTCTGAATCAGGAGGATGTAGATCTCAACGAGTTCATGGAGGACATGATCCTCGCGACCACCAATCCAATCGATTCGAACACCGGAAGTCGTGCGCCGAGCCGACTCGGCTACCACGAAGAGCCGCAGGATCTCTCGACCATCTCGCGTGATATACGTGAGAGGATCAGAGAGAAGAAGGAAATCAAAGAGAAACTCAAGGAAGAGAAACGTGAGCAAAAAGAGAAGGAAAAGAAAGAAAAGAAAGAAAAGAAGGAAAAAGAGAGATTGCGATTGGCAACATCGCGCGAGTTGGAAAATCAACTACCAACTACAACAACTACAACCACTACTACTAATAACAATAATATGGGACATCATGATTCAACTGCTTTAGGAGTCAGTACATCAAATTCACTTCGATCCAGTAGTAATCAAGTACCAAACACTCAACAACAACAACAACAACAACAATATCAACAACAACAACCAAATCTCAGAAAATCGTCAGAGTGGTAGTATTGTAATATATTCATAATGTAAAATTTACCAATTTATTAAAAAAAAAAAAAAAAAGATGGTTAATTTATTTTTTTGATTTTTGCTTTGAAACATTTATTTTTAATTTTCTCTTTATAGTTGTAAAGGCAAATAAATATTCGTTTCGTAGTTTAACTAAACTTGGACCTTGATTTTTTAAAAAAATAGACAAAAATGTAAAAAAAAAAAAAAAAAAAACTTTTAATCAAAAAATCAAAAAAATTTAATCGAAAAAACATCGATGGTAGTGAGATTAGATGAATCGATCAATCTTTCATTCATTTTTGAAAACTAAAAAAAATAAAAAATGATTCAAACCAGTTGGTTGTTGATTGGGGTTTTTTTTTAATAAAAAAAATATAATAAAATTGGTTTTTTTGCAAATAATTCAAAATTCTTTCAAAAATTATAAAATAATAATAAATCAATTAGTTAATTAGTTGTTAATCAGTATAGTATAGTATAGAATAGTCAGTCAAATCAATCAATAATCATATCAAGCAAACCAATCAATTAAATTACTTAATCATCATCAGATTTATATAAATATATAAAATATTAAAATAAAATAAAATAACAAAAATATATATATATATTTTAAATAAAATATTAGTTTGTTAATAGTAGTATATATATAGAAGTAGTAAGTTGTTAACAACTAACAATAACAATAACAATAACAATAACAATAACACACAAGATTTGAATTAAAATTGTTTCACTTCACTCAAAACAAGAACAAGATATATAAATATAAATAGTAGTACTATTTTTTTTTTTTATTTATTTTTATTATTTTTTTTTTTAAATTGCTATTACAAAAATATTTTTTTATTTTGTTTTAATCAACAAATTTAATAAAATAGTACAAACATTTTTAATTACAGTGATATTTAGATATTTTGGAAGATATATAGTTTAGTTGTTTGGAGTTTAGTTAAAATCAACAGGAAAGGTAGAAGTAGAAATAAGATATAGATAACCATAACTATACTTTGAATCAAGCAATCAACTGTCAGTGCTCAACAATCAGTCAATTTTCAACAATTAATCAGATAAATCATATTAGTTATGTTTTTTTTTATGTAAAAAAGGTTGTCAGCTTGATATAGGTCGATTGATTTGATAGAATCTTTGGATGTTTCATGACAATTATAACCAAAATCAAAGAAAAGACAAAACAATGCAAACACATTTAAATAATATCAGAAATATTAATTAATAACATAATTATAGTCATTATTATAATAAGAGCTCGAACTTTTATAAATTACTTAATTCATCAAAACACCAACACACACGGTGTGCTTTTTTTATTGGATTTATTGAATTTGCTGCACACACATCACACAAATATGTGTGTATATATGGTATAGGTGTGTGTATGTGTTTTTTTTAACAAATATATATAAATATATATATTTATGCCAGCCTTTTGTTTCTTTTCTCTTTAAATATTTATTTTTTAATGAGTTTAGCTTTGTTTTGGTATGGTATGGTATGGTATGGTATGGCATTCAATTGAATTGTGACTTTTGTATTATTTATTATTAACATCAACATCAACAACAACATCATCATTTGCAATATCATGATACCCAAAAACAAACAATGGCTTTATAGAGAACAACACATGCAAGCTGAAGTAACTTTACTACTTTACTTAGTAGTTGTAGTAGTACGACGACTATTACGACTATTATTATTATTTTTTTTAAATTCAACAATTCAATTCAATTCAATTCAAAATCAAATCAAATCAAATCAAATCAATTACCCACACAACCAAACCCACGCCATTCCACTCCACTTAACCACCACATTAATAATAACAATAATAATAATAAAAACACACATATGTGCCCTAACACCAACAGCAACAGCAACAACAACACCAAATCCTACAGCAGCAGCAGCAACATAATTACCATTACCGTTACCATCATTACTCACACACTCAATTACACTCTCTACCTTTACTACTGCCATCATCAACAAATAGAATAGCAATTCTTCACTTTCCTTTCTTTCTTTCTTTCTTTCTCTTGATTTATTAATATTACCAAAAACAAAAAAAAAAACAAACAAATAATTAATTTCCATTCTGTTCACATCATCATCACCATCATTAAAGTTTATGTACATACATACTGTACTATATTTATAATGATGACTTTGAACCCATTCATACACATGTGAAATAAAATAAAATAAAACATAAATTAATAATAATCTAATAATAATAATAATAAATTTAAAAAAAAACCAAACTAATCATTTTCACTCATCTTATCTTAATCACTCGTTCCAATTTCCATATTCAACCTACCAACTAACAACTTAAAACCAACTAACCAAATTAATCAAATCAAATCAAAAAAAAAAAAAAAAAAAGTTTGTTAATTATAGTTTTTGAATAATTGTAAAGAAAATTTAAAAATAACAATAATACTCACAACAAAAAGGTAGATCATCAAATCGGAATCTAAATTTCATACATTCTTTGTTTTTTATTTATTATTTTTGTTTTTTTCAAGAATTTACAATTAATTTAATTTAAATAGCCAACAACAAATAATAATAATTATAATTTATGTTTATTTTGAACTTAATAATAATAACACAAAATCATATGTAAATATTTTATATTAATTTATCTTTAATTTAAATCAATTTAGTAATTAATAGTAGATCAAGTAGTAATATAAATTTGTACAGTGAAAATAATCAATCAATCAAACCTCCTATATTTTAATATAGCAGTATTAAATATAAAAAAAGAGAGACAAGTAGCTGGCTGAAGCTACAGTTGGGAATAGTCAGAGATAGATAGATATATATATATATATTTAGAGAAATCTCAAAAACAAAAAAAAACAAGAATAAAAACACAACACAGTAGTAGGAGAAGTCATGACGGGATTTAAAGTGTGGTTCTCTTATGAGGACGAAGAGGTTGAGTTGGATGACTTAAACTTGGATACAACAGTGTCAGCGCTGAGAAAGATTATTCATGAAGGAAAGATATTTCATTTTCCATATGGAACATCACAGACCGATATTCAGATCGGTACTATGTCTGGTGACAAATTCGAAAAATATAAAGCAAGAAATACTTTAGATGATATTCAATATAAAATGGGTGATACTTTATTTGTAAAGGTTAAAAAGAGTAAGTTGTCTATTAGAATAACCAACGTAAACATCAACAACATTTTATTAATCTTCAACTTAATTTATTCAATTTGATCAATATTAAGGTAAAGTTTCAGATAATTCATCTATTCCAACATTAAATTTAAGTATAATAGAAAATTCAGAGAGAGTTATCAAGTGGGATTACAATCCATATACAACGACAGCGCAGTGGTCGTGCACTGCCATACTGGTGAGAATGGAACAGGTGCCATTTGCAGAGGGTGCCTTTAGAAAGGCTTATCACCTGCAGGATCTGAGTAGGGCAGAGGCACAGGGAAGATACGTCGCAAAGATCGGTAAGAAACCGTCGCCGCGTGCCTCCTACTTTGAGGACGTCAAGATGCAGATGATCGCCAAGAAGTGGGCCGACAAATACAATGAGTTCAAGCCACCCAAAAAGATAGACTTTCTGCAGTCGTGCGTGCTGGAATTCGTGGATCGCACATCGAATGACGTGATCTGTGGCGTGGAGCCATACGTCGAGGGCCAGTACCGCAAGTACAACAACAACAGTGGTTTCGTGTCGAACGACGAGCGTAACACACCACAGTCATTCTCGCACTTTACATACGAACACTCGAATCACCAGTTGCTGATCATCGACATTCAGGGCGTCGGAGACCACTACACCGACCCGCAGATCCACACGTACGACGGTGTCGGCTACGGCCAGGGAAATCTCGGACAAAAGGGTTTCGAGAAATTCATTGACACTCACAAGTGCAATGCGATCTGTCAGTATCTCAACCTCCAGATGATCAACCCCAAGTCTGAAAAGTCGGACTGCGGAACAGTGCCAAGACCGGACCTCTTCCTACCGGACACATCAAGCGACACCGGAAACACTGGAAACAGTGCAGTCTCTGCAAATACATCTTCCGGAGGTTTGAAACCTCCCGACACTCGTGAGAGATCGAAATCAAAATCATATGAAATCGAAAGAGAAAGACAAGAAAAGAAGAAAGAACAATCAAGTGTAAGAGAATTAGAAATCGATAGAATAGATGATAAAGATTAAAAACTAACTAATTTCATTCATTATTATATATTAATAATAATAATAATACTTTCCAGTGGGATATAAATAGTATAAAATTAATAGACACAATTAAAGGTTATCATAATACTTCAGCATTATGTATTTGTGATAATCAAGTATTTACAGGTTATTCTGATAATTCAATAAGAGTAAGGATTAAGACAAACAAAAAAAAAAGATTATATTCTTTATAGAGTGTATATATTGATTAGATTGTTTATTTTCTTAGGTATTTGAATATAAGAATAAAACATTAGAATTAACACAGACACTAAAAGGACATGAAGGACCAGTGGAGTCAATTTGTTATAACGATCAATATCTTTTCAGTGGCAGTTCGGATCACTCTATCAAGGTTTGGGATTTGAAGAAACTTGGAAGGTGTATTTTTACGTTGGAGGGTCACGATAAACCAGTACACACCGTAGTGGTCAACGATAAATATCTATTCAGTGGTTCTTCGGACAAGACGATCAAGATTTGGGATCTAAAGACACTGGAGTGTAAAATTACTTTGGAGGGACATCAACGTGCTGTCAAGTCACTGTGTGTCAGCGGACAGTATCTATTTAGTGGCTCCAACGACAAAACGATAAAGGTCTGGGATCTCAAGACATTCCGATGCAACTACACACTGAAGGGACACACCAAGTGGGTCACTGCCATCTGCATTGTCGGCACCAACCTCTACTCGGGCAGCTACGATAAGACCATAAGAGTGTGGTCACTAAAGAATCTCGAGTGTGTAGCGACGCTGCGTGGACACGAACGATGGGTCGAGCACATGGTCATATCGGAGCGATACCTATTCAGTGCGAGTGACGACAATACCATCAAGATTTGGGATATAGATACACATCGATGTTTGATTACATTGGAGGGACACAACGCTACCGTTCAGTGTTTGGCACTCTGGGAGGACAAGAGATATCTACTCAGCTGTTCACACGATCAAACTATCAGACTCTGGTCTTGGGCAGACGCTGGTGTTGGTAGTGTTGTTGCTTCTTCAGAGCAAATTAATAACGACGAAAATAGATAGATAAACAGTAACAACAAACAAACAACACAACACAACAATAATAATAACATTAACAACTCAAAGATATAGATACCCTTCACTTTACTTCACTTCACTTTCCTTCAATACGTGAAAAAACCAAACACCATCAAACCAACCAAGACTGTTGAACCAATTAATAATCATTGTTGTCTCCAGTGGATATATATCAGTTGGTAATCCAAGATTTAATTCCCTTGTGAACCAAAAAGAAACAAAAAAAAAAAAAGAGAAAAAAGAAAAGTACAAACAAAAAAAAAGAGAAAAAGAAAAGAAACCAAGCAGCAGCCAAACCAACAAAGAAATCAGGATCAATTTTGTTGTTCCAAAGTTGATTCTTTATATATCTTGGTTGGAAAAATATTACCAAATTTTATATATATATTTATCATATAGTAATAATAACAATACAATGTATACATTCTTATTTATAACAAAAACTATTTTTTTTTTTTTTTTTTTCTCTTTATTATTTTTTTATCTTAATAAATTGATTATGCTTTTACAAATTTGATTTTATTTTAACTTTTAATATTTTAATTTCAATTGATATTTAATAATCTATCGATTGTTTCTATTTCAGTCACGAATGTTTCTAATACCCAAAAAGTGGTCGGTATCTTCTTTGGAAGACCGTATTTCATCTTGGTATTCTAACTTATATATTGGGTAACTTTTGAGTCTGAAAAATATTGATTAATCAAATCATTCATTTCCAATGATAGATCTTCCAGGATTGAGTCAAAAATGAATTAATGGATCTCTAAGGTCATTGATTACATAAAATATTAAAAGATTATTTATTCTCTTTTTATTAAACTTAATAATCTTTTTTCGATACGTTTTAATTTCTCTTCGAATAGGGAACTGGCTAGATTTGCCAATAAGAAACCTATCACCACAAGAATTGAACCAATTATATACATCCAACCAAACATTTTACCCTTTCTGATAAAGTCACTTATCATTGCCAGTGGTATCGACAGTGAAAGACCAATCGTATTGATCACTGGCGATGTCAGTACCACCGAGTAAGACTCTATCAGATCCGATATGAAACTACCGAAAACACCATTGAACAAGAGGAACAGGAATACTCTTATATTGGGTAGTTCAAATGTTTCGAAACCAATCGCATTTAAAATTAAGAAACCAGGCCATAATATTAATAAATTGATTAATCCAACAAATCCTGTGTTGTAATAAAAAACTAAATTAATAAAGCTTTGCAAATGAATAGCATAGAATAGTTAATGATATTTATCGACTTACCAAACATCATTGGCATTGGTAGAAGATCTTCAGATATAACAAGTTTCTTTATCATCGTACAATAGAATCCATAGAGAAAAGCTCCAACAACCGCCAGAAGATCACCAATCACTGTATCATGTCCATTTTCACTACTAATATCTGAATAACTAACTAAAACAATACCAGATAAACTAGATTGATATATAGATACCAAAAATATGTTGTTATTAGTTATTTAATTTAAATAATGACAATGATAATGAGTGCGTATATTTACCTTATCAAAGTAGATAATAATTTTTCAATTGAGAATTTATCAACTTTTAAAAATATACTTATAAACAATGAGAATACGCCAGAGAGAGAACTTAGAATGGTGTTTGAAGAAACACTAGTGATATCTAGACTTATATTGTATGTGTAGTTGGCTGCGAACCAAATTGGACAGAGTATTGCACTTATTTTAATAATTGATTTTAAAGAATGTGGTTTGTTGTTTATATTGTTATTGATAGTGTTGCTGTTGTTTGAATTACGTAATCTACTTTTGTTAATGTCAACCTGTATCTGTTGTTTATTTTGCATCTGATCGATTGAATCTCTGAATGAAGTTGGTTGTAATGGTGGTGATAATGATGATGAACTCTGAATGCTACCACTATGATCATCTATTGCATTAAGCTGATCTTCATCATTGTCGTTAATTAGCGACATTGATGCACTCGATTGCAAAACACTGGTGTCCAACACACGATTACCATTGTTATCACTGATGGGAATCGATGTCCATTTCTTCCACTTGATAGCGAATCCAAATAAATAGAATGAGAATATCGATGTATTGAAATATGTTAAAAAGAATGGTTTATCAAATGATTCCTCTGTAAATATAATCTAATAATTAAATCATTAGTATTTGAACATATACATATATCAAGTAATCACATAAGATAGTTACCTGTGTTAATATACTAGAGAAAACCCAGAGAAATACAACTATTAAAACACATATTGCACCGATGATATGTCGTCTAACTTTCTTTGCTCTCGATTCAGAGTTACCGATGTTATTGATAGTGAGAGCATTGTTGTTGTTGTTATTCGAGCTTGATTGATCGAATACTAGTATCTGTTGTTGATCGTCATCGTACTCTTCGATTATATCGTCATCATCTTCTTGTGGATCACTACTATTACTTAATGTACTTGATCTATTATTATGATTTTTATTTACATTTGATTTGTTATTACTACTATTTGTACTATCGTCACCAACAACCAAATTCTCATCGATACTACTATAATTGTTCAGACTTGTATTACTTGCATTTCCTCTCAGTAAAAGTTGTTCATTACTTTTATCCATATTTTAACTTAGTATAATATAATATAATATATATTCACAAAAAAAAATTAGATAGTTATAAAATCATGACAAAGTAATTAGCTTGGTCAGAAAGATGTTGCCCAAAACAAGGTAATTTATTGTGTTTGGATGTTGGGTGGTTTGTAAAAGTCAAAAATAAAAATCACCCCAATTTTTAATTAAAATGTAATAACATTTGAAAATTGTTTTTCCTTTTTATTAAGTTAAACTTTTAATGTCCAATGAAATGTGTTTAAAAAGAGTAGAGTAAAGTAGAGTAGTTAGCTATTCGAATTAGCATTAGAAAAGTAGAACAAAAAAAAAAAAAGAGACAGAGAGAGATAGAGAGATAATGAGAGATATTAGTATTTTGTAATAAAACTTTATTAAATGTATATATATATTTGTAAATAATAAAAATAATAGTATTTGCTATACTTAGTTATCATTATTAAGATATGCAACGATTTAATGGTTTAATATATATTTTGTTATGTTTTTTTGTATATAGTTGTTATGAAGTTCAATTTTTTGTTTTTGCCTATGTTTTAGAGGTGAATGGTGAAGCTAAATTAGCAGCGCTACCAGAGGAGAGTAGTGGATGGTATAATAAGGAAAGATTTGTGTCGAAGGAGTTTATGGTGGTGTCTGCACATCCTCTGGCGACAAAGGCAGGCTATGATATTATTAATATGGGTGGAAATGCAATAGATGCTATGATTGCAGTACAATTGGTTCTTAACTTGGTGGAGCCACAATCATCTGGAATCGGTGGTGGTGCTTTCCTATTGTATTACGACAGTTACAGCCAGAGGTTGACTTCTTACGATGGCAGAGAGACAGCTCCGAGGAGAGCAACAGAGACACTGTTTTACAACAAGACAACTAGCCAACCAAAGTCATTTACTGAAGCGTTGGTTGGTGGTAGTTCCGTTGGTGTACCTGGTTTGTTGAAACTGATGGAGCACGTACATAGCAAACATGGTCAACTGCCGTGGTCCGTTCTCTTCCAGCCGGCTATTAGGCTGTGTCTGGTCGGATTCCCGATTGGCCACCGACTAGCGTTTCTCATAAAGACCAACCCGGATCTCAAGAAAGATCCAGACTCTAGAGATCACTTCTATCACAAAGAGGATGGTTCTCCCAAGAAAGAAGGTGAAACGCTACACAATTACAAGCTGGCTCAAGTACTACGAGACATCTCGGTGAGAGGAGTCGATGCAGCTTTCTACACTGGCGAATTGGCGTCCAAGATCGTCAATAAAATAAGGAGTCATCCTACCAACCCTGGAGATATGCAGCTGGATGACTTGAAGAACTATCAAATCAAGACAACAACACCACTATGTAGAGACTATCAGAGCTATGAAATATGTTCGACGCCACCGGAATCGGGAGGCATTGTTTTGCTGCAGATTCTAGGAATATTGGATCGTTTGCCTCAAGACAAGAGGATTGAAAATGAATTACCAAACAACGTATCGTTTGGTGCGTTCAATGATTTCCAACCGAGCGAATATCAACCTACGCCCAGGGCAATGCATCTGTTCGCCGAGGCATGTAAACTAGCTTTTGCCGACCGGAATAGATATCTTGCAGAGATGGATTTGAATTGGGATTTACTGCTGGATTCCGATTACCTGACGACAAGAGCATCACTCATCAAAGATATATCGATGGGACAAGCACCAGCGGGATCATTCTCAAGAGATCAATTGTTGGTAAACAAGTCGGAATCGGGTGACCAACCTCCTCATGAGTTTCCATGTACCTCACATATTTCCATTGTCGATCGAGATGGTAATGCCATATCTCTAACTACTTCGATTGAGCATGAATTTGGTTCGAGCATAATGGTCGAAGGATTCCTATTGAACAACCAATTGACAGATTTCAATTTTATATATTACGACGATAACACTCAATGTTCATTCGCAAATAAGGTTAGACCAAACAAACGACCTAGATCATCAATGTCACCAACATTAATCTTTAAAAAATACAATGATAATAATAATAGAAGTCAGTTAGTAATGTCAATAGGTGCTGCAGGTGGACCTTTAATTCCCATGGTATTAGGTAAATCGATCATTGCTACATTGAATTGGGGAATATCATTACAAGATAGTTTCAATATGGTTAACTTTGGATCGGATAATAGATTTGGACTGTCAGCAGTTGAGATTGGTCACCTTAACCAAACATTCTTGACTCAACTCGAACAACAGTTTGGACAAAAGATATTTCAATTTGGCTCACCAACAGGTATGCAGGGTTTTACTTACGATACCAAATCAAAAACATACATTGGTGCATCCGATCCGAGAAAAGAAGGATCAGCAATGGGAGACTAATAAAATCTATCAAATAAATATTCTTTTTAAATATTCCAAATTTGTGAAGATTGTTTATTTAGAAGGAGAACAATTTCTTAAAGAAGCTAAAGACACTTGGAGAGTCGTTCTCGGAATTAGTTTGTGCGTTGAATAAACCACCAGAAGACGAAGCATCTCCTGAGATTGTACTTTGGGAAGTCATAGTAGTTGTACTAGCCTGAGTTGTAGTAGTCGTTGGGTTTACTCCTGTCGGTGCATCGGTGGAAATAGTATGTGTTGTTGGTGATGTAGTTACACCAATTGGAGATGTCGTGTCATCTCCAGTAGTTTGTGAGGTTGTTGCGCCTACTGTTGTTATAATAGTAACAGGAGCTTGTGATGTAGTTACACCAATTGGAGATAAGGTATCACTAACAGTGGTCTGTGATGTTGTTGCACCTGCTGTTGTTGGAGCACTCACTGTAGTTTGTGAAGTTGTCACACCAACTGGAGATAATGTGTCACCAACAGTCGTTTGTGATGTTGTTGCACCTACTGTTGTTGGAACAGTCACTGTAGTTTGTGATGTAGTTACGCCAATTGGAGATAAGGTGTCACTTACTGTAGTTTGTGAGGTTGTTGCACCTACTGTTGTTGGATTACTAACAGTGGTTTGCGATGTAGTTGCAGTGGTCGGTGACAAGGTATCGCTTACAGTAGTTTGTGATGTTGTACCACCTACTGTAATTGGTGATGTGGTGTCAATTAAAGTAGTTTGTGAAGTAGTTACGCCAATTGGAGATAATGTGTCACTAACAGTGGTTTGTGATGTAGTTGCGCCTACTGTTGTTGGAACAGTAACAGTAGTTTGTGAAGTAGTTACACCAGTCGGGGACAAGGTATCACTAACAGTAGTTTGTGATGTTGTTGCACCTACTGTTGTTGGAACAGTAACAGTAGTTTGTGAAGTAGTTACACCAATTGGAGATAAGGTGTCACTAACAGTAGTTTGTGATGTAGTCGCACCTGCTGTTGTTGGAGCACTCACCGTAGTTTGTGAAGTAGTCACACCAGTTGGGGACAAGGTATCACTTACTGTTGTTTGTGATGTTGTACCACCTACTGTTGTTGGGACAGTCACTGTAGTTTGTGATGTTGTTACACCAATTGGAGATAGGGTATCGCTTACTGTTGTTTGTGAAGTGGTTGCACCTGCTGTTGTTGGAGAACTTGCAGTAGTTTGTGAGGTAGTCACACCAATTGGAGATAGGGTGTCACCAACAGTCGTTTGTGATGTTGTTGCACCTACTGTTGTTGGAACAGTCACTGTAGTTTGTGAGGTAGTCACACCAATTGGAGATAAAGTATCGCTTACTGTTGTTTGTGATGTGGTTGCACCTACTGTTGTTGGAGAACTTGCAGTAGTTTGCGATGTAGTTACACCAATTGGAGATAAGGTATCGCTTACTGTTGTTTGTGATGTAGTTGCACCTACTGTAATTGGTGATGTGGTGTCACCTAGAGTAGTTGGAGATGTTGTATCTCCTAGAGAGGATAGTGCTGTGGTGTCACCTAGAGAGGTTAGTGCTGTGGTGTAACCTTCAGTGGTTTGAGATGCGGTGTTGCCTACAGAGGTTGGAGATGCGGTGTTACCTGCGGTAGTTGGAGTGGCAGTATCGCCTGCTGTGGTTGAAGTTGAATTAACTGTTATTACGAAAGTCGTGGCTGCTGTAGTTCCTGCTGTAGGACCCGTTGTAGCACCTTCAGTTGGACCTGTTGTTGCTCCAGCAGTTGGACCTGTTGTAGCGCCTTCTGTTGGAGGACCAGTTGTAGCACCTTCAGTTGGACCAGTTGTAGCTCCAGCAGTAGGATCTGTTGTAGCTCCAGCAGTAGGATCTGTTGTAGCACCTTCAGTTGGACCAGTTGTAGCTCCAGCAGTTGGACCAGTTGTAGAGCCAGCAGTTGGACCAGTTGTAGCGCCTTCTGTTGGAGGACCAGTTGTAGCACCTTCAGTTGGACCTGTTGTAGAGCCAGCAGTTGGACCAGTTGTAGCGCCTTCTGTTGGAGGACCAGTTGTAGCTCCTTCAGTTGGACCAGTTGTAGCTCCTGCAGTAGGATCTGTTGTAGCACTTTCTGTTGGAGGACCAGTTGTAGCTCCAGCAGTTGGACCAGTTGTAGAGCCAGCAGTTGGACCAGTTGTAGCGCCTTCTGTTGGAGGACCAGTTGTAGCACCTTCAGTTGGACCAGTTGTAGCACCTGCAGTAGGATCTGTTGTAGCTCCTTCAGTTGGACCAGTTGTAGCGCCAGCAGTTGGACCAGTTGTAGAGCCAGCAGTTGGACCAGTTGTAGCGCCTTCTGTTGGAGGACCAGTTGTAGCACCTTCAGTTGGACCAGTTGTTGCTCCAGCAGTTGGACCAGTTGTAGCACCAGCAGTTGGACCTGTAGTAGGACCTGTCGTTGCACCTTCTGTAGTTGAATTTGAGGTAGTTGAGGTTGAATTAACTGTTACCACTACAGTAGTGGCTGTTGTAGCACCAGCAGTAGGTCCTGTTGTAGCACCAGCAGTAGGTCCTGTTGTAGCACCAGCAGTAGGACCTGTTGTGGGGCCTGTTGTAGCACCAGCAGTTGGACCCGTTGTGGGACCTGTTGTAGCACCAGCAGTTGGCCCTGTTGTAGCGCCAGCAGTTGCTCCGGCAGTTGCTCCGGCAGTTGCTCCGGCAGTTGCTCCGGCAGTTGCTCCGGCAGTTGTAGCTCCGGCAGTTGTAGCTCCAGCAGTAGGGTTTGTAGGGCCTGTTGATTGTGCTCCGGTACCTGGAGCTATAGTTCCTGCAGTGGGTGGAACACCTATGCATGGAGTTCCAGATGCACCTGTTTGACTGGCAGTGGTAGATGTGGTAGATGTAGTAGATGTGGTAGATGTGGTAGAGGTGTCGTCTTGACTTGCGCTACTTTCACTACTGTCATCTTTTTCATAGGTAAATGTTGAGGTTGCCTTTTGGGAATGGAAAGTCAACTCTACAAACATTGTACCTTCTGGAAGTGCCGGAGCAGTACAACTGACCGATGAAGAGCTGGTGACTTGTATACCTGAACAATCATGTCCTCCAATTGTTACAGATGGTAAGTCAATGGTCAGACCAAGATTGGAACCTTGAATGACAATCGAGTGAGGCTGATCTGCTTCACCACTTGCAGGAGAAATAGATTGAATCGATGGTGCAATATAGGAGAAGTCGGTGTTTGTATTACTATCTCTGTAGTTCACAACGACATATATTGGGATGGAACGACCACCTCCCCTTTGTACGAGGATAATAATCTGAGTGCTTGATACAGAGTTTGGAATGATTTCTTGGTTGTTAAAGTACACTGTTGGTTGATGGTTATCCTCAACCAAGTTCTTACCATTGATTGTCAATGAATATCCACCATCGACTGCACCGGAAGTTGGACTAATTGAATCTATTTGTGGACGACCATAATAGGTGTAGAAAACTTGGTCGGTCGAATCTTGGGAGTCGACTGTTACCTTTACCAACTTGTCACCGTCGGTGGTTGAAGTTGGAACTTGGCAATTGATGGTAGTGTCTGTACTTGTGGATACAGTACATGTTCCATCGCCAATCTTGACGGTTGGCGTAGTATTTTCACCAAAGTTCTTTCCTCTGATAACGACATTTTTAACATCGGTAGTTCTTCCTCTGTTTGGTTCAATGCTGTCAACCTTTGGAGCGTCATAAGAGAAGTAGGTGTTGGCTTCTGTCTCTTGAGTTCCAACGATGACTTTAATGTTCTTTTCTTTACCGGTTCCTTTGGGAATGGTGCATTGTACTGTCTTGTCGTCAACCCATCTAACGGTTTCACAATTCTTTCCGTCAATTGACACGGTGTTGTTGGTATCCGGTTGCTTACTGTTGACTTCCTCAGCGGCTGAACTCGGTACAAAGTTGGCTCCAGTGATTGTTATGACGGTGCTTCCTGCAGTTGCACCATTATATTGTTTGTTATCAAGAGTTGGTTTGTTATAAGTGAACTTCTTTGGATCAGTATCCTTTTGTCCACCGATATAAACCTCAAGTGACAAATCTACACCGATTCCTGGTGGTGCTTGACAAACGATGGTCTTGTCATCAGTCCATGTTGGATTGGTACACAAACGATTGTTAATGGTTAAATTAGACTTGGTACCAGCATCAACATTCAGTGGTACAAAGTTTTCACCTTTAATGGTGACACCAGTACCTTGAGTATCACTCTTGGTAACAGTATCAACCTTTGGAGCGAAATAGCTGAACACTGTACTGTTAGTTTGGCCACCAACAACAACAGTGAAACTAATATTGACACCAATTCCAGGTGGGGCATCAAAAACAATTGTTTTATCATCTCTCCATTGTACATTCTCACATAATTTGCTATCAATTGAAACATTTGAACGAATTGGCTCAATTCCTTCTGGAACAAAATTGAATCCAGTTGCAGTAACGCTACCACCAACTGTTGAACAATTACCAACATTTTTAATTTCAGGTGCTATAATTTTATATTGAATGGTTAGAAATAATTTAAGGAAAAATAGTTTGATTTGATTGTACATACCATAATATGCGAAATATTGTTTCTTTGTTTGATTTTGATTATCAATAAAGACATTGAAATGAAGATCTTTTCCAATTCCTTTGGCTACATTACAAGTGAAACTAGTTTCGTTGGTCCATACAATGTTTGTACAGTTGGCACCATCAATAGTTACATTGGAACCTAATGGACTAACTCCCTCTGGAACAAAATTGGTACCGGTCACTGTAATCTTACCTCCAGTTGTATTGGTGGTGACGTAATCAGTAATATTTGGTGCTATAAATAATAGAATTATTAGATTAATCTAACAATTTTAAACAACAAAATTAAGAACATACCGTTATATGAAAAATTAAATGAACGAAGTGGATTCAACATTAATTGAGCTCCTACAAATAGGACTATAGAATAATTGGCACCAATTCCAGGTGGTACTTTGGCGCTGATCATTGTTGAATTGATCCATTGGATATCGGTGAGTGGAATAGCATTGTTGGAAGTGGAATTCATTGATACATTAGAAACTGTAATACCGAGATCAATTGAAGTCATATTGGATGGGTTTTCATAGATCTCCCAATAGGAGACTTCATCAAGTTTACCGTTGTTGAATAAATCGATTTGTTGTGCATAAACTACTTCGTTTGGATAGTTGGCTAGAGAGTAATCAACTCTTTCTCTAGAGATGAGAAACTCGTTGGGAACAAAGTTGGTACCACGAAGAGTAATGACTTGACCACCGGTAGTGCTACTGGTATTGGAGTAGATAAGATCTGTGATGTTTGGACGTTGGTAGTAGAGATTGACTGTGGCTGGAGCCGATGCAACACCACTGGCGGTGAGGTTAACCGTTAGATTACCACCGACACCCGCTGGGAAAATGCATTGGAGACAATCAAAGTCGACGGAGCTACGGAATGTTGGATCGATTGCGATGTAGGGATCAAAGTAGTTGGCTGGTTGAGTCGTTGGTGTTGGAATGGTGTTACCGTTGGCATCGGTATAGACACGGCCGTATTCACAGGCGTTGTCCAATCCGTCGTCATCGTCCGAAAGATCCTGTGATGGAATGACACAGTAGATGTCGAAAATGTCAACATTTACATCGGCAACCTCACCCAACTTTGTTCCAAAATTGGTTCCGACAATGTAGAAATAGGATTCCGAAGAAGTGTTGAGTTGACCATGTACGATTTGACGAATAACTGGAACGTTGAACGATAGTTTGTTGTCAGTGTTGTAGGTTGCTTCTTGATTACCGACGTATACCTTGATTACAATATCCTTTCCGGCACCTTGACCTATTTGACAACTGAGATGGCTGTCGTCATACCAAACCAAGTTACCACATTGAAGATCTCCCAAGACAATGTAGATTGGGCCGGCATTAGATGGACCGAATCCACTTCCTCTAATGTCGATTTGAAGGAAACTCTTGGTGGATGATACACTCTGATCGATAGTGATTGAGTTTACAACTGGTTTATTGTAACTAAACACAGCGGAACTATCAGAGAGTGATACAACTTTGTCGTCAATAGTGAATTGAACGAATTGATCGAAACCAACACCATTGGAGGTGAATACCATAATGTCACCATCAGAGTTGTGTGAACCACTAACAATTGGTGTTTGGACACCTGCTACAAAGAGTTTGAAACGAGACAAATCCTGACTGGAAATTGGACCGTAATTAGCATTTCCAGATACACCTGGAATAGCATAGAAATCGGTACCTTTAACAGTCATTGATGTTCCACTTGTTGCTGCAAGAGCTGGTGTGATCGATTGGACGCTGGGTGAAGTGAATTTAAAACGCCACAATGGATTTGAATCGGCTTGGTTGAGAGTGGCTGTTGTTGACTTGATTGTAATTGGTTGAACACCATAGTTGTTTGGAACTGTACAAGTTCTGGTTTGCACATTGTTGGAGGTGGAACCAGTTTGGCAGGTGGCATCCAAGCTACCAACTTTCACCTGTAAACTACTTCCCAAGATATTACGACCGGTGATTGTTATTTTATTGAAACCGGCTGGACTACCTATGAAGTCGGTTGGTGAAGTGAGAGAAGTTACAATTGGACCGACATCACACGATGCCAGTACTGCACCGCTGTTAAAGTCTGCAGTAGTACTCATGAATGCAGCGCAGAAGTATGAACGATACTTGACGATGGTTACACCGTTGGTGTTGTCGAGAACCGATGGTATGAAATAAGTATTGACTTGATTGTACGATTTGGTTTGAGTGGCAAGTGCAACTTGACGATTGAGAAGTTCAGTTAAGTAGACTATACCGGCTGGGGTAACAGGCGCAACGTTCTTCTTACCAAAGAGACAACGCTTCTCAACGCTGTCCATCTCTATCCAGTGATTGAACAAGTCGGAATCAACCATAGAATAGACATTGTAATCTGGTTTCGACAGTGTGTAGAAATAGTCTTTGGCAACGTTGGTGCTGACATCTCCGTAGGCGTTGGCAAACCATAGGTTGACGGAACTGTTGAGTGTATCCATGAGAATCGATGTGATATCGGAATTGCAAACACCGGCTTGTGTTAACATATTGATGAGTGGAATCGAATGTTGAGATGGAGCTTGTGAACAAAATGGACACGATGGAACCATGAATGTATCCTGTTGAATTTTGTTACCGATGGTATCCCAATCGTCGCTCATCAGCGCATACATTGAGTCTTGGAAGTCCAAAATACTTCTAACTTGTGGATTGGTGTCAATCAAACTGGTCAAGAACGATAGCGAATTAGTAGATTGTGATGATTGGTCCAATCCTGGATTCTTAATGGATGGTGCATTCAATACATTCCACAAGAACTTTGTGATGTATCCTTCATTGTAGATAGCACTATTATAAACTTCACTTCCCTTATTGTAATTCAAAATATCAACTGAACCACAAACTTGATCATAATATCTATTGGAAACTGATGGGAATAGAATCTATTGAGAAAAGTGATAAACAACAAGTTGGTTAGTAGTTGATCGATGGTTTAAACAATTAAACAACATACATTTCTATATGACATTCCAAAAACGTTGAGTAAACTCTTTAAGAATGGAGTGAATTCATCGGTGGTTGGATAGACTGTATCAACACTGGTATCGGTGTAGAGATAACCTTGGAGTGTTTGAACGATGTTGTATTGTCCAAGTACATAGTATGAATATGCACGGAATAGAGTGTCATAACAAAAGAATGGTTTGATTTGAATGGTAATTGGTTGGATCGTTGCACGACTCCATTGGATGGTTGCAGTAGATTGATCGGCAGACAATTTGATTTTGATATTGCTGAGGCTGATTGGGTAGTCGGGATTCGATGACTTTGGTGTTTGTTCAATCAGCTTTTGCATGATTCTAAAGATGCTAACAATGTCATTTCTCGGTAGTTTATAGGTGTAGGCATTGTCTTCGACGACATCGAACGATACAACTTGAGAGTTGCTATCCAACACTGCCAAACCAGTCTTTGCATCCATGAGAAGTACTTTGAGATGTACGGAACTCGAACTACCACCAGCGTTTGACTTGGTGAAGGAGAAGGTCGAGTCTGAACCAGTGGAGTATTGATAACGTTCAGAGATTGAATTCCAACACGATTCACTCGAACAGATTGGCAAAACACTGTCGGTGTAGATCGATAAATAGGTTTGTGGCATTGAATTGTCGTATTGGGCATTGATACTAACTTGTTGATCATTGTTGTAATTGAATGGAACCGATTGATCATAAGCCAACTTTCCACTGAATGTCTTTTGTGGAACTGTAACTGAAGTACATGTTCCAGTGACATCACAATTAGCATAAGTATAAATACTTCTTGTCAACAAAGAGATGATTGGTTGAGTATTACTTTGAACACAAACTAATGTTCCACCTCTTGCAACCTACAATAAATTTAATTAGAATTAATCAAAAGATTGTCATTACTAATATTTTTATCATTTTTTGTTAAAACTTACATTTGATAATGTATAATCACCAAGACATAGAGTGTCGGTTGTGAAACCAATAAAACTGAAATCAGAACCGGAATCAAATGTGGAGTATGTTGTTTCATAGTAATTGGTATCGATGAAATCAATTGGTAACTTTGTAGTGTAAACTGGTTTGATTGATGTCTTTGTAACTGGTGCCTTTTCTGGTAGGTTGATGTAGGTAGTTGGTTGGAAGTTGATAAGTGTCCATAAGTTCACTCCAGTACCACCACTCAAATAGAATCCTTCAGTTGTCAGCACTGACTGTTCTTTGGATTGTGGATTCGGTGTCGATGGTGCACTGAAAATATTGTTAATATCGACGTTTGTGGTAGGGAATTCGATGTTGTGTCCGTAAATCAGTGGCTGTGCCGACTGGATCGCCTGTGAGACGACTTGCAACGATGAGTACTTGTGACACATAAACGAATGTCCATACGATGGAACGTATTGTAACATTGAGTTTGGCGGTGTGATATGGTAGTCAGTTGGGAACCATCCGTCGGCTCCGGGCATGAGGAAAGTTCCGCCGGAATTAGAGGTGGCGGGAGTAGTTGGCTGAGGGAATCCTGGCAATGAGTGTTTAATGTGGATACCGGCGGTTACAGTTTGATCCTGGAATATTAGAATACCTTTGGCCTCTGAGGAGGTTCCAGTTGGCTGTGGATTTACTGCAGGATATTTCTGAGGAAAATCACCTCCGTTGTGCCATGGCTCATTGTTGAACATTATGTACTTTCTTGTGTATGCTTGTTGAAGAGTACGTGCTAGCGGTGAAGTGGTAGCGTTGATCTCACTGAAAGTAAGCACAACATTAGTTGCTACACTATCGGTATATATAAAACGATTGGAATTTGGAAGTTTTCGGACTAGCCACCAATTGACACTGGTTCCATCCGGCGACAAACAAGTCGGTGCCGACGCCAGCACCAACTGGTCAGTCGATGATAGTTGACATAGTACTAAAAATAATATCAATAATAGATAACAATATTTATCCATTATTGTTATTATCAATCTATCTATATCTATATTCTAACTAACTAACGAAATAATTTGAATAAATGTAATATATCAATTGAAATAAAATAAGATAAGATAAATATTGTTGTTTGATGGTAGAAGATTTTGATTGATTTGAAATAAAAATTAATTATAATTGACGCTCTTTAATCATGATTAATGAATCAACCATCAATGTTTATTTATTTTTAGTATGAGATTATTGATTGGCAGAACGAACAAGTTTAGACTTGACTCGTCTTCGCAACAACGCCTCTCTTAACACATACAAACTAATCTTTGCATACCCAAAAACAATCTCAATTCGTGATGAAATTGCTTAATTTTGATTGATTTGAGTGATCACATCACTCATCAATGTTTAATGTTACAAAATGTTCATTGAACAAAAACAAAAAAAAATAGTTATCAAGCAAAAACAAAGAAAGATACTTTTTTTTTCGTTCCAAAAAATTTTCAAGCGTTTGTTTGATCAAAAACAAATTTGGTTCCACAAATAGATCATAATTATCAGACTAGCCTGTACACAAGTTTGTTTGTTTGTTTGTTTGTTTTTTGTTTTTAAAAATATCGGGTAGGTCGTCTTCAACATGACCAGATTTTAATTTGTCTTTTTGTTTGTTCAGATGTTGTTGATGTTTACATCGATTAAGATTAAAATATCTACCAAACTATTGATTGAAGTTAGTTATATTTACTCACTCTAATTCATGAATTATTATAAATTATTTTATTTTTGTGGCAAGAAGAGAAATGCGACAAGAAAACGAATCGTGATGAAATAATACACAGACAGTAGTAGTCGTACCACTACTAATTGTTGATTGTTTTATTTTGTAGTTGTTGGATATCATAGAGTAGAGATTCAATGGTATCTAGTTTTTCGTCGTTTTCTGATGACTTGCTGAGTATGCAATCGAAACTATTGTGTAGCTCGTGAATGGTTTTGTTGATCGAGTCAATGGTATCTATTCTTTTGGCTACCGAATTTTGCATATTATCTTTCAGTTGATTTAAACGACTTCCAATATCGACCATCTTGTCTTTAACTTCTGTAAACTTTGTGTGATCATTGCTACTATCTCTTTCTATTTTTTGTTGTTGTTGTTGTTGTTCTATTACAGTTGATATAGAACCAGTTGCAGAAGATAATGTAGGTGATGAAGATAATGAAGTTGTTGGTGGTGGTGACAATGTCGGTGGTGAAGTTGATCTAAATGGAAGGTTAATCTTTATTTTTAAACTAGGTTGACCATTACCATTCGTACCGCTACTTATACTACTTATATTGTTATTATTACTACTACTACTACGATTATTATTTTTACTATTGTTATTTATATTATCTTGATTATCATTATCATTATCATTATCATTATCATTATCATTATCATTATCTTTTAAAGTATTTCTATCTAAACTTTGAAAATGATTAAATAGATTTGCTTGTATCTCTTCGAGTGTTAAACTCTCGTCATCGATGATGATCATCTCTTGATTTAACGTCGATGATGTTGATGATGATGATGATGATGATGATAACTTTGATTTCTTGGAATCGTTACTGTTACTAGGGCTCGATTCATCTTTTCTCTTTCCATTGATAACTCTACTACAGTATGCACAATTCTTTGCATAGTTTTCAATATCTTTTTTTATATTTGGCCAATAGTATTTATCTAATAATGTTTAAAAAGGTGAGAGTAAGTATTTATGTTTAAAATTTAATAACTCGTTAGCTTAATATTATATATATATATGTATATAATATTATATTTACCAGTTATTGTTTTTCTCATTACATCACCTCTATGATGTCTTGTGGAGCTAGGGGACAGATGGTGCGATTCCAATAACTCTTGGATCTGTGAATGTTTAACAACTAATCTTTTTCCATATTCTTATAGATAGATAGATAGGTAAATATTTAATTATTCATTGTAAAGTTAAAATATGCTTATATTATTTATTACTTTTATTATGTAGATGTAATTCATTGCTTACAACGACAAAGGAATCTTCAAAGTATTTCTGATTTTCAGTTTCTATATATTTCTTGGGTATACTAGCACTTTTACTCTTAAAAAACACTACTAAATCTTTGTACAACACTTCATCCATCTAACCTAAAGAGAGAAGATCTATCTATCCACTAATGATGATTGTGTAATTAAAAAAAGAAAAAAACAAAAAGATGATTGTTATTATTTTTACATTTTAAAATATTTGTTTTTTTTTTTTGATTGATAAGACAATGATATCGATTTCACAACATAGTAGAAGATTAATCTATAGGTTACTAAGTCAACAACCTTCTTGTTATTATAATTATCATTATCATGTTTCTAGTAACAACAATACCACTAGAAACTATTATAGTACAAAGAAACTAAGTGATCTTGATCAAATGGTTTTGTTGGACAACGAAAGATTGAATCAATCTAAGCGTCAACAACAAAATACAAATGATGATGATATCATAATCAATAGTTTTCAATCAAAGGGACTAAATCTAAAGGAATTGATTGAAAATAGTAGGAGTGATAGTCAATTACTAAGTAAATCTCTAAGACAAATAGAAACCAGTTTGGAGACGGAGGAATATGAATATCTTTTCAAAACACTCTCAAAGAATCATAGAATCATAGATTTAGTTTATCTTTTATTTAGATATGATATAGATAATCATGGGATTCGTCAATCTCTCTTTAGAATGTTATTTACATCATTCAATGGTTGTTGTGATCTATTGTCTGATGATCATCAGAATGGTGGTGCAATGTCTGGTCAGAATCTATTGTTGGAATCAATTGAATCTATTGTAAGATTGTCAAAGATCAAAGAGTTCCAAATCGATCTCGATATCTATAATAGTTTACTGGAGATCTATGTCAAGTGTGGAAGAAACGATCTTGTAATACAAACCCTGGAGACTATGAAACTTTCACTGATCAAGCCGACATTCGACACATACATCATCGTAGCTTCATCTCTAAATCAAGAGCAAACCTCTCAACTAATGCAACAAATCAAACCACAATCTTCAAGTTCAAACAAACCTTCAATCAACAGCTATCAACTTTTAAACGATTCATTCGACAAACTCTTGAAAACAATCGAAGATAAAGAAAATGAGAAATAAATAAAGATTAGAGGGAGTTTTAGTTTTAGTTTTAATTTAAATTATTTAATGAGAGAGAGAGAGACAACTAGCTAGTTTGTAAGAAAAAAATGAGGAGGATGTTGATGTTGATGATTACATGTTTTGGTAGTTTGGACCACCAGAACCTTCGGGAACTGTATAGTCAATGTTCTGAGTTGGATCCTTGATGTCGCAGGTCTTGCAGTGTAGACAGTTTTGCGCGTTGATCTGGAGCTTCTTCTTGTCGCTACCGTCTTGCTCGATCCACTCGTAGACACCGGCCGGACAGAAACGACCTTCGGGACCGTCGAATTTATCACGGTTGACCTTCTCGGCCACCGACATGTTGCGTACTTTCAAGTGAGCGGGCTGGTTCTCTTCGTGGTTGGTTCCGGATCGCGACACACTGGTCATCAAGTCAAAGGTGTAGACACCGTCGGGCTTGGGGTAGGCGATCTTTGGACTCTCGCTGGCGGGCTTCAGTGTCTCATTGTCCTTGACGGCGTGCTTCAAGGTGTATGGCAGCTTGCCACGTGTAATATACATCTCGATGGCACCGAAAATAAACCAGGGGATGAATCCCCAGTGGAAAGCCGGTCGGTAGTTTCTCACCTCGTACAAATCCTTCCACACCCAGGAGTCACGCACTTTTTGCGGGTAGCTGGCGATGGTGATTGCACTGGCGTCCTTGTCCTTTTGCAACTCTTCGAACACCGACTCGGCGGCGAGCATACCGGTCTTCATGGCGTTGTGACTTCCCTTGATTTTCGGCACGTTGACAAAGCCGGCCGAGCAACCGACCAGCGCACCACCTGGAACCACCAGATCGGGAATCGACTGGAGACCACCTTCATTGATTGTTCTCGCTCCGTACTGAAGGCAAGTGGCGCCTTCCAGCATTGGCTTCAACAGTGGATGCAGCTTGAATTTCTGGAACTCCTGGTAGGGATTCAAATATGGATTGGTATAGTCCAAACCGATGACCAAACCAATAGCCATCAGATTATCCTCCAAATGATAGGCAAAAGTACCACCATATGTTTTCATATCCAATGGGAATCCAACTGTATGAATTGCCAAACCTGGTTTATGTTTTGATGGATCGATTTGCCATAACTAATTTGTATTTTTTTTTGATGGAAATGTTTGAAAAAGTTGGTTAGTTGTTATTGTTGTTGTTGTTGTTATATTATTGCTATTGTTGTTATTGGCTATTGTTATTTTTACCTCTTTAATACCAAGACCATAAGTTTGTGGTTCACAATTCTTATTTAAATCAAACTTTTTCATTAGTTGTTTGGTGAGAGATCCACGACAACCTTCGGCAAAGAGAGTGCATTTCGCACGCAATTCCATACCACGTGTAAAGTGTGAGGTTGGTTTACCGTCCTTACCGATACCCATATCGCTAGTGGCGATACCGTTGACGTTACCCTTCTCGTCGTAGAGCACCTCAGAGGCAGCGAATCCCGGGTAAATCTCCACACCCAATTCCTCTGCCTGCTGACCCATCCACTTTATGAAATTACCCAAACTGATAATATAGTTACCCTCGTTATGCATGAAACGAGGTGTTGGCAATCTAATCGAGTGATTCTCTGTTAGAACATAGAATTTATCATCTGTAACCGGTGTATTTAATGGTGCCTAAAACAAACATAACAAAACATAACAATAACAATAACAATAACAGTTAGTGTTAACAGCAAACTATTGATATTCAATGTTTGTTATTGCTTCCAATAATACTAATACTTACACCTTTTTCTTTCCAATCTGGAATCAACTCGTTCAATGCAGTTGGCTGGATGACAGCACCAGAGAGAATGTGTGAACCGACTTCAGCACCTTTCTCTACTACACATACACGTAGATCAGTGTTTGCTTGTTGCGCCAATTGCTTCAATCTGATGGCAGCTGACAAACCAGATGGACCAGCACCAACGATGACAACATCGAACTGATCCGATTCTCTCTCACCCAAATCCTGTGATTCACTAGAGTAGAATCTACTTAGCGATGATCCAAATGCTCTCAATCCATTGGATTGTCTGAACAACGATGTTCTAGATGATTGAAAAGTCGAGGAAGTTACAGTGGAACTCAAGAACTTCTTCAATCCTCTATTTGCAAATCCTAACATCTTTTATCTATTAAAATATCCTTTATAAATAAATATATAAAATATATATAGATATAACTGATAATAAAATAAAATAAATCAATAAAACAAAATAAAAAAAAATGAAATAATAGTTGTGTTTATCAGCGAACTTATTGATCATGCATTTTTTTGAAACATCATTAATGAAATTTCAAATTTTTTTTCAAATGTTCCATCGGAATTAACGTGTAATGGGAACAAATAAACTTCCAATTGTGACTCTTTTCAAATACTCAATAATATAAAAAGTAAATACTTTTTACTCTTTTTTTTTTTTTTTGTAAACTAATACAAATATAATATAAAATCTTGAAAGAAATGTACATTTCTTTTGTCAACTTTTTATGTTAGTGTTAAATGTTCATTAAGTTGTCTTGTTCTTCTTGAAACTTTTAATCAATAAATGGTATGTGGAGCAAGAATAAGAATAAAGAAAACAATACTAGATAAATTTATACATAAAATATATCATCTTTTATTATCTATTTTAAATGATGTATACATGTTGATTGGATTTGACTGTTTCGATTTGTTGATTAATTTTAATGTTGATTGGATTTGAATTGATTTGATTTTAATTGTTACAAGTCCTGCTATATACACAAATAGTATATTATATATATGAATATACATCGATCGTATTTTTGATATTGATTTGGTTTGATTTGATTTTGTATGATAATCGTTTGTTGTTTGTCGATCAATATTAATAACCTTCCAGTTGTTGGACAATATGTTGCTTGCTGTGGTGGTGATTGTTGTAGTACAGCGATGATTGTGTTGTTGGTGATTGGTGATGTTGAAGTGATAATGTTTCGACTTTGGATGCTAACCGGCTACCACTGCTGCCGCTGCTGTTGTTGTTACTACTGTCGACAATAATAGAATTGTTATTTTGAGAGGTGATTGTGGGTGAGTTTGTAGTGGAGGAAGATATAGCCAATTTAATGTTGGCCAGTATCTTGACGAGGTTGTCTAAACCAAATATATAACCGTCATCCTCTGACGCTTCGTGCTTGTCGTCAACATTGATGGCGTGAGCGAAATCAATCATCTTGACATCGTTTCTAATGGAAGAAGACGATGACGACGACGACGATGAAGATCTCAATACTGACGATGAAGGTGGTTGCAATCTCTGGTTGATTTCATCCTCATTGTCCGATGAGTCGATCGTCGAGTCTATATCGGAGGACGTGGAAATACAAGAATCTGCATCACTTTCTTCGAGGAGTGAAGGATAGCTAATTTCACCATCATCCAAAGACTGTGATGATGATGTTGAACCTGAAAACATATCTATTGAACTATTACTACTAGACGGTGAACCTTCGTAGATGATCAATAAACTGCTTGAATAAAGTTTAAATGAAAATTGATTATTTTTATCACATAAAGAGTCTAAAAAATATATATATATTTACAAAAAGAGAATAAATGGTTAGTTATGTTAGGTTTTTCTTTATAAAGAAAAATATAATCTCTCTCATTAATTTATAAATTACATTTGATATGATATTTTACCTTTTAAACTTAATAATTTATCTAAAATACAATCAACAAGATAGATTTGTGAGGTGTCTGTTGATGAATGGAAAAAGAAATGATATAATGTAGATTCTAGTGACTCGTCTGTTAATGATCTTCCGTAGAATCTATCATATATAATATTTCCTCCTATGTTATCACTAAATATTTTCATTCCACAAATTCTTATACCCAGTGAGGTCGATGTCGTGCTGGCACAGATCGCACCCTTCTGTCTGGTTCCCACCTTGATATCTACGATACACGGATGGTTGTAACCCTTGGTGAGGTCCTCTAGCAATATATATTGTTGAACGGTGCCGACCGGATGTTTCGGAGCTTTCTTCTTTTGTTTGGACTGGGCAATGAATTTCTGTACGGAAGGCAGCACCACAAGGAAGTCGTGTGACGCTGTGGCTGCGGTGTGATAGCTATCCAATGAGCTGTCTTGCTCAAAGCTACTTCCGAAGCTGCCAAAGCTACTGGTTCTGCTTCGATTACCACTGTTATTGTTGCTGCTGCTGCATTGCGAAGCAAGTGCCGATAGTCGATTGATGTTGATTGGTGAGGTGCTGGTCGTTAGAACAATCTCATTGGTCTCTGGCTGGAAACGATCGATGTTCATCAGTTGAGCATCGTTGTTGGTGGGCTTGCTGCTGGTGGCGGTGTTGGTGTTGTTCAGATCCGAGCAATCATGATTCTTTAGGATGTCAACAACTCCGTGGAATCCGGCGACAAAAGGACGCACAGCTTCATTGAAATAGGCAGCCAAATAGAAATTAAGTTCACGTTGTATTAGTGGTTTACAAATCTTACCATTCACCGAGAGAATGGCGCAGTGACCTCCGACTTGGTTGGAGAACTGTGTAACTGAAGGATCCAATATTAGCTCTTCATCTTTATTGTTGTTGCTGCTGCTGCTACTGATACTACTATTGCTGTCGCTGTCACTGATATTACTGCTGTTGCTGCTGGTACTACTTGACAAACTGGAAATACCTTGATATTTCACCAAATTAAACATATTGCTCCGATATGGATAATCTTGATTTTAAAATGTTTATTGTAGAAATTTAAAATAATAATAATAATAATAAATAGAAGGTTGATAAAAATTGGAGTTATTTAAGATTTAATCTGTTATAATTAAACCCTGTAAAGTAAAAAGAATGTAAAAATAAATTAAAAGATTGTAAATTGTAAAATCTAATAATTATTAACCAATTATAAAGTAAAGCAAAGTAAAGTAAAATAAAAAATAAAGAATTAAAAAAAAAAAAAAAGAAGAATAAAATAAAGTTAGTTTTGTTTTAATTTATTTGTTTTTGTTTTTGTTTTGTTTTTTGCTAAGAAAATTATGTTTTCTCTGTTTTTGATTTTTCTAATAATTATTCAATTTTATTATTATCTATTATATTTATTATTTAATTATGATTATTATTTATATTAATATTTAAAGCTATACAAAAAATGCAATGAAATTAAAAAGAGAAGATATTAATTTGAGGTTTTATACAACAACACAACTAAAAACAAACAAACAAAACAACAAACCAATGGTATTGCTACAAAAAAGTAATAAATATATATATAACAATATAATTTAAAAAGAATAATGTTTGGTTTTTAAGTTTATCATTGAATAATAATGACCACAAATCAACCCAACCCTTAAAATTGCATTAAAGATATGGGGTGAGAAAAAATAAATTAAAAGGTGGTGGGATGTGCTTGCTGGTGTGGGTGATAGATAAAAACAATCATTGATTACCCACTAATAAAAAATTCTGCTGTTAATTTAAAAAAAAAAAAATATAATATTTAAACACAAGTATGAATTGTTGTGTGTGCAAGTGAATTGTGTGTAAGTGGTTGGTCAATCTTAAACACACATACATAATACCATTTCTTTTTAAACAAATAAATATGTCAATATATAAAAATAGATAATAACTTATATAATACAATATCAGTAATTTTTAAACTATAGTTAGTTTGAAGTATAGTATAGTTATAAAAATATAAATGATAAAAAAAAAAAAAATAAACAAATAATTTTTATTTTATTTTATTTATTCTTCTGATTAAAAAAAAGATCTTAATTCCTTTGTTTGCACATTGTATTGTATCTATCTGATGTCTGTCTCATCTAAATATCTTGATTATTGATTATTGTGAGTTGTTCTATCCTTTAATTATAATTGCTTACCAAACAAAATAAATTAAATTTTTAATTAATAATAAAAAAGTAGAAAGTTAATAAAAAAAAAAATAAAAAAAAAAGAGTTAAGATTCTTTGTTAATAAATAATCTGAAATAAATATTGTAGAAATAAATAATGATTTTATGTTGTTGTGTTGATTAATTTTTTTTATTCATTGAATTATGAATACCTCATCTTTATAAAACCAAAACAAAAATCAAAAAACATTGATTTTAAAAAAATAATAAATTAAAAAAAATAGAAAAAACCCTTTCAAGCAAAAGTGTGAAATTCACACAATTATGTGGAAGGTGTGAAAAAAAGTCAATTTCATTTATGTTTGTCAAAATTTTGCTCATTTAAAAAAAAAAAAAAAAAAAAAAAAGTTTTGTGTCATCCAAAAAAGTTAATTATTAGATGATGAGCCTGGTTAAAAGAAATATTAGTTGTCGATATCATATCATATCACTTTGATTTTATTTTGAGAAGCAAAAACAAAAACAAAATTTATAAAATGATTAATTTTTTTTTTTTATCCCTATCTTTTGCATACTACAATGTTTATTAGTTCCTTCAAATCCTAGATCATTTTTCATATAAATCACGTGGTGGTAGTCAAGTTGCAATAAATCCCAGATCTCACTTTTTCAGTGTTAACTTACGAGTAATCATAGAGACAGAGAAAGTCTTAAAGTCAGAGTTATCAAACAAATCGATAGGCTAGACAACCTCAAAGTGTGATATTGTAAGTGGTGTGATTCTAACAGAGTGCAACTATTCATCGCTGCACATATGTCTATAAGCGTTACTGTCATTGGCCGATGACATCACTACTACTACCTACCGACTCCACAGTTATATATTTTCTGCTCTCTATATTTATAGACTATTCATATCTACTTACAAATCCTTGCTGTGTCACAGGAGCATAGCGTATTCAACAAGTTCAATACTAGATCATCAGCTAGTTCAGAGTATGGCGAAGCAAGGCCTTATAGTCAGATGAAATTTCAGGCAACTAGTTGGATTATTCAACATTGAGGAGAAGATCTTTTCAGTTGGGAGTTTATTGTATCTTTTGTTAGGACTAATTCGCATAGTGTAGCAATTAGCGCAAAGATATCTCAAACAACAACTTCAAGTGTACTCAACTTAGCATCATAGCATTCAGAGAACTAGTACCTATTTCAATTTATTCCGATTATAATTAAGGTCAATATAGATTTGTTGGATCTAGGTATACATAAAGGAAAGTATAGAATAAAAAAAAAAAAAAAAAAAAAAAGGAAATTACAAATAAATCATATTTTTTTCTTTATCTCAACCAAATTGGTTTAAATTATAAGTAGAATTAATATACATTTAGTCTATTACAAATTTCAATTGAAATAAGATAAACAAACTTGGGTAATAAGTTGATTTGTCAAGTGAATGGGAAAAATTTAAAATTATTACATTTTTTTTGTTTTTCGCAACTACAAATCGAACCACGAACAATGGTTTCATTTTTCATTTGTAGATTATCAATTAGACTACCGTTATTCGTCTAAACGAAAAAGGAAATGAGTTCATCAAATAGTGCAGTAAAAGAGATCTGTATCGATATCTTACAAAATAACGCAAAGGTATGCATGATATCATGATAATGATGATGACAGCAGTAAACATTGGTGGATGTTCATGTCATTACTTTACATTTCATTATATATATTTCAAATTATTACTTTGGATTGCTTGCTAATCACTATCTACAAACCTTCTATAACTTTTTTCTTTTAGTTTGCTCGTGAGGTTTCAGATTACTTCTCACGTCATAGATTCCAATGTGAAAACTTATGTAGGTAATCGGTACAATATGTTGAAAATTAATAGTGTTATTTATTTATATTTCAAATTTGCTAACATTTATCACTCAATACCGTCTTACTGATTGTGTTTATTGTGGAATCTATTTTATTTAGGTGAAAAGTTAAAGACGTATGTATTGATTTGGTAGTAGAGAAAGATTACTTTTAGATTGAAGTGATATTAATTGGTTTGTTTTTTTATTGAACAACTTTTGTAGTGCCGATCAAGTTACTTTAAATGACATTAGTTCGATTTTATCAAGCATTACAACACCAATTTCAATTCCAGCTTATGGATCAGCATTGAATGGTAGCACTACAGATTCAAAGGTTGCAGCATCAACAACAGTAGCAGCACCAACAGACATCCCAGAGACACCAAAGAAGAGAGCTGCCGCCACCAAGAGACCATCAACAAAGAGAAAGTCAACTGAGCCAGCAAAAGATGAGGAAGAAGCTAAAGCTGCTGCCGAAGAAGAGAAGCCAAAGAGAAAGAGAGCTACCAAGAAGGAAGAAGAAGAGAAAGAAAAGGAGAAAGAAAAAGAAAAGGAAAAAGAGAAAGAAGAAAAGAGAACACCAAGAAAGAAAACAGAGAAAAAAGACGATAAGAAAGATGAAGAAAAAGAGAAGGAAAAGAAAGAAAAGGAAAAAGAGAAGGAAAAGAAAACACCAAAAAAGAAAGCAGTTGCCAAGAGTAGTGATGTTAAATCAGATACCGAATAAAAAAACGAATAAATATAATATAATACCGAGTTGGAATAAATATCAATCAATTTGTTTTTGTGTAGAAATAATTATCACAATGTGTTTTTGTTTTGTTTTAAATAATTATATATATATATTATTAATTTATAAAAGGTTTTAAAAAGTTGGTTGGACAGACTTTTGTTTAGAAGGTGAAATTGCAAACAGCTGGAAGAGTGCAACCATTTTGTTGAATGATTTCGTGGGCAGCATAGTGACCAGATTCGATACACTTGCTCAATTCCTTTCCTTGTGAGTAGGCAGCGACGAAACCACCGCAGAAAGAGTCACCGGCGGCGTTCAAGTCGACGATCTTCTCCTTTGGAAGAGTGATTGGTGAGTATTGGTCGAGCTTACCGTTGGTGTAGACCAAAGTGTTGTTGGCACCCTGAGTGAAAACGACGGTTCTCGAACGCTTTTGGTTGACCTTTTCCCAGGCGGCCAACTTCTCGGCGACGACGGCGAGATCTTCACCCCAACCCATCTTCTTACCGATGCAGGCAGCCTCTGACTCGTTGGCGAAAACAATATCGACGTATGGCAACAAAGCCTTGACACGCTCAAAGAAGAAGTCGACTTCAATCAAGAATGGAGCGGCCAAACCGTAGAGGAAAGCCTTGTTTTGCTCGGCGGCATGTTGGGCGAGCAACATGGCAGACTCCGGTGAGACGGTCATGAAGTAACCGACCATGTAGAAGAGTTGGGCAGACTCGATCGACTTTTGCATCTCTGGGGTTTGGAGGTGGGTGATCTTGAAGTTGTTGGCGGCACCCAAAGCAGTGCACAAGGTACGCTCGTTGTTGTTGATCAAGACGGCACAGGCACCGGTTGGAGTGGCTGCGTCGACAAAGTAGTCGGCAATGACACCGCTCTTCTCATTGGCTTCTCTGAGAATTTGGGCGTTCTTGTCGGAACCGACACAACCGGTATATAAAACAGTTTGCTTCTCTGGCAACATCCATTGAGCGACACGAGCAGTGTTTTGTGCAGCTCCACCTGGAATATAATCAACAGTGTATTTTGCAACAACTTCTTCATAGCTATTGTTGTTATAGTAGTAGTAGTAGTTGTTTTTTGTTATTAATAAGTAAGCAAAAAAGTTTCATTTTGTTTTTTTGTTTTTGTTTCAAAATGTTTGATATCTCAATAGATAGAATAGAATTCTATTGCTATTGATTGATAACATGTTTGGAAGAAGAGAAGATAAGAGAAGAGAATGAGATGATTTCACACACTTACATTGGGAGTTGTTTGTCTTCAGCCAAGATAGCGTTTCCAAGTTTCAAATCGTACTTGTTAAAGAAGTCCATATCAGTGTGTGCGGAGATATCCAACAATGGATTTCCAATGCAAAAGATCTTTGGGTTCGACATTATTACTACTGCTGTTGTTACTAACTACTGTTTTATAAGAGTAAATTTAAAGGTGAAATGAACACTTAATTAGAACTGTCAGCAAAAACGAAAAAAAAGTTTTGTAAAAAAAAAAAATTAAAATTAAAATTAAAAATAAATAAAACTATTGTTAAGATTGATTTTTATTTTACTTTATTACTTTATTAAGTGAAATAATTATTGAAAACAGTAATAGACAAGCAAGAAAACATTGAAATATAAATATATATATTCATATATATAAAAAACTCAAATCTATATATGTATTTATGTTATTTTATCTTAAAACTAAAATAATAACTACATATATTTTGTAATTAATTTTATTTTATTTAGATTTTTAATGAAAAACTGTCTGAACAGTTCATTGTTTGTATAAATCAAATATGTTAATAGTTTATTTTAATAATGATAAATAAAAGAATATTTTTATTAAATTTAGTAATTATTACTAAATTATTAAGATTTATATATGCAACGTCAATACACAATCAATATTATAAAATACAGACAAGGAGATATATTATAAAATTTGAAATTCTTTATTTCAAAAGAAATCGTGGGGGAAAAGTTACTGGTTGAATAAATAAATAAATAAAAAAAAGAAACTGCAAATTTGTTAATATTGTTTTGCGAATTTTGATTATTATTTGTTAAATTTGTTTTGTAGATATTTTTATATATATTTTAGTTAGTCTTTTTTTTTTTTTTTTTTGTTATTAAATTGCTCTAATTTTTCCAAACACTGCAGTCAGACTTTTGAATAAACACACAACAAACAACACGCACAACACAAACATTCACACGATTTTCAATATTATTATTATTATTATTATGTTGTAATATTAACACTACCAAAGTAAAAACTATATAACACTATTATATATAACACTACCACACCATATCTATCATTATTTTTTGATCAATTACATTATATCGAAGTATCAAATTGAATTGTTAGATTAGATTAGTTAGATTGATGTTGTTGGTTGTTGATGATTATTGATTGTTTGATTGATGATTGAGTAGAATTGTCAACAAGTGGTACACAATACAAATAGATAATAGTAGTAAATAGTATAACAAGAGAATAATTAGATTACAAATAAAAGTCTATCATAATTGTTGTGACTTTTGATTATTTGATATCAAATAATTAGTTTAAAGAAAAAGTAACAAAAGATTCAGTGATACTTCGATACGATCGTCTACATCACTTTGGATTTGACATTTGTCATCATCATTTTCAACATCATCAATTCATCCCTCACATTGTTTAGCGAACAGTTCATAACAATAAAAATATAGTTTTTTAGATTTACAAAAGTAGTCAGTTAAAAGTGACTATTCATAATCGAATCAAATCGCATCACATCAAATCTAAAAAATGTTGAATAACAGTAATAGTAACAATAACAACCATTCATATGATTATAATGGTAACAACAACAGCAACAGTAGTAGTGGTGGTAATGGTACAAACAATAACAATATCAACAATAGTAACAGTATTAATAATGGAGATGGCTATGAGATGAACGATTTCGAAGCCAGTCGGAATCCATTCTTTTTTTCAGGTGGCGAGTTCTCGCCAACCTATTCATCGAGCATTCTCGACGACTACGACGACGAGGAAGAAGACAAAGAGGATCATTCGTTCATCGAGGTGGAATTCCTTCGATCACCGTCGTCGCGCAAGTCATCGACGATCACCTATCTCCTAAACAAACTCTCTCAGAAACGTGTGCGAATGGCACTCTACACGCTGCTGATCATGCTCGTCGTGTTTGTCATCTTTTTCAGTGTCTTCTTTGTACTGAGGAGTCACATCAAGGACAACAACGATAATCACGTAAAACCACCCATCTACAATACACCGAGAGTCAATCCCACCATTGTCATCTCGATCGATGGTTTCCGGTACGACTATCTCGAGTGGGGACTGACACCGAACATCATGTCGCTTTACACCGGCGACGATGCCGGCGTCAGGGCGGACTACATGACACCGCAGTTCCCATCGAAAACATTCCCCAATCACTACTCAATAGCAACCGGACTCTACCCAGAGAATCACGGTATCGTATCGAACACCTTCTACGACCCGGTCCTCAACGAAACTTTTTCACGTAGTTTGACCGACAAAAAATGGTGGTGGGGTGAACCAATTTGGGAATCTGCATCAAAATCGGTAAGCAATAACTAACGATTGTTTTAATTGTGTTACCAATTGTAAAGTTACTAATATTCTTTTTCTTTTCTTTTAGAATTTGAATGCATCTTGTTATTTCTGGCCAGGTTGCGCTGCTTATGTACCGCAATACAATGTCAGTCCTTTCAAGCCGACACCGGCCAGTACGGTTCTGGCGCAGGTGCTGAGTTGGCAGTTGAATCAAAAGCCAAATCTAACGATGGCATATCTATACGATGTAGATAATGCTGCACATCAGACAAAGGGTGGAGTCAAATCGCTCGTTGTCAACAATACGATTGTCGAGGTCGACAATGCCATTGGAACACTACTACAAGGTCTAAAAGACAATGGACTATACGAAACTACCAACATTATCATTCTATCCGATCATGGAATGACAAACATCATCGAAACAGTCGATGTTACTCAATATATCGATATGACCGCTACCTATGTACCTGACACTACACCAATCCTCTCTGTCTATGAGAATCAAGTTGGAGGACCACAGTAAGTAATCGACATAACAAAACATAACAATATTGCTACGTTTAAATAGTTATCACACTTTACTAACTCTATAATTCATCTCTACTCAAAAAAAAAAAAAAGAGCTATTATCGATACATATAATAGATTGAAAGAAGCTAATCTACCACATTTGAATGTTTATCTTAAAGATGAAATACCAGATGCCTATAGATATAATAGTACAACTAGAATTGCACCTTTGATTGCCGTTGTCGATGAAGGCTATCAAATTATTTTAGATGGTTCTAAATCATATGTTGATTATGGTGAACATGGTTATAATAATACGTATGTATCTAAACAAATCAAATTATTATATTTATATTAAAATAATAATCAATTATATATTTATTAATATTCAACTGTTTTTATAGACTTGTAGATATGAGAGCGATATTCGTTGCACACGGACCAAATATAGTGAATGGTAAAAAGAATTTCAATATGCCAAATACAGAGGTATACAATTTCATTGCACAACTAATGAATGTTACCAAACCGGCACCAAACAACGGAACAAGCTTCCTTGTCGATCTCATTTACAAACCAAACAAACCATAGTAAAGTAATTACATTATAAAACTACCATTACCATTACCCTACGTAAACAATATAATAAATAATAATATTACAAATTTTGTACCAATTTTAAAACAAAAAAATATATTATAATATTTGTTTTTTTTTGTCTTCATTCGTTTTTTCAATGCACAACAAGGTGGTGATCATGATGGACAATCTAAGATCTTCAACAAATGAAATTAAATATATTTTAAGTTTATCAGATAATGATGATACAAAAATAAATCTATTCAATTGTAATATCAATTATTTAGATCACATTGTCAAACAACAACAACAACAACAATATAGAGATCAATCTACTACTTCTATATCATATCTTCCTTGGTATATTGACAATAGATACTCTCTATTCAAATTGAAATTCGATAATCAATCATTCAAAGAGATACTTGATTTATTAAAATCTAATAATAATAATAATACTCTACCTATTGATATCAATCAATTGTATGTATTATTATTTAAGTACTATTATTGTCTTTCTATAAAGAACTTAAATACTAACTAAAGCTTTGATTAATTTTAGATATACACCACAATTCTCATTCTTTCTATCAAATAATGATTCATCACTCTTCTCTAATGATAATAATAATAACAATGATATCACCTATCAAATAAAAACGATAACGTCAATAGATAATGTAATCAATCAAAGACTGAGGTTGAACAACCGTTACAGTGGCGTTTGTGCTCACTCTAAAGCTAATCTTTTGACAATCACCAATCAACTTGAAATACCTCTAAAATTAAAGTTTGAATCAAATATTAAAGATATTCAATGGAATCATAATAACTATCAATGTTTATTAATGTAAGCATAATCGTTAATATATATAACATCTAAAAATTTTGTTATTATACTATACTAATTAGAATATTATTTTTTACTAAACCTCATTATATATATAGTATTACTAGAAATCAAATTAAAGTAATTGAATGGATAGACATCACTCTGAATATAAATAACTATAAGATTGTAGAGTACAAAGTTGATAATAGTGATAATAATAATGATACTACAATTAATTCAGATACCTATTCCTTTTCAACAATACAATGGTGTAGCAATGACTATTTTATAGTTACAGATGATATAAATATATTTATAAATAACAACAACAATAATAATGATAACATATCATTAGATTCTTTATCATTATCTAAAAGTAATAATAATAATAATAATAATAATAAAAGCTTAATATCAATATTAAAAGAGAATAATAATGAAGATAATAACAATAATATTACAACAATACCAAATTTTAATCGTCAATCTCAAACATCACTAATTAGTTCAATGTTTATGATACCCAATGATACTCAAAATCAACAACCACAACAATTAAATATAATAAATAATAATAATAGTAATGAAGATGATAAAGATAATGATAATCCAAAAAAAGAACAAGAACAACAACAACAACAACAACAATCATTAAAATCTAAACTTTATATATTTAGACATAGTAACAGTGATAATAATAATAATAATTTATCATTACAAACAGAATTGGTATCTGACTATAAAGTGATTGATTTAATAACATTTGATGTAAAGACTTCTACACTTGCAATAGCATCCAATCAATCAAATCAGATATCATTATATTCTTTTGCTTGTGCCAATGTAAACAATAACAATAATAATCTAATAACTTTTCAATCGACAATAACTATCAACGATAGCAATGAACTACCAAAACAACAAACAACATCTTCTTCCACCTCTCCAATACGTATTAAAGGTATACAATCCAATGATAACGGTATTATATTTATATTACGAGCAATTAAGGCTGAATCGAACTACAACAAACCAAATATATCTATTTCCTCTTCTCTAAAATCAGATTATAAAGATTTATCACTTTTATCACTTTCACTATTAAATAATAATAATAATAATCAAAATAATAATAATATAAATAACTATGAACTTTTAACAAAAATATTTGCAAAACTTGAAAAAATAGAAATATTAATTAATGATCAATCATCGCGAATTGATCGGATCGAATCAAAATTATCGACATTGGACAACCTGAAAAAATAAGCAATCATGAAATCCGCGCCTTTTTTGCAATAGCACAAATTTAAATAAAGGATTTTTTTTTTGTAATTTTTTTTTTTTTTTTTTTATCAAATGTGGTTTGCATATTAACGGTAAAAAAAACCAATTTTTCATCTTCACATTATTTTTATCAAATCTTATCCCTATATATATCTTTATTACTATATTTATTTAATTTAAATTTTCTCAAAAAAAATAAAAATTATTATTTTAATTTTTTAAATATATTTACAATTTACAAAAACAATGAACTCATATAAAGAAAATATTTTAAATGCTTCAGAGCTAAATAGTCATGCAGGTGGAATTCAAGATTTAAAGAGACAACCACTTCAGCCTGTTAAGCAACAAAAGACACAGGTTTTGACACCACCAAACAACAACTCATCGTCACAGAAATCAGTCCTACAACCACAACAAGTCAGTAACAATGGACCAAGTCAACTACAACAATCACAAGGAAGAAGAATCGTAGAGTTGGAAAAGAAGTTGAAAGAATTTGAAGAGATGATGAAGAACCTACAGATTGAAAATGATCAACTGCATGCCCAAGTTTCATTCCATGATCAATCAAGAGGTAAGTTTGACTTTTTTTTTTTTTTTTTTTTCCCATTGATCAATTTTTTTTTTTGCAATGCATTTTTGATTTTTTTAATTTTTTTTTAATTTCTTTTAAATTATAATAAAATATTAACTAACTCGATCATATTGATTGAAATTCACTAAAACTCAAATCATTTGTTTGTTTTGTCTTTTATAACCAACAAACAGCAAACGTTTTGATCAACAATAACAGATTAAGATTGGTACACCGTTTGCGCGAGGAAAATCAAATGTTGCACGACCAGGTGGAGGCACTCGAGGAAATGGTAGAGCAATCAACTCACGTTGATCCATTGGTAACCAAACAAAACGGTATCAGAGCTAGAAAGATCCAACAGTTAACTAAAGAAAATGTATGTTTTCTAAAAGAAAAGAAAAAACAAATAATTGCTTTTGATAAGTTATTAAAATATTAATCTATTTTCCTAAATTTAATAATAACTATAACTATAGGCTGAATTAAATGATAAATTACAACAAGCAAATGAAACAATTAGAACTTTAAATTCACAACAACAACAAAGACAACCAACTTCACTTTCAACATCAACAACACAAAATATCAATTACTCACACAACAGAAATTTAACAACATCCAGGGAATCCAACTATGGAATGGAGGAACACCATTTACCAGGAGAATGTTAATTTTCCAATGACCAATCTTTTTAATTTTTTTTGAGACTATCCTTTCTAAATATATATTAATATTAAATAGTGTTTTTAATTAATATATATTAAACAATAATTTTTTCCAACTGTCTACGACACTTTGTATAATAAATAAAATTAAATGTTAAATTATAATAAGTTACAAATGTTTTATAATTTTAATTTAAAATAAAAAAATGTTTATTTTTTCCAAGAAATGGAGAGAAAAAAAATTGCTCACTTTCAAAAAAAACATTGAAAATGTTTATTAATGATAAAATTTTGAAAAGATGAACTGACTGATTAATTCGTTTGGTACTGGAATTTCTTAGATTTGAACCATAGTGTATTTTGTTAATTTATCACCTATGAATGCTGATCAGGGTTAATAAATTCAATGAAGTATTGCAACAAATTGTTTGTTTAAAAAAATATTAATATTTTTTTATACAACTTGAATAGCTAATGTATTATTTTTATTACATTCACTTACCTAAGTTAATCACATGGTTCAAACATAAAATATGACCACCTGATTTTCGAATCCATAGTCTTGAAATAATCTTTCAGTTGTAAAACTTGATCATTATATCTTTGTATTATACGATTTTTAATCGTATCTCCACCGTATGAGTGTTTTTTATCCATAACAAATTTAGTTGATCAACTAAATTTGTCTCCTATAAAAGCTTTTATTGCTAATAATGAAGAGTTAGTAAATTCAATAAAGTGTTGCAACACATTGTTTTATTATTTAAGAAAAATAAATATTAAAATATTAACAACTTTAAACTATTTAATAATAATAAATCCGTTAAATACATAGTAATAGTTTATAGTTGAATATTAATATTTTAATATTTATAATTATATATATACAGCTTTAATAGTGTATTAGTTTTATCACATTCACTTACCTAAGTTAATTACATGGTTCAAACATATTATATGTCCACCTGGCCTTTTATACCCATTACAGCATATAACAACAGATGATAAGACTAATATATATCAAAGTCACAGATTAGCTAGATCCAGATAGATCCACCAACCGCAACAATAAACTATAAACAATAAACTTGCACGTCTGCAAATGATCTTTTCATTCTTATTACCCACTGGGGATTAATCAGTCAGTTCAGCTGATCGCAACTTTGATCATATTTTTAACTATGGTTGATTTATTTCTTTAAAGTATGACTAAACAATAACATATGTTAATTGAATTAATAATCGTACAGTGGCAAGCTCTACCATTATATAACAACTTACTATACTAAAAAGAATAACGAATCTACTCCCTTTATTGATCCCAGCTAAATCATCGAGTACTAAGAGATAATCGATTAGATATTGAAATATGTAATAAAGTTAAACTTATCTCGATGATCGAGCTGTGATCAATCAATGAGGAGTCTATGAAGAAAAAAAAATGGTGATACTTGTTTTAGTTTAATTTTTTTGTTTTCAAAGGTGGGGTTGTTTGTTATCATTATTTTTTATTTATTACCTTTTGATTGATTGATTTCATTTAAAATGGAACAAGGCGATCTATCTGTTTTAGTTTTTGGATCAAGTGGATTCATAGGAAGTAAAGTTGTCAGTCTTTTCGAATCGAACAGAGCTGTACTAAGAGTTATACATGCGAAATCAAGATTGGAAAACAGACAGGACATTGAGAATGAAATACTTGAAACCAAACCAAATAGAATTGTAAATTGTGCTGGTCTTACAGGTAGACCAAACATAGATTGGTGTGAAGATCATAAAGTTGAAACTATCAGGTAACTAACTAACTAACTACTAAAATAACCAAACTATATATCATTATATCATGATTATTAAAACAATGATTATTTATTTAAATTGTCTTTACAACAAAAATAGAACAAATGTTATTGGACACCTAAACCTTTTGGACATTGCCAATAAATATAATATACATCTAACGGTGTTTGGAACAGGATGTCTCTATCAATATGATAATGATAAACATTCACTAAATTCAGACAAAGGATTTACAGAAGAGGATCCATTCAACTATAGTGGTTCTTTCTATTCTAAAACTAAAGGTATAATGGAAGAGGTATGAATTACTATTTGATTTTTTTAACAATTACAATTTAATTTGAAAGATATATAATAATATATTTAATTTATTCATTCATTCATTCATTTTTTTTTGTTTGTTAATAGTTAACATCATGCTATTCAAATGTTCTGACACTAAGAGTTAGATTACCGATATCAGATTCAATGGATGAAGAACGTAATCTAGTTAGAAAACTAATCGGCTATGAGAAAGTAATTAATGTTAAGAATTCAATGACCGTACTCTATGATTTGCTACCAGTTGCCGTTGATATGTGTATAATGTCACGTCTTGGTGTCTATAACTTTACCAACCCAGGTACGATTTCACACAATGAGATACTGGATCTCTATAAGCAGTATATCGATCCAACCTATCAATATAAAAACTTCACTGTCGACGAGCAATCCAAGATCTTAAAGTCAGGTCGATGCAACTGTGAGCTAGACACCACCAAACTACAATCCCTATACCCATCGATACCTCATATCTCTGATTCAATTGTAAATCTATTTAAAAGAATGAAACAACAACAACAACAACAACAAAAATAAACAAATTAACTATTTAAATATTTTTCGAAATGCGCGCTAAAATTGGTTGATTGATTGAAGTCAAAGTGATCAAAAAAAATATTTTCTTGAAGATAACCAATTTCGGTTCGTTTTTAATAATAATTTAGTTGCATTTGAATATATATTTATATATTTATAGTTTTGTCTTTCTTTATAGTTTTTAGATTTTAGATTTTAGATTTTTTTGAAATAGAATACAGTTAAAATTTAGAATTTGGAACATTCATCATTTATAAAGATGCATTATCTAAAGAGAAAGACAAAGTCAGCTACATCATTCTTTGGTGTTGGAACATCAGCTTCTGATAATGAAAACCAAACTACATATATAGATAGTGAGGATATTGTTATGGATAATGACGATGATCACACTCCATCATCGTCATCATCACTTTCATCACCTTCAACATCTTCGCCATCATTACAATCATCTACACAAAAACAACCATTACCATCATTTTCAAACAACAGTAATAGCAATAACAACAATATTAATAGATCATCAACTAAAGAATATGATATTCAAGTTAAATTCGATATTCCCAACTCTATAAAGTTGGCTATCGACCAATCGTACAATGATAGCAACGATCATATTGTAATCACTGGTTTCATTAACTATCAGGGTGTAGCTTTTATTATACTACCAAACGAATTGTATATTTGGAGTTTAGATGTAATATTTATATTATAATGATCTCATATTTATATATTTACATTATATTAACAAGCTATTATCTATATATATATTTCTAGAAAACAACATCATATGATAAATTAGAACTACCATATCAGATGGATGTAAATCAAATATGTGTAACCAGAAACAAGAAGAACTACGACACATACACAGCATTCTATGTTACAAACGATGGTTCTGTGAGATACTGGTCACAAACAAACAGACCTTCACAATCACAAGATATCTCTTTAGATTATAGAACAAATACCAATGTATTCATTACTGAATGTGATGTAAGTAATAGTAGTAGTAGTAGTTTTATATAAACACTATGATTACATTATAACTTACTTAACTTAAATATTTATATTATAGCCATTTGGTGTTGTTATTGCTAATGCATTGGGAACTATTCATCTTGTTAGCATTGGAAAAGGTACTAATACACTGACATCAAAGATGATCAACAAATCACAAGGTCTATTGGGATATCTTTATTTGGCTAAGCAACCACCCGTTCTAACGGTACTATCAGTTCCACAAGTAACAAGTGCACAACGTCAAGTCTATGTATTGACAGAGAATTCACTTATCAAATATGAAATCAATGAGAATGGCGAAAGAGTATGTAAATCACACAAAACATATTGATTAATATGTTTATAAACAAATCATACATTATACTTACAATATATATTATAATATTTATATTGATACCTTTATAGATAGTATTAGAGTATTCATTACAAAGAGATATACAACAATTGTTCAACTTGACAGGAAATGTAAAATTGGTTGACTTGTCATTGGATTCAGACAGTCAAGACGAATGCGATACAATCAGTATATTGGTACAACATCTCATCAATCAACAATCAAAGAGATTCTATTTGATGTCATTACAAGTAAAGCAGAATCAAGTACACAATTCAAAGAAGATTGATAATCTTTATTATCAATGTAATGAAAATGTATGTATAAAGCAATCATTAGTACTATATTTGATAAAGATAGGTAATTAAACAGTAATCTCTAATATTGTATATATATATATATACTTTTGTTAAATTAAGCAATATGAATTCAATAGTAAACCAAAAGTTATGTCTATAATGAAGAAACATTGTATCTATTGGTTGGATACGATCTATTATTTCTCAGAGTATCAATTCAAGGGACGTACACACTCTAGTGGTACTATCAGATTGGAATACCCAATGATTGCTGCTGGTGTTACAAAGAATGAGTTCTTTTTCATCGATAGACCCAATGCCGTTCAGAATCTAAGTATTCCACCATTGCCAGTAGATTTACCTCAAAATGATAGATCGAATGAATTGAACATAATCTTTGATGTAAGTGTAACTCTACTCAAACTATCAAACTATCAAAATATCAAAATATCAAAACAAACTTGTTTATTTATAACTAAACTAATATGTTATGTTATGTTATTTTATAATAATAATGTCTTTTTAGATACCAGAAGAAGAAGATCAAATTGGATCAATTAGAAATATATTGTTAAGATCGTTGAATAGCTATGCAATGAAGAGACAGAATGCTTTGCAACAGTCACTCGAAGTCTGTGCCAAGATCGATAAGAAATCTTTTGATTTGGCCGCGCGAAGAGTATCTGCGTATATTGTCGACCAGCTACCAGCTGCCAACTATTGGGCGTCGGGCACAGACGTTCTTCACCACTTGGGTTCGAATATGTCGGTGCAACTGAAGCAGCAGATCGAAGACAAGAGAAAACGCTATCAGATATTCACTGCATTCCTTCAGGAGTTTGGCTTCAAGTCGCAACTCTCTAGAGATACACAAGCCGCTATCGACGCCAATCAATGCCGTCTCGCTGCAGCTGCCGACCTCCGTGACTTCCAGAACCTCCAGGAAGGCAGCTCAACTCTGCTGACTCGCCTGATTCAAGCTGCAGTATCGGCACGTCTCGGTGCCAACTGGCAAAACTCTGCAATGAATGTCTACGAGCTGTTCTACTCGAACATCAGTATGCTCGACGACATTCTCCTGCTCATCGTCAAGGAACTACGTGATATCGACATCAACTACACCGATTCACTGCTCAAGCTAAAGACATTGTTAGAGGCAGACAGTATTGCTTTGAAGTTACTAAGTAACTATACACCAAACATGTTGGTAAATCAACAACAACAACAACAACAACAATCTACTGGTACCGATCCAATCTATTTAATGGTTAGACTCCAAATCGATACAATCAATCGTTTTATAGAGACGGATCTCAAGACTGGTCCTGCAAACTTCCTTTTGACAAAGCTGTCCGATGCCAGCTTGGCTCACTCTGAACATACGCTGTATGAGCAGCTGCACGATCTCGTTGTAGTCTACTTGGATGCCGTTAGGTTCAGTGCCAGCACCGACAATGAACTCAAATCAATCCACAACTTGGCAACACAAATGAATGCAACATTCGTACAGAGTGGACGTTTCGCTGCAGCTCTGGATATTGCTCATCGTTTCTCTGACTATCACACCATCGTTCAAGTGTATATCAATGACACCGACAACCGTGAACAACAACACAAGATGCTTATCATATCACTTCGTACATTCTTGAACAACAGCAGCAGCAGCAATAGTCAATCGAATGACTACTCTGAATCCATCACAAGAGTGTATCAATACATGTTGGACTGTGGTTTAAGACAAGAGCTATTGCAACTACCAGAGGAATTCAGTCAGTCTGTTACTCGCTACCTTGAGAGCTACCCACAGATATCATGGGTCAACTCACTCAAGCACAAACAATGGAACGCAGCAGCCAAGACACTCCTTGAGGAATCACAACGTGAAAACCAAAGTCTTTCACGTAAGAAGACACTCATGAGCTTAGCTAAGCTTTCGTTACTTGCAGAGGAGAAAGAACCGTCGTCCAAGCTAGACAAAACTATCGACACCACCAATCAACGTTTGGAACTCATCAAAATACAAAAAGAATTTCTTCCAGACCAAAAGACACCTATCACTCCAGCGGAACTCATCAAGGAGATATTGAATTCCAATGGATATCGACCAATGGATAAATATGCAATCTGTTTAAATACATTAGAGGAATCAAATATGGTAAGATTCAAAAATCAATCTTTATCAAATACATACATACATACATTTATATTAATATATTCTTTAATTTTATTTTTTCAGATTATTAAACCAGAAGAAAGAATTAAACTATTTAAATTGATTCTATTGAATGCATTTGATAATGGAGGGTATGTTTATTTTTACTTCTTATTTTATTATTATTATTATTATTATTATGTTATATTAACTTTACTTTTTTGTTATTTTTATTTATATAATAAGTGCTGTTGAATTAAGTTCGAATTTAGTTGAACATATCAATATCAGTGACACACAATTTGATTTGTTAATATATGAAACCGACTTTTTCCAATTGCTACATCATTTACCAACAGATCCAGAGACAACAAGCATCATTAAATCATTCATTGACGAATACCACCAAGAAAGACAAAAACAAATTTTAAATCAAGCACAAAAAGGACAATTCACTCGTATTCTTCATAGAGTATTGGAGCTATGCAAACAAGAATAATAAAATAAATAATAATTGAATATTTGTATTTATATTTTTGTTTATTTCATTCATCACCAACAAAAAGAAAGAAAAAAAAACAAAAATTTTGAATATTTTTTTTTGACTATTACAATGTAATTAGACTTTCTATATATAGTAAGAAGCTAAAAACACTTAGGTGTTAGAATTCATTGAACTGAAGAAAAAGGAGAGAATATTGATGTTCAAAGTCGATTGATTTATAAAAATGTGTAACAAATCAAAAGGTCTTAACACATCAGGATTTCTTTAAATTTACAATCTCTACTTAATGAATTAATTAATACTCACTAACGCGTGATTGTTAACTATTTAACACTCCGATGCAATTCCAAATTCACCACCACTAGTGTTGTGATTTTGAATTTCATGGAATATGTGATGATGAGGCATCAAACTATTAATTGTATTGAGTTAATGTGTGCTTTTGATTGTTTTTTGCAGGTATTCACCTAGCATAATGGGAAATGTTGGGTGCTCCTAAAGAAATACTGCATAGGTGTTTCACATCATTCATCATTCATCGTCAAAATAATGGATCAAAAAAAAAAAAAAAATGAAAAAAAATGTAAAAAAACCATGAAAACTCAACGGCATTATATAAAACTAAATGCATTTACCTGCTTACAACGAAATCGATGTTGTTGTTGTTGTGAACAAATGTGCCTTTGGAAAATCTATTCTTGCTAGTTCAAATCAAAAAAACAATATTTTCATTTGAACAACTTTTGTTACAAAAAATATATATTTTATCTTTATTTGTTATTATAACAAAAAGAGTAAATCATAATAATAAAACAATATAATAATAAGATATTAATAGAATAAGAAAACATATTTATTATCAGTCAGATTAGTTTCGTTTCTTCATAAAGATTTTTTAGATTAGATTCGTTTAATTAATTGGTAAATAAATAAATAAATAAAAAATACTATTTTGCTTCGCAATGATAGGCTAGAAATGTGTTAAACAACAACAACAACAACAACAACAACCTATTTATATATTCTTTGTTTCTGGGGACTGCCTACATAAATATATATAAACATATGTTGTATATTATTATTTTCCTAAAGTGACTTTTTTGCATTTTTAACAAATAAGTAAATTTTATAAAATTTGATTATCATAATTAAAATTGTTTTCACTGATAACATATGCAACATTGACACACAGACAACATTCAAATAATTATCTCTCTTTTTCATTACCAGCACCACAACGAACCACACCACATTGAAAAAAAAAACAAAATATCTCTTTTAGTGTGATATCAGTGTGGTCCTTACCCAAAAATAAACAAACATCGAAATTTCACCACACTTTTTCAATTTTTTTTATGTTTTCAGGTGGGAAAACAATTTGTGTCATAGAGAAATGATGTGTATTCAGTTGTAATGAAATTTTTTTGTTTTTTTTGCAAAATTACTTTTTTTTTTTTTTTTTTTTTCATTTGTACCTTGCTTTTGTGTGTAATGTCAGTCAGGATATAAATTCAGAGTTTTCTATAACAGTGAACAAAGCAACCAACTTGGTCAACAACAACAACAACAAATTAACATTACTATCACCAACTAAAACAACCAGCCATATACAGAACTTAAATAATCAATCTAAATAGATGTTAAATTTTTATTTGTAATTTTAAATTTTAAAAAAAAGATAAGATAAGATTAGTTTAGAAACAAAAATTATTATTTCATGGTAAATATACATTACAAACATATTACATTTTCAGTATTGGTAGTTGGTGGTCGTAAAGATTTTTAAAATAATAACTAAAAACAAAAAATCTGTTTGATTTGTTCAAATCAAAAAAATATTTGTTATTTTTTTTGTAAAGATTTTAATTTTAAATTAAAAAAATCATATATATTTTTTATAAAATTAATTTAGTAATACCATTCGCACACAAAAATCACTAAATCAACCAATCAATTACACCAACTTCTTCTTTATAAAAAAAAAATATCAAAAAAACAAAATTCTTTTGAAAAAAAAATATATTGGTAATAGGGATTGGATAATTCAAGAGAATATCCTGACACTTTTCTTAAAATTCTTCATAATAATCAGTAACCTCCCCACATTCACACACTTGTCGTTGTCAAAGGTCTTTTAATTGCAATGAGTTTTTTTTGGTTTGTTTTTTTGATATTTTTTTATTTATTATTTTTATTAAAGTGATCCCACGCACACACCTCTTCTTTTCTCTTCTCAATTGGCAAAGAAAATGCCAACAACATTTATCATTAAAGTATAGACCATATCGCTCATCATTGTTCAAGTGATCAAATGAATGTGTGGTTGGATTGTATGTGCTGATTGAAAAATAGAGGTGGAGCTGGTTGTGGTTTTGGTGCATTGAGGGGGTGATTTGATGTCTATATCTTCTTTCACCATTAGTTTAACCAACAACCACACCACATCACTCCATAACATAACACAGTCCAACATTTTAAGGATAGAGAGAAAGAAAAAGAGTTGTAATTATTAAAATATTGGTAACAACAACAACACAACAACAATATTAATCAACCAAAGCTTGACCTCACATCTTTCAAACAAACAAAACAAAATCTTTGTAATATAAAAATTTTTAAAATACAAACAAAAAATAGATATATTCTATTCAAATACAGATAATTATAATAACGCTTTAATATATTAGTAAAATATATTATTATCTAAAAAAGCATTCGTTTTACTATAATTATCAAATTAAATTCATAAATTATTTAATTAAGCTCATCTCTTCTGATCAATTAAATTCAACTACAAACATAACAACAAAAACAACACTCATTACTCATTAGCAAACTGCACCTTTACCCTAACCCTCCAGTGCTCAACAACGAGTTTTGTAATAGTATTGGTTAACTTTTGTTATCAAACAAACAAAAAATTAAAAACACGAGTTGCACACCACATCTTCGTTTGTTATATTTAAATAACACTCACACACTCAAAAACACCACTAGCTAGGAGCTCCATATTTACTTCCCACCAATAACAAATTGGTAATTTTCTAAATTTCCTCTGCAAAATTTTAAATTTACACTTTCACTAACCAACTCTTTAATTTATTCATTTGATAAACCAATACAGTATTAACATTGAATAAATAATATAAAAGGCATATACAAACATATAAATAATATATAACCAAACATTAATTATAATATAAATATATAAACTAAAAAAAAAGAGTTTCAGTCAGTCAAATATTCCAAACAATAAATAAACAACAACAACAATGATTTCATTAGAGAATAGTACAAGATCGATCCACTCTCACTCACACTCACAACATAATCAAGGAGTTCATGCCACTGTCTCCAAGTTGGCCGATCAACAACCTGACCAATCAGAGTTGTGTGAAAAACCATTTGAACAGTTGGTCAAGCAGATCAGACACGAGTTCACATTCTCTCAACCAGATGGTACCTTTGGAAACAGTCAGGCCATCGAAGATTTACTCAATCGCTATATAAACGAAGGACACAAGGACTGGAATGAATATGCTTTCTTTTGTCCCTACGGATACTCAAGAAATCTTGTGGCCTGTGGTGAACAATTCGAACTTATGGTCATTTGTTGGGCTAAAGGTCAAGTTAGTCCAATCCATAATCATGAAGTAAGTTAAAATTTATTAGTTTTTTATTTTATAAATATTAATTTTCTTTTTTTTTTTATTAATTAATTAAATAATTACTTTCAGGGACAAAGATGTTGGATGGCTTGTGCAAAAGGACAACTACAGGAAACACAATTTTTATTTGAAAATACAATGTCCACTCATGGCGAAGGAAAACTGCTGGAGAGTCAGGTAACCACTATCGATGAAGGATCCGTTGGTTATATTACTGATGAGATCGCATTGCATGTCATCCAATCACTCGAGCCAGTATCAGTATCGATTCATCTCTATTCTAAACCAATCTACGAGTGCAACATCTATTGTCCAACAACAGGAAAAATCACTCGTAAGAAACTTGGATACTATACACAATACAAAGAGCACAGTCCAAATCATAACAAACCAATACTTTGCCAACAAGAATAGAAAATAATCATTAATAATTGTTAACAACAAACAAACAAACAACAAAACACAAAACACCTACACAAAAATGGTCAATATCATTTTATACATACAAAAAAAAAAAACAAAACATTTCAATATTTATTCAACTTCAACTTCAACTCCACTCTATCAATCAATCAAACAACTATATATATATATTATGCTCTTAATATCTATTGGTCATAGTGAAGCATAAACAAATTAATTCCAGCAATATATCCAACAAAATCCAACAAACAAAACCGATGTAACAAAAAAGTTGCACAACTAGATTAGTTTCTGCTTATTTTGTACATTCCATTTTTTTATAATCATCACCAACAACTCCATCTTTTCAGTGTTAAATTTTAATCATAATTTCAAAAATATACATTTATTTTATTACCTTTTCCATAATAATGGTAAAGTCAACATTTTAAATTATAAATATACAAAAAAAAATAAAAACAAAGAAACATCGATGTTCTTTTTTACAAACTAAAATAGCTAATAAACTAAACTCTTTAAAATATGAGATTGTGGTTGATTGATTGATTGAATGATTGGCCAATCATTTCTTTTTAATTAGATCACCAAAATAAACAGTAATAGTTTTGAGTACATTGTTCAAGTAGTTCTCCTCGACTTCACATTCTTCAGATCCACCCATCTCCTTTGAGATCTTTGTCAGTTTTGCCAAGTCGAAATGATCGATGTTTCTAGGCAGAAAGTATGCGATATTCGGTGAGATTCTCATTGCCAGACGGAATATTTCAAAGCCATTCGGTGTCATATCGTCGAGACTCACCGTTGGTTTGCTAAGATACGAAGGTCCACCCCAAGGCGGACTGAGAAAGACGGCATCCACATGCTGGATGCCCTGAATCGAGTTGGCGAAATACATGAAATCCGAATGGACTAGATCGATACGGTCCAAACACTGATAGATCTTTGCATTGTGTGACGCCATCATCAGTTTCTTCTTGTCGATATCCACCGACAAAACATGATCACATTGCTTTGCAAACTGAATCGTATTACCACCGGCACCACAAAATGCATCCAATATAAATGAACATTTACATCTCTGTGCAATATGTTCTGCAATCTTTTCAGGTGTAACGGAGAACCATGATTCTAAAAAAAAAAACAAATATATATAAAGTTAATAATAATCATTCAAAATCAATCCAATCAATCCAATCAACGTTACCTTTATCTAAAAGTATACCATCGTCAAACTTTGAAAATAAACGAAATCTCTGACCATAGTATTTCCCAATGTCCTGTTCCAAATTCTTCATACTCTCCATTAAAATAGTTTCCTCATCTTTATTATTATCTGAATTATGATTATTGTTATCTTGACTATCATTATTGTTATTGTTATTATCTTTAATATAATTGCTAAAAGTAACTGTTAAATTCTTATTTTTGGCATATTCTTTTTGTTGTTGATGTACTATTTCTAATGATGATAATGTCTTGTGTGTATTTAAAATATGTTTTGCGACTGGTGAACTACTTAATATATCACTATTAGCTTGTTCATCTTTATTGCTACTACTAGTAGTAACAATAGTGTGCTTTTTCTGAAGGTATAACAACTTCTTTCTTAATCTCTTTCTCTTATTTGAAGAAGTCTGATTTGACTCTATATTATTCATGATCTGTTGTACTCTTTCGGTAATCGATATACTACTACCATTACTACTCATTTTATTATTCCTATTTATTTACAAACATCAAACTAGTTTGAAAGTTTTTTATTATCCTATTACATTTTTATAAATGGTCATTGACGAAATTTTAAAACATTAATTTTTCAAAGATTTGCTTTTCTAAAATTCATTTAAAAATACTCACACATTCACACATCTCTATATATATATCTTATTAGTAGTATAATTAAATAAAGAAAGAAAACAACTATGACTTCATCTATGAAACGTACATTTGATGATGTTGTATCTGTATGTATTTTATTTATCTATTCTAATATCATTAATATATAGAGTAACACTAAACTTACTAATGTTTAACTTTACTAATCGATCGATGATCTATTTATTTATAGAATGAAGAAGCAAATAATGCTTTAAATCTATTTGGCTTCATAGAACCGATTTGTAAGAACCAGATTATCAATAGTAATTATATGAAACACTATTTGAGGCTAGACGATCAGAATAAACAACAGTCAATCGATAATCAAAAGAAAGTAGAGGAGAAAGAGAAGAAAGCAAAGAAGAAATCATCACAGCTCAATTCGAGAAAGAAGAGAGATACGAAATTCTTTGATATAGCACCAGAAAACTGTATATACGATCACTATCTACCACTCAATGAACTTTGGCGACAATATATAAACGATGTACTTGGTAGTTTGCAAGGTGCACTTATCCTACCGAAACTAATCAAAGCAGATTTACACGGTGCCGTCTTACAGGTATCTAGATCGGTATGTCCTTCACTCATAGGTCAAATCGGTATAGTCATACAAGAGACTGAGAATACATTTAAAATAATAACAAAAGAAAACAAAGTTAACGGTAAGTTGTAATATATTATCATCATCATCACCAAAAACTTTCATAGATTTCAAAAACAAAACATATTTCAAAACCTTTAACTATCATCATTCAATCCGATTTGATCGATCAAACAATACTGCAACCCCTGAAGATCGATCCATCTATCCATCTATCTATCTTTCTTTTTGTATATATTTATCTATAGATTCGAATGGGTAGTAACCATCCGATTTGCATTGATGATGATTTAATACCAAACTACCACGATTTTATTGTTGTTGTGATTGTTGTTGTAATGTGTTAGAAAATCATGCTCATCTCATTTTTTCTTTTACAAGAATTTCAAAAACACACAGCACATGCACTAACTTATATTCTTAACCAATCATGATTTGTGACCAAACTACAATTAATTATTCTACCTCTAGTGATACCAAAAGCAAACAGTGTATTTAATCTTTTTTGTTCGAATCAGTTGATTGAGATATATGGTGATCATTTTTGTTTCAAGAGTAGCGAAAGGGCAATAAGAAAATTCAAAGCAAAGTCTACCATTGAACTAAAATAAACTCCAAACCCAATTTTGATCGATCTTAGATCCAACAACAACAAAAAAAAAAATTAATTTTTTCAGCTCAAAGCAAAAAAAACTTTGAGATTTGTTTATTTTTATTTACACACAAGATTCGATTGATGGACGATACAAATAAGTGCGTGTGGTTTTTTGTTTTCTTCTCGCCACCACCATCACCAACGGTGGAAACGATCGTCACCAATCATTCATTGATTTACCATCATGATAGTAGTAGTAACAAGAGAGTTACGGTCAATAAAATATAACTCACGATTTTTTTGATTTTTTTTCAATGCAAAGGTATCCAACATTGTAAAATATCCTTTGCCAAAAAAGATTTTTGTTTAAAAAAGGAAGTAATACATTTATTTTTTATTTTTTCTGAAGGATGAAAACCGTCACACCCAAAAGTGACAGGAGGAGGTAGCTGATGGTTTGGCAAATCAGATGGATGGTTAAAGTTGATATAGTTGTGAAAAATAAATGGTTAAAAATGATAGATCATCATTGATTAATTCAAGTGGTTAAATCAATTACATGATATTATTGATACTATTCGAAACTATTGTTAATTAAATTAGAATGGATTTAAAGTGTAAAATAAACTATGATTATGATGTTAAACTTAAGAATAAAAACATAAAAAGATTTATCAAAGTTGATCTTTATTTTTTTATTTAAATTTAATTAAAATATTTTCTTATGAGAGAAACAATTACGATTAGAGTTTGCTCTCAATGTGGATGTGGAAATGGTCTCTATCATTCTTTTGACACTTGAAAGTCAAAAATAACGTCATTTCGCACACCCAGTTTGGAAATGACACTCCCCACTATTTATAATATTTGATAGAATTCATATCTCTGAGGCGACAAAACAAGATATATATACCAGACGAAGTCCCCATTTCCATTTTTTTCTATTGTTTTTGTTTTTTTACTGCAAATCGTGTTGGTTTATATTAATTTTAATAAAAAGTGTGATTGTTTTATTGTTGATTGAATATAGTGATGGTTCATAAGTGTTTTTTTTTGGTGGAACCACTCTAGCACTCTGTAAATCTTTAAAAAATCAAACAAAAGACAACCATTGCTTTCATTTGGTCATTTCTCAAAGATATTTTTTAATTTTTTTGTTTTTGCAAAAAAAAAGAGACATCTATGATATATATCAAAAAAAAAAAAAAAAGCTTTATGCAAAATGTTCCACCCCACTTATTTTTTTTTTTCTTTTTTGATTATCGCGTGTGTTTCTGAAGGGCTTACGGGGATAAATGTTACTATTTTTGGTACAGATCTCACACTTTTTTTCATCACATTAAGATCTCATTGTTTTTTGTATTGAAGCGAAGCAAAATTTTTCTTTCCTATTTTTTTAAATTAGTTTTTTTGATTTTTTTTTTTTTTTTGATTTTTCTTTTTATTTTGCTAAATTATTTAATAAATGAAAAAACACACAAAACATCAATTTTACAAAAAGACTTTTGAAAAAAAAAAAATCCAATTAATGAGTTTTTTTTCTCAATTTTTTTTTATTAATTTGATTATTATTTATTATTTTTGTGTTGGTGATATCAACAAACCCAAAAAGATCTGACTTTTTTTATTAAAATTACACACCCAAAACACCACACACTACTCACTTTCCTCATCCACACTTACTTATAAAATATTATAATCCAAAGAAAGGAAGCCCTTTGATTTCTCCAACCAATCATTCAACATCACTCTCTCTCTTAATCATATTCAGCTGAAACAAAAAACCACTCCCTTCTATATATATATAGATATATATATAATTTTAATAGTTGTTATATATTTTTGTTTTTATAGTAAATAATTATTAGATATATTTGCTGCCTGTTCTTCAACAACACTACTTCATTGTTAGACGGATCAATAATTTTTCTTTCCCAACACCATCACCAATATCCAAAATCATCAACTTATCAAACAATCATAACCCCACCAACCAATCAATTTCAAAGTACCTTTCAACATCAACAACTACCATTTTAGAGTGAAAATAATTTATTAGAATCAATTTATATACTACAGAGACAGCCAATTCAGTAACACCAACAACAGAATTTATCTTACTCTGTCATATTTCTAGAATATAGTGTATATCCTATAGGATATAAATATACAAAGTATAAAGGATTGATATTATCCTTTCCGATTCCATTGTTTGTCGTTGTTTTTGAAACAACCACAATGTATAATCATTCCTAAATAATATATTTACCATATATCTATAGATTTTTATATTTATTTTTAAACTTTTTTTCTTTTTCAAAACAATATATTATTTATAAATAGACATATTATAATATTATCTTATTTTTCCATAAATATTATATTTCCTGTTTCTTTTTCTTTTCTTTTCCTTTTATTATTATTATTTTTTTTCATAAATTCATAATGATTGTATATTATATTTATAAACCAGACAATTAAAATTAATCAAATTCCAATATAATTAAAAAACATTAAACTTTGTTATTTAATTATTATCTAAAATTACCGGCAGTACTATTTCAATATTTGTTGTATCAATAATAAATTATAAATATTATTAGTATCTATATATTAGTAGAAATAATATTTTTCCAATTTTTTTTCTCTATTTTTATTTTTTCATTTTCAATTTTGTATTTATATTCATCAGATCTAATTTAATCTAAGATCTTTATTTATTTCGTAGCTGCTATCATACATATAGTAATAATATTATATATTATATATATTATTTATATATTTCTCATTCTCTAATAGTATATTTATTTTTAAATTATTATTTCGTAATTATCAGATAATAATTTAATTTTTCCCAACAAACATCGAATCATTTAAAATTACCTCATCTAAAAAGACAATATTGTACCAACAATAATTTTAATTATTTATTTTAATTATCACAAAAATCTAATAATATTAATAATATAATAATAATAATAATAATAATAACAACATTATAAATCAAAAATCATGATGAAACTTTCACAAGTTCAAAATTACCCTAAAGTCGGTATATTTTGGAACCTGTGGGAAGCAGCAGTTCCTCCATTGGTTCCAGTGTGCAACATTTTCTATTCTTTGAAAATGTATGCATCGGCATTTGGTGTCTTGAAACAATTTCTAGTTGTTTCCGATATTGCAAATGCTGTCCATTCAAGATATTATACAACCAAGTTGGAATTTAAACAACTTGGAATTCCATTAATTGAAGGTAAAAGATTGAATAAGATATTACCATTGATTAAATAACAAAAAAATTTTAATATATATATGTTTTAAATAATAATAATTTAGTTTCAACTTCAAACAATAATCAAAAACCAATATCAGATAGATCAGAAATTGTATCGAAAATATGGGAATTCATTTATGATAACTATGAACTATCTACAAATAATGGAATTCATATAATATTGATAGATAGGAAAGGTCAAGAGTATTCCTTACTTAAATCTCTAAAATCACGTGGCATCAATATCACCACTCTGCCCTCTCCATTCCCACCAATGAAATATAAGAGTGTTTCACCAGATTCACATAGTTATTTTTCTGAAGATATTGATCTCAATTATTCAAACTATAGGTAATTAATAATAATAATATATCCATTTTAAAGAAAAAAATACTAACTATTTTATTTCTATTTTTATTTTATTTTTTCTTAATTTCCAACTTTTTATTATTTTATTTTAACTTAGTGAATTATATTCTAATAATTTATTACAACCAACCGATAATCTTTATCAAGATGAAGATATTTCAAATTATAATCTAAATTCAATTGATAATGATAACAATAACAATAATATAGATAATTTATTAATCGAATCAAGTTTTGAAGAAAATAATATAGAAGATGTAAATAGTCAACAACAACAGCAAAATTCAAACTCAATAATGAGCCATCACCATCATAGTCATCAACTCCAACACCATCAAATTCAACATCAAATGCAACACACACTTTCACATCACCAATTTCAATCACAAACAACACAAACATCACAAACACCTCCATTATCATCTCAGTCACAACAACAGCAACAACAACAACAACAGCAACAACTTCAACAATCAAATAACTTCATTAAAAATACACCTACTTCGTTGAATCTCTCACAAATACATTTAATGAATTCATCGGCACCAAACACACCAACACTCTCATCGCCTTCATTTACAAGTCTGAGTTTGAACAGCAGTTTGAACTCTCCGACACTCTCAAGCTCTTCGTCATCACTACCTACATCGCCGCTCTCCAATACGTCGTCGGCAATGTCGTCGCCCATCGGACAACCACCTCCACCCACCAATCCTCTCTCCCTGGCAAGTGCATTCCACAAGCTCGGATCATCATCATCCGGTAGCAAACAAAACTTGCTCTCATCAACATCGCCACTTCCCTCGCCATCGTCATCGTCATACTCGTCGCCATCGACACCAACCTCTCTCAACTCACCCAAAACACCGACATCCGCATCCAGTCTCGGTCAAAGCATGATCAGCGCCAACAACGGTAGCATCTCGCCTCAATTCGACAACACCATTCTCAAACACCTCTACACGGTCATCCAGGGATTGAAGGAAGATGGATTCCGCCCAACTTTCAAAGTGATACTCCCGCGTCTTGGAAATCTGATGGGATTGCGAATTCACCGTTCTCACTTTGAAAAGATACTGGAGAAGGCAAAGAACAACAATTTCCACGTAGACTTTACCACCAAGACCATCTACTACAAGGACGACATCTACGGTGGTGCCGACCCACATCGCGCCGAAAAAGAGCACTTCTCGTCGGAGGAACTCACCGAATTCCTGCAACTCCTCGAGACCGCACCCACCAAGGTGTTCCCAAGTCGTTTTTCCATGGTGCTTTGGGTGACCTCACAGAACCTCCCTCTGATCAGCCAGTTGAAGCAAGGTCAGATCGTCGAGCTCTGTCAGGTTGCAATCAACGAGAACTATGTTTCACTTGATGAGAACATCAAGAAAAACACAACCAAACACAATAGTTCATCATCTGGCAATAATGGTGGTACAAACAAAGAGTAGAAGTAATATTTACATACCACAGATCGACAACTCGTTTTTCTCAAGAATTACCAGATTTTTTTTTATATATAACAAACCAAACAAACATATAACAAAAATATAAACATTAATTATATATACATATAAAACAACAACACCAACAAACCAAACAACAAAAACAAACTCTTTAAAAGATTGCGAATTTTAGGAGATTATAAATGATATAAGGGATGGAAGAGAAGAAAGAAGAAGTAGACCACCAACATTCACAAACAACAACAACAACCATACACATATATTTATATATTCAATCAAAAAATATTAATATATACAAAAAATAAATAAAATAATAATAACTTTAAAAAAAATAATTACAACTTCATATATAACACATATATATATATATATAAATCAAAATAATAATAATAATAATAATCAATAATATTATAACAAGAATGAAAAGTTACTCTAAAATTATTTAATTTTTATTTGTACTAGTACCATAAACCAAACCAATCAACAATTCATTTTGCAGAGTGATTATTACAAACCTGTTATAATATAAAAGTTAATAAAAATTAGATACATATGTATATTCAATACATCATATTTATAAATTAATTAAAAACCAACAACAATGTTTTTGATTCCAAATCAATCCAACCAAATTTTTAAAAAAAAAATGGTTGGACCAAAGTTTTATTTATTAACAAAAAACAAAAACAAAGATAAATAAATAGATAAATTATGATGTTTTCAATTGTAATACAGAGATATATAATAGATTCACTGTGGAATATATTATTATTAGACAATAAAATAAAGAATAGAATTCAGTTATCTTTGGTTAGTAAATCTTGGTTTGAATATATCAAATATCTATTTAATAAAAGTTGTGGAGTAGTTCTTTCTAAGGAACCATCTAGTGGAACCATTTCATATCTTTTGCAAATCAAATCACATATCGATAATCAATATTGCTTGTTAAAGTCAATCGCTTCGATCTATAGCTATCGTCTACCAGATCGGAATCTATTTACAGGTGATCAGCTAGATGAACATGATCACAAAGTTGAATCTCATGACAATGGCAACATCGATAGTAATAGTTGTAGTAGTGAAAAAGATCAATTCAATAGATGGATATTCATTAATTTAAAGTCATTGAAAGTCGATTTGGTGAATAGACTCGATCCACTCACCATTAGGAAATCTATTCGATACCTTCAGAATCAACTGAACAGCAGTTCAGTCACCGATGAGTGTCAGCTAGAGAGTCTTAGTATCGGTATGTTTGATTCCAATCAATGGAATACATTTATAGATGCCGAGCTTTTCAGTATCAGTCTGAGGTTCCTACTGAAAGGAATGCCTCGCAACTTGACACGAGGTCTGACGCGACTCGAGGTGTACGGATCCAACTTTGTCAATGCACAAACCAAATCGCTACCGAAATTCATTGCCAACCATCACAATCTTCAAACACTCGAAATTCATTTCAATATGTTTGTGGAATTTCATAATCAACTGATACAGTCAATACCGAATTCACTTCGCTCTCTCACCATTGTCGCGCGACCCATTCAAGTCAACAGACTTGAAAATCAAAAGTTACAATTGGAGTCACTGAGGAGACTGAAAAACCTCGAATATATCAACTGCAATGGATACGATTCTTCTTTGGTCGCTGACTTTCTCTTTGACATGCCAACAATCAGAGTTTGGAAACGTCCCATTTATATTCAACAGAATGTAATGGATAAATTGAATGCAACGACATCAAACACTACAGATTCAACATCAAGTCAAACAAGTATGTTGTCAGAACTCAATCTATCGATTGACAATACGGCACTTTTAAATTTAAAACCTCTGGTACTTATGATACCGAAACAAGTTAACATTCTCACCTTGAATATCAACTATTATGCCGATGTATTGAATCCTATTGTCTCGAGTGGTCAGTTCGATCTGCTGACAATACTCAAGGTATTTGGTAACTTTAAAATGATGTGGCAGTCTATTCTCGAGAGTGTTAGAGTATCGTCGAACCTCAGATTTCTACAGATACAAAACCAAGAATCGGAAACAGTGGACTATCAGCTATTCTTGGAGAACAACGATATCGATCTTCTCTTTAAATCCTTTGAAGATAACAATAACAATCAAATTCAGACCATCATAGTTGACTATATACTCACAGGCGATAGCAGTCAATCTAGGTTCCTACAGTTTATAAACCATCCAAATTTAATCAATCTCAAAGATTTCAGATGTTATCTTGGTAATCAAACAGATTCAATAGAATCAATTACAAATATATTGAAATCAATTTAAAAAAAAAGATAAAATAAACATATAATATTATGTTCATTCGGCTTTTAAATCAAAAGTCGGAATTAAATGTAGTTGAAAAAAAAAAAAAAAAAAAAAACCAAAGTCATGCCCCGATTGACCAATTTAATTTGGTGTGTTAATATTAAATTCTGATCAGATATATTAAAGATAAAGATTTATTTATACAAACTATAGATTTATAGATATATAGATATAATATAAAAAGATGGGTGTATTATTATTTGGTGCAGCTGTTTTCATTTATAGAATGATCTATAAATGGTTATTTGCAAAGCCACTCGCTTCCTACAATCAGAAGCGTATCATTGTCACTGGTGCCAGCAGTGGTATAGGTGTAGAAATAGCAAAACAATATGCCAATATGAATTGCAAGTAAATATTATATTATAAATGCTAGATAAACCATTTTATGATTCTGTTGTTTGTTAATCAACCAATTTAAATATTTATAGAGTTGCAATTGTTGCAAGAAGAAGAGAACAATTGGAACAAACAAGAACAGAGATACTGGCAGAGTGTAAATCTACCGGCGAATCTGATGTTATGGTTGTGGTTGCTGATCTTACAAAGGAGCAAGACTGTCGCTCGATGGTTGAGCAGGTCGTCGAGAAGTGGGGTGGTATCGATATCTGTGTTTGGAATGCAGGTGCCGGCTCACTCGTTGAATTCGCAAAGCTGAAAGACTTTAAGGTATTCCACGACAACATGAACATCAACTTCTTCTCCAATGTCTATTGCACCTCATTTGCACTTCCCTACCTCAAGCAAACCAAAGGATCGATTGTCGTAGTGAGTTCACTCGCCGGCAAGTTTGGAACTGCTCTGCGTACCTCGTACTCGGCATCGAAGCATGCACTCCACGGATTCTTCAACTCGCTGCGTAACGAAGCACCAGAGATTCAGGTCACCCTCATCTGTCCAGGTTTCGTACAGACCGAGTTCCACGCCAAAGCAACAACCACCACCGGTAAACCACTAGAGCGTGAATCAACTCACTTTATGACACCAAAGCAATGTGCTGAACATATCATTGAGTAAATATCACATAGATAGATAATGATAATGATCAACTTTATCAACTAACTAACTAACTAATTATTATCATAGGAGTGAAAGATTAGGTGAAAGAGAAGTACTTTTAGGTTTGAAAGCAAAGGTTGGTAACTATCTTATGCCATTCATACCAAGATTTATTGACTACATGTCAAATAAAACCGCTGTTGCATCTGTAAAGAAAGATCAATAAACAACATTTATAAAATTATGTGTCTTTTTTTTTTTATACAAGTTTTCTTTTGTTTTATTTTATTTAAAAAGCTTTTGATTTGTTTTTGATTTGGTTTGATTTGTTTATTAAAAAACTTAGTTAAACTACAACAATAATAAATAATGATTGTGATAATGATGAGAATGATGATGGTGGTGATTGATTCGTTTTGTATATTTTGTTGGGCGTATTCTTTCTTCTATGCTTATTCTTTGATTACTTCAACGTGAGCTGCAGGGAAACCTTTAAATATGAATGAATTGAATAAGTAAATAAATGTTTGTTTTAATAAAAATATAAATATAATGAGTGCTTTCAATACTTACGTCCATAGACAGACTTTGATTCTCCTTCCCACCAATCTTTGTTTACTTTGTTAAATACATAGACCAAATCATCGAGAATCAATGTCAATGTCTTGTTATCTGTTGGAATGTAATCTTTGATAACACGACAGGTACAGATCATCTTTGGTGCTGCCATATCTTCTTCGTCGGACCATCCATCATCATCGTCATCCTTTGGTTTTGGTGCTGGTTTTGGTGCTGCTCTTGGTGGTGCTGCTACTGGTGCTGATGTGGTGGGTGGTGGTGCTGTTGGTGTAGCTGTTGGTTGTGATGGTGGTGGTCTAGCGACTGGCGATGGCTTTGAGGGTGGTGGAGCGCCAGCACCAACTCCAACTGGTGCTGGTCTAGGTGGTGCACCTCCAACTGGTGCAGGCTTTGGTGCACCTCCTCCGATCGGTGCAGAAACGGGTGGTCTTGGTCCAGTGCCGGGTGGTGGTGCACCGGCGCCAACTGGTCTAGGTGGTGGTGCACCTGCACTTCCGACTGGTGCTGGAGCTGGAGCACCGACTGGTCTTGGTGGTGCACCTCCGACTGGTGCTGGTCTGGGTGGAGCACCGCCAACCGGTGCAGAAACGGGTGGTCTTGGTCCGGTGCTTGGTGGTGCGCCGGCACCTCCTACTGGTGCTGGCTTGGGTGGACCGAATCCAACTGGCTTGGCTGGTGGGGCACCAGGTGCAGCTGGTTTCAAAGGTGCAGCACCTCCTGCTGGTTTTAATGCTGGTGGTTTGAAACTCATCTTCTTACTATATAACAATGATATCTAAATATTAACTAAAACTACAACAAACTACAATAAATTAAAATTCTATCTGAATGAAGATATGACAACTAACTAAACAAACTATTGTTTTTTAAAAAAAAAAAACCTTTCTTCAGCAGCCACAAAAAATTTCCAAAAGTGATCTGTAAAATTAAAATAATGAAACTGAAAAAATCCATTTTTTGAAATGGGATGTCATGACTAGAGAATTCAATGAACAAACACTGGTTTATTTTAATCTTAATTATTATCAATTTTGATTTAAAATAAACATATAAATATTTTAGTTTATAAACAAACCATTATTCATTTATAATTTAAACTTCACAAAGATAGATCCTATCAATAATAATTATTCTTTTGATCTTATCAATATTAGTTTTTGATTTACCACTACTAATAGATCTATAAATATTAATTTATTTAATTATTTTTAAAAAAAGACTATAATAATAATAATAATGTAAGAAACATTAACAATCCTTTATTTGTTTGTAAATAATTATGAGAAAAATAAAATAAAATAATTTGTGTTAACAGTGAAAATCGACTTTTTTAAAAAGGGTGTGAACTTTTTTTTTTTTTTTTTCATTTTTCACTTACTTTATTATAAATAAATTGATATTTATCGGATAAGATTAATATATTATCTAAAGATGTCAAAACCAGTAAAAGAAGAGAATAAAGGTGTTTTGAAATATGATCATACCGGTGCAACATTCCCATTCGTTGCTTTGATCACCGCAAAGTTGGTACCAGGTTACAAGGTGATCGTTCGTAAGGGTCTCGAGAAGCCAGAGTTGACTATCGTACCATCGAGCGATGTCTTGACCGGTTCATACTTGTGCGCTAAATTCATTGCTAGATCATCGACCAACCAACAATTGTACGGTGGTTCCGATGCTTTGTCTGCATCAAGAGTCGACGAGTGGCTCGAGAAGATCGCACATCTCAAGACCGAAGAGGTCACCGCTTTCGCCAACCAAGTCAACGATCATTTCATCTTCCGTACATTCTTAGTTGGTTTCAACATTACAATTGCTGATATTGCATTGTTTGCTCGTATTCAATGTAAGTGTTTAACAAACAAACAAACAAACAAACAAACAAACAAAAGATAAAGAAAAGATAAACAAAGTATTAACTTTAATTTTATTGTTTTAACAAACAAGTGGTTAAAGAGTTAAAGGATGATATTGTTAATCGTGCAAAGAACTTACCACATCTTACAAGATGGTTGAACTACTTGAATGGTTTGGCTGCTTTCAAGGAGACTGTCGATATCTACACTGGTGAGGACAAGAAGAAGAAGGAGGTAAAGAAGGAGGGCGAAGATGACAAGGCACCAAAGAAGGGTCTCATGGGTTGGATGGGTAACATGGATCGTTTGGCTCTACCAGGTTTGGAGGAAGGTAAGGTAGTTACTCGTTTCCCACCCGAACCATCTGGATATTTGCATATCGGTCATTGCAAGGCTGCCGTCTTGAATAACTACTATGCCAGCGAGTACAAGGGTGAGTTGGTATTGCGTTTCGACGACACCAATCCAGCCAAAGAGAAGGACGAATACGTCGAGAACATCCTCAAGGATTTGAAGACTCTCGGTATCAACTACGTGCGTCAAACCAACACCTCTGACTACTTTGATCTCATCGAGGAGAAGGCTATCCAGCTGATTAAGGAGGGTAACGGTTACGTCGATAACACCGCAGTCGACGTCATTCGTGATCAACGTGAAAAGATGATCGAGTCAGAGTGTCGTAACAACTCGATCGAGAAGAATCTCGAGTGGTTCGACGAGATGCGTAAGGGTACCGCATTCGGACAGACCTGTGTATTGCGTGCCAAGATCGACATGGCTTCGGTCGATCGTGCATTCCGTGATCCAGCTATGTACCGTGTCAGCATGACTCCACATCACAAGACCGGTGACAAATACAGAGCCTATCCACTCTACGACTTTGCTTGTCCAATCGTCGATTCTATCGAGGGTATCACTCACGCATTGAGATCGAACGAGTACCAAAACAAAGTGAATCTCTACTACTATGTCTGCGATATTCTCAAGCTCCGTCGTCCATACGTTTCACAATACAGTCGTTTGAACTTCACCTACGTTTTGCTCTCCAAGAGAAAGCTCCAACACTTTGCCGACACTGGTATTGTCAGCGGTTGGAACGATCCAAGAATGCCAACTCTCCAAGGTATCATGAGACGTGGTCTCACTGTCGATGCTCTCAAGGAGTTCACTCTCTCACAAGGTGCCAGCTCGGTCAACACCACCATGGACATTGGAAAACTCTGGGCCATCAACAAGATGTTCATTGAGCCATTCGTTCCACGTTACACTTGCATTCCAAAGAAGAATGTCTTGGTTCGTCTCTCCAACCGTGAGGATACCGTCCAAAAGTTGGTCAAACCAAAGTTTGACAAGAAGTTGGATCTCGGAGACAAGACTGTCACCGTCTCCAACAATATCTTTATCGAGTACGACGATGCCGCCGACTGGAAGGAGGGTGAAGAGATCACTTTGATGTCGTGGGGTATGAACGTCATCTGCCGTAAGATCAACAAGAACGCCGACGGTGTTGTCGAATCGATCGACGCCGAGTGCAACCCAACCGGTTCCTTCAAGGACACCAAGAAGAAGTTGACCTGGTTGTCAAAGGATGCCAAGCAAGTCCCAGTCACTTTGCAAGACTATGACTTCTTGATCACCAAGGCCAAGCTCGAGGAGGAAGACAAACTCGACGACTATATCAATCCAGTCACCAAGTTTGAGTTGGATGCCTTCTCCGATGAGAACATCCTTTCACTCAAGGTCGGTGACAAGGTTCAATTCGAGCGTAGAGGTCTCTACATTTGTGACAAGATCGGTGATGAGAACACTCCATTCGTCATGATCTACATTCCAGATGGTTCAACTAAATTCAAGGCCGGTGAAGCCCTCCACCCATTCGTCCAACGTGAAAAGAAGGAAGACCCAAAGGCAAAGCCAGCCGCCAAAAAGTCAGCCGCCAAATAAAACATTAATAATTTGTTAAATTTCTTTAAAATCATATTATCATTTTCCTATCTTTTTTAAACCAATAATATTATCAAAATTTTATATTTAGGATATATTTGATTCCTAAAAGATACAAATTGCAATATTAAAGTTTTTGTTTAAGATCAATCCTTTGAAAATAAAATTAAATATTTAACTATCAATCTTTTTTTCAACGATTTAAAGTTTATCAATAAACTAATAGGTATAAATAAATTTAAAATGAATATTAAAAAAAAAAAGAATATAGATATTATTTTACTTTGTTTCTATAAAACATTTTATTTTAGTACATAAATTTGGTTTAGAATAAACCAACTTCTTTCTTTTTGGCAGATTGCTTCCACTTTGGAAGCTTTTCAAATTCTTCCTTTGATTGCGAGAGAACAATCAAGAAACTGGCATCGTCTAAATATTGTTCAAGTTTGGCTGGATCCAAATTCTTGTCGTTGTTTGCTTTGTCTTTGATTGCCTGGACAATATCTTTGATTTGGTCTGATTGAGAAGATGACTCTACCTTTTGAACAACTGTTGGAGAGGTAGTTGGTTTTGGTTGGGACACATTGTTCACGACTGGTTTCTTCTCAGTGGTCTTGACAGCAACAGCTACTGGATCCACTGGAACTGGCTTGACAGCAATTGGTTTTTCCTCTACCTTTGGAGTTGGAACAACTACATCTGGCTCTGATGCTTTTACTTGAGCTGGAGCTTGAACTTTTTCACGAACTAGAACTTCTCCTCCATGCTCTGGTCCAAGACGTAAATACTTTAGATAATCCTTCCTGTATGGGCTAACTGTAGCAAGGGAAATGGCATACTCTGAACAACCTTCAGTACGCATCTCTGATAAGAATTGAACTACATCCAAGTGGCCATTTTCAGTTGCATTGTCCATGGCCTTGGAAGAACATCCTTCACTTCTATTCTCGTGTAAGTACTTAACAACCTTTAGGTGTCCATTGGAACTAGCATAGTCCATTGCCAAGGATGTGCATCCTTCAGTTCTATTTTCCAACAAAAACTTTACCAAATCCAAGTTACCATCGGCTGCGGCGTACTCTACAGCCTCAGTGGTGCATCCTTCAGTTCTGTTCTCATGCAACCACTTGACAAGTTCGAACTTTACTTTGGCTTCCATATTGGGAAGTGTGCATATTTTGTTGATCAAATACTCTCCCTCTTCCTCTGGGGTATATCCTTCAGTTCTATTTTCTTTTAACCATGCTAAAATATCAACGAAACCGCCAATAGTCGCCAAATCCATAGCGGTCTCAGTGCATCCTTCAGTACGATTATCATGGAGCCATTTAACAGTGTCTAAATGACCGTTGCAAGCGGCATAGTTCATTGCCTCGGTTGTGCAACCTTCAGTACGATTCTCGTGCAACCACTTTAGAATTGTCAAAGCTCCATCAAAAGCTGCTCCATCCATCGCTTCATATGAAAATCCCTCTGGTCTATTCTCATGGAACCAAATAACAATATCCAATCTAGTTTTATCATCCAAACGTGACAATGCTCTGTCAGAACAACCTTCAGTACGATTCTCGTGCAACCATTTCACAATGTCCAAGTGGCAGGAATGTGCAGCATTATCCATAGCATCGGTTGAAGCACCTTCAGTTCTATTCTCATGCAACCATTGAACTATTTCTAGCTTTCCGGTACTGCATGCATTGTCTATTGCTTGATTAGTGCATGTACCATAGTTTTGTTGGTGAAGCCATTTCAAAACGTCAAAGCTTCCAAACCTATAAATTTTTAAAAAAAAAAAATCAATTAATAAAATATTTTACTCTATAAAAGAATATTATTTTAATCTACTTACTGTGCTGCAATATCCATTACTCTATCATATTTAAACTCTTCCTGTGGGATTTGATATTTGGACAATAGATATTCCAAAACTGGAACTTTGTTGCTCATGACTGCTTCCATGAACATATCGTGATTATCTCTAAACTGAGGAAAGACAGCGTCCATCAATTCGATCATGTCAACACGTCCACATCTGGCGGCTAAGTTGAAAACATTGGGAGCACCAAAGAAAGTTGAGTCATTAGGGAGGACATAGGTGCTATATTTTTCAAGAGCATGTTTGAGAAGTGCGATATCGTTGGTTTCAGAGACCGATCTAAATACAGCGTGGGTGTAGTTGTAGTCATGTCCCAAGCCATCGAGATATTTGATGATATCTAATTTGCGCTCAACACTGATTGGATGTGTACTAGTCTCATAGGCAATATCATAGATTATATTGAATGGTCCAGTCGGCTCCAATTTCAAATCTTCGATCATATATACAATGATTTCCTTGAATCCACCGTCGGCTGCATTCGAAAAAATAACATTAATAACTTCTACATTCATTTCTTCAACTGGACAGACTTGGAAATAATCCTTTAACAAATCTAAATATCCATTGCCAGCCATCACCTCTGGCTTAACAATGACTTCATTCCAACGGAAACGTTTCTCTTGTTCATCCGAACCACCTTGGACATAGTCAAAAATAGCTTGTTTTGAGAATCCATTCTTTAACAAAACATTTACCAATAAATCTTTTTCCATTTTTGCGTTTGTTTTTTTAAAATTAAAATAAAAAAATGTGATAATAAAATAACACTTTACAAGAAATGTTTTAAATCTTAAATAATTAATCGATCTAAATTTACAGTGTTTAAATAGTAAAAATTTTCGGATCCTTTCTGAGTTTATACTGATCTAAATAAACAACACGAAAACTTGCTCCGGAGACAACATATTTATAAATATCTTTTAGAATCTATCAAAAACTCCTAACTCCCAAAGATTAGATATTAAAATAAAAGGTGATATTTTACAAAAATGTGTGCTTAAACAAAGGTTTTAAGGTTACAAGTACACCAACACAAAACGGAGACAAAGATTTTTGTAAAAAAAAAAACACAAGCCCAAATTTTGAAAATTTTGATTTGATCGAACTTCCATCAACACACAACAATATTAAATTCATAGGAAAAAAAATAATTATTATGATTTGAAATATGGTTTATAAATAATGATATTGTTAAAACTCTACCAACTAACTTATTATTTAATCTCTTCGCCAAAAATAAATAAAGTCATAAATTTAAAAAAAAAAATTTATTAATATGAAAAAAACCCAAAAAAAAAAAAAAAAAATTACAAAGCAATCCAAAAATTTTTTATTTATTATTTAATTTTATGTTTTTATTGGCACCAATTTTGTTAGTATTTTCAAACACATTATGAACAATTTTCAAAAAAAATTCATCAAAAAAAGCCATTTTGGCATCTTCAGATGGGTCCTCCAAATTATTTGATTTTTTTATTATTTTTTAATTTTTTTAAAGTTTGATCATCTGTGTATAAAAAGGCTGACCGGTCATATGATCAAATCATTCAAACTTTAAAAAAAATTTCTGTAAATTAACTGTATTTTATATCTTTAATCTAAATCTAAACTTTGTATAAATAAAATGGAAGGAGAAGACGTTACTGCTTTGGTTATTGACAACGTATGTGTGCCAACTTTCTTTTCTCAATCAATAAATTAATAATAAAATATTAACATACTCTTTTTGTTTTTTTTCCTCTACAATTTCAGGGTTCCGGTATGTGTAAGGCCGGTTTCGCTGGTGATGATGCCCCACGTGCTGTATTCCCATCAATTGTCGGTCGTCCAAGACACACTGGTGTCATGGTCGGTATGGGTCAAAAGGACTCCTACGTCGGAGATGAAGCCCAATCAAAGAGAGGTATCTTGACCCTCAAGTACCCAATTGAGCACGGTATCGTTACCAACTGGGATGATATGGAGAAGATCTGGCATCACACTTTCTACAACGAACTCCGTGTTGCCCCAGAGGAACACCCAGTTCTCTTGACTGAAGCCCCACTCAACCCAAAGGCCAATCGTGAGAAGATGACCCAAATCATGTTCGAGACCTTCAACACTCCAGCCATGTACGTTGCTATCCAAGCCGTCCTTTCCCTCTATGCCTCTGGTCGTACCACCGGTATCGTTATGGACTCTGGTGATGGTGTCTCCCACACTGTCCCAATCTACGAAGGTTATGCCCTCCCACACGCTATCCTCCGTCTCGATCTCGCTGGTCGTGATCTTACTGACTACATGATGAAGATCTTGACTGAACGTGGTTACTCATTCACCACCACCGCCGAACGTGAAATCGTCCGTGACATCAAGGAAAAGCTCGCCTACGTCGCCCTTGACTTTGAAAACGAAATGCAAACTGCCGCCTCGTCCTCAGCCCTCGAGAAGTCCTATGAATTGCCAGACGGTCAAGTCATTACCATCGGTAATGAACGTTTCCGTTGCCCAGAGGCTCTCTTCCAACCATCCTTCTTGGGTATGGAATCTGCTGGTATCCACGAGACCACCTACAACTCCATCATGAAGTGTGATGTTGATATCCGTAAGGACTTGTACGGTAATGTCGTCCTTTCCGGTGGTACCACTATGTTCCCAGGTATTGCTGACCGTATGCAAAAGGAGTTGACCGCCTTGGCCCCATCAACCATGAAGATCAAGATCATCGCCCCACCAGAACGTAAATACTCTGTCTGGATCGGTGGTTCCATCTTGGCCTCCCTCTCCACTTTCCAACAAATGTGGATCTCCAAGGAAGAATATGACGAGTCTGGTCCATCCATCGTCCACAGAAAGTGCTTCTAAATTATTGATAATAGCCCCCTTAAAGTTTACCACAGAAATAATAAAGTTTAATCCTTTTCTGAGATTCTGATTGTTGATTTTATCCAATCGGTTTCAAAGAATTGTCCAAAAAAAAAAATTATTAAACTGTCTTTTTTTTTTTTTTTTTTTTCTTCTACTTTTGAATTAGAATCAAATTATAACTGTTTTCTATCTCATAAACACTCAACTATATTAATCATATTAATCTTTTCAAACAAACACATTATTTTTCAACAACAATTAACGTATATCTCAAAAGTCGAATAAGTTTGCAAAAAAAAAAAAAAAGTGCCTCCCCACTAAAAGTCAGTAACAAAAAAAAACCGTACAAATAATCCTCTAAATCAGAATATTTAATTGTAAAATTTCCTAAAATGGGAATAATTGTATGTTAAAAAAGACAACAAAAATATAAATATTCAATATTATAGTTAGTTAAACTTTTGAGAGTTAAAGGGATCAGGTTAGTATCAAGAGCACTGCAGAGCTTTGAAATGTGTTGGCTGATCAGTGTTCACGAGATTAAAAATTTAGTCGCTTTCTTTATATATCACAACAAATACCATTTGAGAAATCTCAAAACCAGCATCATACATTTTTTTTGGTTTGAATAAAGTTATTTACTTAAACAAATATCACAATACATTCACATCTGCAGATATTATCTTTTTAGGTATAAGTAGACACTGTGAACTCACATTCTGTTGGTGAACAAGAAAAAAAGTACATTCGTTATGACACATTGAAACGCGGTTAGCGTGTTATTCAACATTGTCAATAGAGCAAATATCCTTAAAAGGAAATAAATACAAATCAACATAATTTACCAAAACCCTAATAAAGTCGACTCAAGAAAAAGAAAAAAAAAGGATATGAAATGATAGTTGCAATAAACACGCTTTATCTCAAAGGCGCACCCCTATTCAATAACACTTTATACACACTGTTTTTTTAACCAAACAAAGTAAAAAAAACAACAATGATGTTGGTTGTTGTTGAGGGGTTTGGTTTGAATTAAAAAGTTATCAATTGATAACAAAATAATAATGAGATTGTTAAAGATGATGCCGGTGGTGAAGAAAGTGAATGATAACTTGAGTTGATTCTTGAAAAAAAAAAATTGAAAAAAAAAAAAATATAATAAAAATTTTAAAAAAATTAATTTGAATAATTTAATTTTAATTTTAATTTATTTTTCTAGCCAATTATTTTTTTCGACAAAAAACAACGTCTAAAATGACAGAGCTCGGCTACTTTTCACCACTTGTTTTTATAGATTAACAGTAGCTATATAGACACACATTAACCTACCTATCAACCAAAAAAAAAAAATCCTACATAAAAAATTTTCAACACAGACACATATTTGTAAGCTAGAGTGGGTCTCGTACTTAATTCACACCAAAACACTGACATTCACAAAAAATTCAAAGCGCAAAGGTGAGTTCTACCCACTACAATCCTAATATTAATTTATTGTTGTTTTAATGTTTGTTGGTTTGCCTTTGTTTCCTCTTATATTGTGCATAGACCATTAATTTTTTAAATTTGTTATACTACTGAATATTAATATTAAACTCAACAGTAACATCCACTCTCACTTAAGCATAATAGCATCTTGGTTTATAAAATTTTTTTTAATTAAAAGATTGCAACTGTAACAAAATGTAATTTAACTATATTTATATAAATAACAAACAATTGTTGTTGTTGTTCAACGGTTAAAAATATATATTTTTTGAAAATTCAGTCAATCAATCCAATTGTCATCTTAAAGTGTATGCATACACTTTATACCCACCATTCTCACTTTATATATTAATTTGTTTTATTGGCCACTAATGGCTAGAGGTGAAGAAATGAATCTATACAAAATTTACAATGCAAAGAAAGGGAAGGAAGAGGAGGTCAATGAATAACAAAAATACTATTACTTAAAAAATGATCAGATGCTACAGCATTCGCCAACCAATAATTTTGAATAGATATGATGACCACCAATCTTTATATTTCAATTTACACACCATTTTTATTTTTTTTATTTATTTTTCAAAGTTTTATGTTTTTTGCAACATTCAAATCTGTATAATCAATCTTTTTTTTTTCGACAAGGTTTTTTTGATTGATCAACCACCTCCACTTTTTTGCCATTTTTGTTCTCTGTTTGGTTGGTATGCTGAAATGAAATCTACAGCTATTTAATTTTGACCACCAATCATCATACAACAGGCTCGACTCAAAACATCCGACATCACCCATTTCACATTATTTTGCAGGTTTGTTAAAAATTAAAATATCTCAAATCTATAGCCAATAAGAAACACTTGGAAGTTCTATCTCGAAATCAAACAAAACAACAGCAACCAAAAAAAAAAAAAAAAACGAACAAAAAAAAAAAAACTTTTATATAACAATTATTTATTTTTAAAATAATAATAATTAATTTATTTTTTATTTTTATTTATTAATAAAATCAATGAAATACTATTCAGTATACTTATTGTTTTTATCGTGTTGATTTTACACCATCTTCGATTTCATTTACTTTTTGATTTAAAACATATTTTGTTAATAAGTGATCATCAATACCATCCATCAAAAAATTTTTATCAGTTTCATTTAAAAACAAAAAAAAAAATTGTCTCCCTCCAAATTTCAAAAAAAACCAAAAACAACAACTGCAGTTGTTTAATACGTTCTGAATTTAACAGTTAATTTTTTTTTTTAAATCATTCAGAATAGAATAATTAAAACAACTTGGAAACTTCGGATACTGTTATCCATTGTACAGAACTAAACAACAAAATAATCAGACCAACCCAACCAATCAAATCATTTATAGAATAATCATCATCAACTAATAATATTAATTAATAATAATAATAATAATATTTTTGTATAGTATTGATAGTTCAGCAGCCAATAAGTCAAGATAATTATAGTAGTGTTGATTATATTTTTAGAAGGTGTACACATTAGAGTTGGAACTTTACATCTACAAAAAAAAAAAACAAAGGTAAAGTTTAAAAACAAAACTTTAAACATGTCACACTTCACTTTTTATTTTTATTTTTATTTTTATTCAAGTGGCGCCAAATTAAACAACACATATAAAACACACAATCATTTTTCAATTTTATTTATTGTATATATCTACATATATGCAGTGCAGTTGGATCATTATAGATTTTAATGATGAGGATTAAATTATAACAATATGATTATGATGCTTATATATATGAGCCGACCTAAATAGGAACGATTTGGACAATTTAATTTGTCTATTTTTCACTTCTACTTTTAAATTCGAATTTATAATAACAACAACAGCAACAATATCAAACAAACTATAACTCATTCATTACGTATAATTAGCCTACATCATTTCTTGATGGTGATAATGATGATGTAAATCAACACAAATATCATTTTCGCCAACAACAGTAAAACTCCAATATGTTCTACATGTTGTCATTTTCATGTTTTTATAATAATTTCAGTTTATTTTCGTTTTGTGTTCTAACCATTAATCATAATAAATTATTAAACTATTGGAATGCATTTCACTCCTTCTGGAAATAATCATAAACTAACATTACAGGGAATACATTATAAAAAAAAATATTAATCTTGCAAGATTAAAAGACACATGTTGTTGATGATTGTTCACTAATTAGTATATAGCTATAGATTGATCTGCTATGGAGTTGATTTTAGCTTGATTATCACACATAAACACACATAAACACACACCACACATAATTAATCATAAAAGGGGTATTATTAACAGAGTGATTGGGGTAGTGTTTCATCCTTATATATATATTAATAACTCACCCACCCCTGCTTGGTTATTAATGCTACCACCTATCACCAAATTTCAATTCTTGTGAGAGAAAATCTTAAATCACTCACTTTTAACTTGAAATTCACCTATGTTATTGTTATTATTTTGCTTTTGTTTTTAGTGCCACACATCAGATTTCTTATTCTTTGTTCAAACAAAGCTTGAAGAAGTGTGTTTTTTGTTTGTTTGTTTGTTTTTATAATTTATTCTTTCTTTCACATATAACATTAATCTTATCAAATAACAACATCATTGTTGTTGTCAGCTTTCTTGTGAAAATTGATTGAAAACCTTAAAATTTTTGACTAGTCACACAATTTCGGATATACAACCATGTGATCCTATAATTGGCAAAAGTTAATACAAATTGTATGGAATTAACTTCATTAATGAATTATTCATTAAACAAAAAAAAAAAAAAAAAAAACTTTAAACAACAACACCTTCCTATTAGCATATTGTTTGAGTTTTCAAAAGACATCTAAGATAAATTAAAACATTCAAAGCAATTCACAGTTCTCATCTGTTGTTATAAATTTGTTTGTCAGCTCATCATCAATTATAACACTCTCCTCCTTTCTCGCACACAAATAAAATTTAAATAAATATATGTAATAATCAAAAGCTAAACCTAATTTGCTGCTTTCATTATTGTATATATCTATTACAATCAAAGTAACCAAATATATTTGGAATAGCTTCAAATCATTGGGAGGACCAACAACAACTAATCAACTTCATTAAGTAGTATCGTTTTGTTTATCCAACCAATAAAATTTTATATTATTCATTTTGTTTTTATCATCAGGACATTGATATTGATCCTTTTGCACTGTAATAGTTGTAAAACTACAATTTATAAACATTAAAACACAAGCACAACCTTTCTATTCTGAATTGATCCTATATTCATCAAAATATTTTAGTTTCAATATCTTGTTTATTATTTATCCTTGAAATTTATTAATTAGAAACTCGATTTTTTTTTATTTAATATTTATTTATTTATTATTTTTCTTAGGTATAATTCTTATTAGATAGAAAAAAAAAAAGAGTAATCAACCATTCAATCAATCAATCAATTAATTAATTAATCATATCATTTCAAATCTTATTCAATTCGTTCCAATCAATTAATCAATCAGATGCTATTTCAAATTTACATTGAGAATATTCATCTATAGATCCACTACTTATTTATCCAAAAGTCATTCACGTCAAACTTACATAAGAAACCATTTATATACTTGGAATCTATGGTTTGCTTTACTCATCTTGCAATTATTAAATTAGTTCAAACACATTGGACACACGACTATAACATTGTAATCAATTAGCTAATTACCAAAACATTCGTTTTCTTTGTGTTGTTAGTGTAGAGTGGACATTCATTGTAGATATTAATTGGTGCAACAACAAACAAACAATCTTTCCACTTCATAATTCAAGCAAATTATTATTTTAAATGTAAATGTACCTTTTTTTTTTTTAGCATCAAGTTGTGTTGTAAGTCTCGTACATAAAACAAAACAAAACAAACAATCAACTCAATTATATGATAATATCTATGGTGGCACAATCATGATATCTATTTATATTGTTTGTTTATAGATCTATTTTTAATCTATGCCAAAAAACGTGTTTATTGCCACTCAACATTCAAACTCGAGATGATGTAACAAATCACTATAACAAGAAAGAAAAAAAAAAAAAAGTAAACTTTTTATATATTTATTTCAGCACCACCAACAACAACAACAATAATAATAAAATGTGCTACTGATGCTGATCAATTCATTCATCATTCAAGTAACATATGATACCCGCTCAACTACCGTGCCCACCCATCTATCTACCCATTCATGAATCACAAATTCGAATTCGAACAATCAAAATATACTTTCAGGTTGAAACCTGTCTACCTCTGTGTGTTTGTTGTGTGAGTCATAGATTATATGATTGATATGTTTGTTTTTAATAGCTATTGTCAATATTTTCATCAATCATCACACAAAGACACATACACATATAAATAGTAGCCCAAACCACCATCATTACATAATAATACAAAGGGGGGTACGTCTTTGAAAATTGGAATGATTGATGCACCCGCCAGCTCATTCATCTCGAATCATCAGCACAAATATTTCCTTCTCTCAATAATATATAGATTCGTTTACTTAAAAAGGATTCTTTAACTGAATTCAGTGTGTTTTTAATGAACCATTTCAATTCAACAATAACAACCCCCACCGATCCATTATACAATGTGATAAAAATATCAACAACAACAACAACAATCTATTTTTCTCACTCTTTGAAACCTATTTTATTGTTGTCGAAGGTGTTTTTATATTATTTTGCTGGTAACAAAAAAAGCACACACTGAATAAAATTATTATTTATTCCAGCAGTCAGTCAATCAGCAAAAAGTGTTGATGAACTATATAATTAAATTGTTGTTGTGGGTGGGTTTTGCTGAAAATAAAAAAAGTGGATACTTTTGATTGGTAAACGCCTATAACAACTATATATTGTGGGTTAGGTTTATTTGTGTGTGTGTTATTGTATGCTTTTTTTTTTAAATATATATGTTTTATTACATTGTATTTATTTTATATTCTATTCTCATGTGTGTTCATTAATTATTGTAGGATATCCCACCTATACTTACTTTATTATTTTTGATCAATCAATAATAGAGTAGAATAGAATAAAATAAAATTTATTCAAAATTTTATTTTGTGTGTTGTTTGTTTGTTGTTGTTGTTATTGTTGCTACTGTATTTGTATGATTTTACACTTATGAAGAGAAGAAAGAGAGAGTATTGTTGTTGTTGTTACCCCTCTTCTCTCTCATCTAACATTTCTTTATATCAATCAAATTAATTAACCTTAAAAACATTTTTTCTTATCTAATCCTTTCCAACTGTTCCTTCTGAAATCTCCTCTTTTCTATATTAATATATAATTTATCAGATTTTAAGATTTTATGATATAATAATACCAAGCATACTATCTATCAATCAATCAGGATAAAAATAAACTAACCATCACTAGTACCAAGAACAACACAACAATAACAATAACACTAAACCAACAACAACTACTACAACAACCAACCAATCAATCAATCATTCACATCAACAATAGTAACAAAGTCAGTAGCAAAATAACAAGTGGTACAAAATCCTTTCTTTTACTTTCCTTCTCTTCCTTTCCAATTTGTTTTGTTTTGTTTTGTTTTGTTTTTTTTTGCTTTTTGTATTTTGGATTGTTTTGTTTTCTCCAGTAACAAAAAAACAAAAGCAATAACAACTACAAACAACAACAACAGTAACAATAACAAATCGAATTGATTTACAAAAATTGTGCATATATTTCATATCATTTCATTGTATATATCATTACATCACATTACTACACAACATTATTTATTTTTATTTATTCAAAAATAGATAGCGAGAGAGTGAGAGTTCCTTTTACACTAATACCTCTGTCTCCTATTTAATATCCAGATTCGACACAAATTCAATCAACCACCACTCATTATTTATTGCCACAAACTCTAACAAAACAGAAAATTTCTAATTGGTTATTTTTTTCCAAAAAATCCAGTTTGACACAAGATTCCAAAATACCTAATTTTCAGCTGAACCAACAACAACCTTCCATCTATTCCAATTCCAATCTAAAACCAACCGAATACACATGCAAAACTATCATCAGGTAAATTTAGAAAAACAGCTACTAAATTATTACATTTTTTTGACGAATATGACAACTAACTATTATATCTTTAAAAACAAAAACTATCTATTCTATATTATATATATATTTTTATTATATTTATATATAGCAAATGAATAATGTTGAGCAACATCCATATTATTATATGCAACAGGGACAAGATCAGAACCCAAATGGTCAACCCGATCATATTAATATAAAGAAAGACGATAGTATCTCGGACCAAGCTGCCTCATACTCGGCACACCATAATGGTGGCGCAAACACTCTGGCCGATCTGTCCGATCTCACCGATAAATCAGTGTTGTTGAAGCACGAGAATATTTTACACCATGACAAAGACTCGACTGCTAAAATGGAACCACAAGATCCTTCGATTTTACAACAACTCGGTTATCAACAGCAACAACAACACATGTCCAATATAATACACTCTTCTTCATCGCCACTCTCCAACAATACACCAATAACAACCTCAACAACAACATCGTCTCACGGCAACATAGGTCAACTGCAGCAATCAGGCAATTCGCCACAGCAACAATCTCAACAACAACCGTTGGTCTATGAAATTCCAGATATTCTCTTGGCGCCTGGCACTAGATCACCATACATTCAAGAACTCACCGACTCAATCATCTCTATCATTCTTGGTAAAGCGCACAAAGATGAACCAATCTCACAAGTCTACACCAATATAGCCTCGGTTTGCCGACAGTGGCATCGACTATCTGTAGACCGAATCACCAACTACTGCTATCACTTGCCACCCGACAAGAAAATCACCAATTTCTTCTCGAACATTGCACACAACAAATTCCCAAATCTACACACCCTCCAATTCAAAGTGTTGACACCGACACTCTTTGATGTGACCAGTTTCGTAAAGATGATTCTCATCGACAATAAACTCATCACCACACTGGAACTCTCACAGAACGGTATAGGAAACAAAGCGGCCACCTGCATCGGAACTTGTCTCGTCAACAACACCACCATCACCCACCTCAACCTCAGTTTCAACTCGATCGGTAACGAGGGTGCCGAAGAGATCTCAAAGGCACTCGGAACCAACAAAACACTGACTCACTTGGATCTCTCACAGAACTGCATCGGTCTCAAAGGCTCGAAAGCACTGAGCACTGCCATTCAGACAACAAAGACACTCCATATCCTCAATCTCTCAAAGAATCGTTTCGGTACCAAGGGTATCGATGTGATTGCCGACTCGATCGGCAAGAACACCTGCTTGTTGAATATCGATTTCTCAAGGAATGAAATCTCTGAGAAGAACGCCAAGATCATTGGTGACGTAATCAAGAATCACCCGACTCTGCAATCCTTGAATTTCTGTGATACCTCGCTCAAGTCGGACTCGATGAAGTACATCTCTGAGGGTATCCAGGCGAGTCAGACACTCAATTCGATCGATCTCTCAAGAAACGAGTTTGGTTACAAGGGTAGCAAGAGTCTGGCAGTGGCACTTCAACACAGCAACTCACTCGCATTCCTCGATCTCTGCGGAAATGATATCGGTGACAAAGGTGCCATTCCCATCGCAGAGGCACTCGCTGACAACAAATCACTCACAAATCTCTCGCTGGCATTCAACAACATCGGTACACAAGCTGCACAACAACTTGGTGCAGCAATCAAAGTCAACAATTCATTGGTATCACTGGATATCTCGATCAATGCCGAGATTGGACCAATCGGAGCAACTTCGATCAGTGAGGGTCTCTGCTACAACAAGCGTCTGACGCAAGTATCGTTTTGCACCAACGGATTCGGTCCACACGGTGCGAAGTCACTCTCGGAGGCACTGCGTTTCAACAACACCCTCACCAAGATTGAACTGCGTGGTAATGAGATTGGCGATGACGGTTGTCGCTACATCTGTGAAACACTCAAGACCAACGCTTCGCTCACTGAGATTAACTTGTCGGCCAATGGAATCAGCAACGAAGGTGCCCGTGCAGTCTGTGAAGCTCTCTGGTACAACCGTACTCTCCAGCAAATCATTCTCACTCATAACAACATCAACCAACAGGGAGTGCAAACCATGAAAGACACACTCGAGCAAGTCTTTGTAGTCACCTTTGACTCTTATATCTATCCACCAAACTCACAAACCATTTTATCAAATCTCTATATTACCAGACCGAATCATATCGTTTGCAAAGTTACCATATAAACCATTCATAATAGTAACAATAACAATAATCAACATCAACAATAATAATAACATCATCAACAACAACAACTATAATAACAACAACAAGGATAACAACATTCTTTCATCAACTGAACCGCCAAATTTAATTAATCAACTCTCAACTTTATCTCAACTTCAACTTCGTTTCATTTCACTTCACTCCTCATCAAATATCAAATGTTAAATCTTCAAATTGACCAAAATACGTGAAACAACGCCAATCATATTTGTTAGAATTACGTCGTTGTACTTTCCAAAACCAACTTAAAACCAACACCATTTCCATTAAATTAATAGTAAATTTAATAGTAGCGACAAATATTGTAATAGTAGATTCGAATCCATTTTTTTGTTTTTCAAAAAAAAAAAAAAACTATTACTTAACAACTTATTTAATTGCCAAGTCAACTCCCACAACAACAACAACAACAACAACAACAACATCAACAACATCAACAACAACAATAACAACATCAACAACTGGAACAGTTTCAAAACCAAGATAACAAGTGTAACAAAAAAAAAAAACAAATCAGAATAATCATTTTTATTGGAAACTTAGTTATTGTTGTCAATGTAAAGATATATCACTCCAGTAATAATCAATCAAATCATTATATCGCCAACCAACCAAAAAAGAAAAAAAAAAGTAAAAAAAAAATAATAATTTATAACCAAACAAATCATAATAATTAATAGTAATCAAATAATAATAGTTTCAGCAATAATTCACATATAATAGTTTATTGTTTAAGAGAGAGCCAATAAAACAAATATTTATTTATTTACTCTAAAAAAAAAAGAAAAAAAGTTTAAAAAAAAAAAAAAAAAAGAAGTACATTTTGTTACCAATCATAGTTGGTCGGTATGGTTGTCTTCTTTCAATAAATACAAACTAAAATTAAATGGTTTTGGTGGTGTATGTATGGATTGATTTTGTTGATATGATTTCATTTTTTTTTACAAACAAACAGCTAGCTACATTATTACACTGTCAACTCTATGAGAGTTAGGAACGGTGTTTGGTTCATCTTTTTAATGTTATTCACATAAAGACCGCTGTCTCTAAATAAGAAATCCCATTCCAATCGTGATCGTTTTTCCACTGAGATTATGGAACCCATAACCATCTTTGGTATGGAGTGTGAAGTTGACTCTTCTTCTTGGAGTTGGTCCAAACTTTCGTCGTTGCGATTCTTACTAATTTGGTCGTCCAAAATCGATTCAATCACAATCAGCGACGGTGATTTCCCTGTAAGTGTTTTCTCTTTTCTCATTACATTCGATATGGATTGCAGAATTTTCATACAGTCATGTCTGCTCCAGACACTGAGCACCTCTGTAAGTAGATAGGCATCGGCTTCCGGAATCGTTCTCGGTTGGAACATATCACCCAATTTGAAAACAATTTGATTACAATCGATAAGTTCTTTCTTTTGTGGGTCATTCGTAGCAATTTCCAATCCGTGTTTGATTGTCTCCTCCATCTCTAATATCACGACGCTGGTATTGGGATGATCTTTCAAAATCTGAAATCCCAAGTATCCGAAACCACCATTGAGTTCAACGATCTGTTTGAATTTCGAGAAATTGAAACAACCGGTGATCTTTGAGTGTACTTTGAGCAGCTCTGACTTTTGAGTCATTGCACTGTCAAATATCTTCTTTAGGAAGCTATCTTTTTCATCGATAAAATTGATAAAATTGCTTTGGTTCAACGAAGGATGACGTGTGTCTAAAAAGTCTTGTGTTGAACCCCAAGCCTTGGAAAGTGATGGATGTTGAAACAACCCATAGATACAATCTTTGTTTTCGTTGTAAAAGATTGAATCTTGTATGTTTGGTAGATTCGCGTTGATTTCATATTTCTGATCCTCTTCATTGTAGAAAAAGTATCCGTCGTTTGAAAGTTTGTTCAGTAGCGAATTTAAATGTCTTTGGTTGGTTTTGGTTACGTTTGCTAGCTCCTCTAGTGTCTTTGGACCAACCTTTAGCGCTTCAATGAGCTTCAAGATGAAAACCATTGTCAAGCATTGAAAAACTATAAAGTCGTGAGATAATCTGTATATCTTGGCATGTGCAACTATATTATCCCAGTAGTTGGTGATTGAAAATAAACATTGAAGTATGTATGTAGCAATGATCGGTGGCAATGGTTCTCTAGAAGATATCTTCTTTTTTAGAATTCCAATATATATAAAAATAAATACAGATAATATAATGATGCTTGGCAATCCTACTAATAAAGAAGATGCCAAGAGAGAAGAAAATATAGATTCCATTGTTGTTGTTGTAGTTGATTTATTTGGTTTTTTTATATATCTAAATAAGATTCAAAATGTGAAAACATTCGACATAAAATTATTATTATCCAAAATAGTACTAACAATGAAATCCTAATAATAAATGGATTACAAATTATATAATTTAATTGACAAAATAAAAATATATATAAAAAAATAATATTTGTTTGTTTTTAAAAGTTGTAGATATATAAATATGAGGGTTTCATTGAACAACTAAAGTATATATGTTTGAATTACATAAAATGCATAATAGTTGTTGTATAAATATTTTTAATTCTGTTCTTATTGTTGTTTTTGTTTTTTTTTTTTGGTTGTTGATAATAGGATTTCAAGATGTTTATTGGATATCCAATATTTTTGGAATTTGAATATTGTTATGAAAGGATAAAATATTCGTTAAGGAACAGAGAGAGAGAGAATGTTTGTTGGTATGTAGTTGTGTTTCAAGAATAGACTTTTAAAGTTTTTTATTACAATAAATAGAATAATATATGAATATTGAATTGATATTTTTGAAATTATAAATAATTGATAGTTTGATTGCACTACAGAGTGTTTCTGATTGGAATTCCGTTTAGTGATTATTGGTATAAATCTCCTCGCAAGCAAAACAGAAAAAAAAACCCAAATATTAAGTAGGTTATGAAACAATAATACATATATGTATAAACCAACAACAACAACAACAATAACCTGTAATAGTTGAATGTATTGACAATCCTTTCAGCTTGGTGGCACACAAAAATAACATCCTTGGATCATTGATTGATTGATTGATGTAAAATAAATTTTATTTTTAAAAACAAACCAAACACAATCACATTCTGATACATCAAAAATTAAAGACATAAAAAAATATCACATTTATTTCTCTCTATCACACTTTCTTCTTTTTTCTTCTTCTTCACCATCTTTCTCATTTTTTATTGCAATACTATTTTTTTGTTTTAATTTACTAAAATTTTTGTTTTTGTTCATATGTCAACCACTCCACAATAATAATGCCATCATCATATTATTGTCAAACAATTTAACAACACCACCACCTCTACCAACAACACCACATTCTAACACACACACACACATTACTAAAAAGATATATTTAGAGGAAAGTGATAGAGTAAGCGTGATATTGAAATTTAATAAATCGGCTCACCACTATGATCACGCTGATACTTTTTTGTTTTATTTTATTTTTATTTTTAATAATTTTATAAAAGATTTTGTTTTGTTTTTACTTACTTACTTTATAACACACCAACTTCAAAAATCAATAATAACTTTGTACCTAATCACACACCAAGAGATATACTTCACATTAAAAAAAACAAAAACAAAAACAAAAAAAATCAGTAAAGTTTGATTATTTTTTTTTTTGAGAGATATTGCTTTCAATAATGATTAAAGTAATAAATCAAATGGTCTGACAAATCACAACAACATGGCAACCAATATTTCAAACATTTATTCAAAAACAAATAATCACAATCATCCCACCACCAATCATTTGAACATTGATCAAATTCTTCACTACTATCAAAAACTTATTATTCTTCCTGATCACCCTCGTGTGTATCACAATCATAATCATACAATCAATCAATCATTAAAGTAATAATCAAAAAGATTCGCAAAAGAGAGAATCGAGTGGGTAATATTTGCTTTGTATATTCTGTTAGTTTTACTATTATTAAAGGATTACCTGTTTTATTTGATCATATAGCACATAAAAATAAAATAAAATAAAATTGAACCAATTTGGATTGTTATCAAGAATATTTATGTAATATTTATTGTTAACAAGCTTAACAAAAGATAGGTAGAAGTAGTTAGACCAATTGATATAAAATTGACAATAATAATAATAATGGTGGGTTGTTCAATTGTTTTCGTTTGCTTGCTTGTTTGTTTTGGGTGTTTTCTGGATTCTTTCACCTATCACCTTACACCTCATGCGTCAACAAAACAAAACAATAACGTACAGACATACAAACACCATCTTATCACTTTGATAAAATGGATTTTTGTAAAAGTATAACATCATCACAATCAATTGATTTGTATACAAAACTATTTCTTTTTCAATCTTAAGTTCGAATCTAGATAATGATAATTCAACTAAAACTTGTATTTAATGATGTTTTCTTTTCAATATCTTTTTTGATAGCGATCATTTTTTTATCTTCCCATCTTTTAGTATAATATTCTTTTTTGCAGTGTCAAAACCCACTTGTTAACTTTTAAAAGTTGATGGATGTCCTTTTTGACAAGTAAACTCAAACACCCTTAATGTTCAAATAAAATTTATATTAAATGTATCAGCAGTGAATATGTTTAAAAGTTGGTAATATAGTTTATATTTAACTTTTTCTATGTCTCACCATAAACAAAATAAAAATAAAAAAAAATTGAAAACAACCAATCAAAATTAAAATCCAATGATTATTTTTTATTTTTATTTTTATTTTATTATATTGTCCAGTTTTTTTAATCATTTCTATAAATTAAATCTTAAAATATAGTTTATTTTTTAAAAGTGTAACTATAGTTAGTTGTTTGGCCAAAAGTAGTAAAATATATTTCTACCATTTTAATCAATAACTGTTTTTTATTTTAAATTTTTTAAAACATGTGTTAAACAGGTATGAATGATCAAGGTCTGATTAAAGTTAACTTTTGGAATTTAGAAAGAAACAAATGAATATAAAATGCAATGATTTTTTATGTCATCAGACTACACACACACAATATGCAGTGAAGAGGGTTTATTTATTAGTTTTTTTAAAATTAAAGTGGTGGTTGTAGTTACCGTCAGAAATTTAAATTTATGTGCAGTGGTAAAAAGATCTGTTCAATAAAAATTCATAATATTTACTTGTATTAGATATGGAATATTTGGAATGCAGTTACATCACCTAACCATCAAGATACTTAATAAAATATTGATTATTTTAATTATTAATATTTATTTATATTTTCGTTGTTATTTTCATTCTATTTATAATTTACAAGTTAGTGTCAGATTATTTTAACAAAACAAATTGGAAACATTTATACATACTTAACTTTCATTGTATTATTATTTGGCTTTAAAATGTTATATTATATAGTTGGATCAATAATTGTTGGTATTATTACCTTTTATTTATTTTCACCAAGACACAACTCTGTCTGTGGTCTAGATCATCCAGCCAATGTTTATAATAGATGGAGACGTCTAAAGAATAGTTTTTCATATGAGCAATTCCTCCAACAAATATCTCCGATCGAAAATCCAAAGACCTACAAGAAAGTTTTGGACGATGCTCTCAAACTGAAGAATCAACAAGAAAAGCATGCCGAAGGTATTATTTTACTTGAAAAAGTAGTAACTACTGCCAAAGACTTGACAAAGAAAAAAGGTAAGTTCATTTTATTTTCGAAAATCAAATTTCAAACATTAATGTTTCATATTTATAGATCCATTGGGAAAGGAAATACTGGATTACATCAACAGTATTAAAGATCTGAAAGTTCTTTTTAATGAATCCGTTCAATATCATGATTTAATGGATGCATTCTTTAATGATGATGGATGGACGGTTGACAAAGACCTTCTTTACAATGTTGAATACTCCTATCGTACAAAAGGTCGAACATTGAAATCAAGAAAGTTCATCAGTAAGTACTTTATTAATTTTTATCTTCAAGGATTTTTTTAATTAATCATTTCATTTAAAAAGAAATTGTTGATCTCCCAATTTTAAATGTTGCAACAAGATGCGAGGAAATTGAATTATTCAATACATGGAAATGGTACCAAAACGGAAAGATTATTAAAACCGAAACTTCCAAAGGTACCATTTTATGTTCAATTATTTCAATTCTAAGTAGATTTGTTGTTCTCAATAGAGCTGCTTATTGTAAGTTAATATTCTACAATAATTATCATTTTTAATAATACTTTTCTAACATTTTTATTGTTAAAATATTTAGGTTGGAAGATAAATTATAAATTACCAGATGGATCAGTTATTATTGCATACAATGGTGCCAACAATAGACAATCTGATTATGATTTACCACCATTACCAAAAGGTTTTGCATATCCAGATATCTTCTATCATGCGTGAGTATAGATTAATATTTTATATAATTTGCATTTGTTTAACGCTATTATTTTATTTTTTAAATAGTTTCCGTTTAATTCCATTAACACCAACAAAGACTATTTTAATATCAGTCATGGAGAGTGATCCAAAGATCTGGTTCTACACCAAGGAAATGTTTATTAGAACCGCCAAGAAATTTGGATGTAGAGAATTGAAACTAATTGATGAGCATGCTGGTGTCATCAGTGGTACACCTTATGAAGCTAAATTAAGTAAATCTTTCTATAAAGGATTATAAAGAAAGCTTTTGTAGATATAAAAAGAAAATAAAAAAAGTTAAATCAAATAAATAAAATGGAAAAAAAGAAAATTATAATAAACATAGTTTTTTTTTTTGTAAAATAAGACTAATTAAATTCTCTTTTATTATATTTATGCTTGATTTGTTATATTATATTATTATATTGTATTATATAGGGTTGGTTATTATTAGTTTTTTTACAAAAAGTTGTCTGGATATAAACGATTGAAAGAAACGAGCGATTTTGAAGATTTGAAATATTGTTTTAGGAAATCAGGTACCACCACGCCCTTCTCTATAAAAGGTAGTTCTAAATGTTGAAGTTGGTCATTCTTTGACAATGATTGAATCAATGATTTCAATGAGGATGTTGATGAATGTTTAACTTTCAATATTCTTATGTTGGTGTTACTTTCGAGTGCTGCGCACAAATGTTGTTGTGATGCATCGGAAATGCTCGGTAGTACGAGATGTCTAATGCTTGGATTGCCAGCAATATAGCTGGCGAGCGACTCTGCTAGCTTGTTTGACAGATTCTCACAATCCAACAGTTTGAATTTCACCAGTTGCTGAGCGGACTTTGAGAGTACGTCGAGGAGCAATTTGCTCAAGTAGACACTGGTCACTGAGAAATGAGTGATCGTTTTATTGCTGAGGAAACTCTTGGCGATCGCCCGGGTTATAGCGGCGTCCAGCTCTTTGCTACCGGTTCCAATCTTGCCCAGTGAGAGATGTGTGATGTTGCTGTTGTGTGCCATATGCGCAAAGCAACGATCGATCTTTGTATTGTACTCCTCAATATCGGCGCCTGGACCGGCCTGATAGTTGAGTTTGGTGAGTGTTCTGCTCTTGAGTAGCGAGCTGAGGAATCGAAACTCGGCAACACAAGAGTTTGCCTTGAACTTTAGCATTGTCATTTTATCCTGGGCGCAGAGGGCGGCAAGCGTATTGTTGATCATCTTGTCGTAGGTGGCGCTGTTTGGAATGTCGATGGTGATGTCAAACGTCTCGATATCTCGGTTGGACATGAGTGCCCAGCTCAGATCCATATTCACCTCGTCGAGCAACAAAATAACGTGCCGAAGCTGTGAGTATTTCATAGAGGTAAGCAATGAGTACATCAGGTCGGTGTTTGGATAGGTGAGCTTGACCAAGGACAGTGGACAGGCAACATTCGTCACAATTCTATAGTGTTCCCAGAACTTGAATCCATTCAATTTATTATATTCATTCTCTTTTTGTATTCCCTCTTGGACATCTTCGTTGTCTTCATCGCTATCCTCTTGGAAGTTGCTATCGATGGAAACGACTGACATGTTTGCACTGAGTTCTCCGACGTCCGTACTGAAGTCACCGGTGTAGTTTGTGCTTACATCCATTGTGGTATCTTCGTTGGATTGGAACGACTCATCGTCAGTCATAAACTGGTCTACCTCGTCAATGAGAGTGTGGTCGAAATGAACACCTTTGAGCGAGCGCACTATCGAGTATTGATTGGTGTTACCGTTGAGCAACTGGACAATCTTTTGGTACGAATGTTGAGGGAATCGCTTGGTATCGATGAAATTGACGGTGGAAGCTACATGATCAAACCAACGGCGACACACCAACGCAATGTTGAGCATATATCCCGATAGACTGATCATTCCATTCGAAGCGACGTAGCTCTCTGACAATATATGCTTGAAAATCAATTGTTGAATTGATAGATCATATTCTCCGATATTGGAATCGGTGTCATCTCCATTTGATCCACCAACTTTCTCCAATGGTTGGATCTCTGCCATAATATATTCTACTTCATCTTCATCTTCATCTTCATCTTCATCTTCATCTTCATCTTCATCTTCATCTTCATCTTCATCTTCATCTTCATCTTCAGCTTCATCCTCTTCTTCATCTTGATCATCGTTGACATCTTCTATATCACTTATATCTTCAATGACAACACTTAGTTCGGTTTTAGTAGCGTCGACCATGGACAAATCTACACTCTTGTTGCTTCGCATTGATGTGTTTGGTTGTTGTTGCTGCTGCTCTGTAACACTGAGATCGGCATCATCCACTGATTCCTCTGGGTTGTCTGACGATTCCGATTCTTCGTCGTTGTTCTTTGACTGTTGATATCTATCCAAAATGAATTGTATGATCTGGTCCTTCTTCTTTGGAATTAATTTTGACTCTACATCGGACAAGTATTGACTTTTCAACTTTGGAATGGTGAGTGACGATAGAGATTCATAAGTTAGCTCTTCATCATCCTCTGATTCTTCTGATTCTTCTGCTTCCTCCACTTTTTGTGGTTGTTGCTCAACTTCCAACGGTATCATTGTTGATTCCACAGCGATAACAACTTCATCTTGTCCCTCCTCCACTTCTGCTTCTGTTACTTTTGTGAATTTTGATTTTCTTTTTGAAGTGGTGGTGGTGGTTGTTGACTTTTTACTGCTAACGTCATTCTCACTATTATCATTATTATTATTATCTAATAGATCCAAACTTTTTATATTCTCACGAATGAATTTAATGATTAATCCTTTTGCTTTTGGTATTTTTGTTTCTTTTCCCATTGATCTTTCAATGATTAGTTTTAACTGTGCAACAGTTAGCTTTGATAATGAATCATCTTTTTGATCCATTTTTCTATCTTTCTTTCTTTCTATCTATCTATCTATCTTTAAAATAATAATAGTAATAATTTTAATAATAATTATTGTTTTTTTTTTTAATTATGTGATCTTTCCCAATCAACATCATTAAAATTTGTTAACAACTTGAATTAAACCGCCAAAATTTAAAAAAATAATAATGTTTGTAAATTTACAAACATTATTATTTTGGCGGTCTTTTTTAATTTATTTCTTTAATTATCATTTCTTATTAGAAAATAATGATTATTATAATCTATCGAAGGGTTCTTATGCTAATTGGTGTAGTCTATGTATTTTATAGATTATCCTATTCTTTGAATTTTTTGAGTTTGTTATTAGATTGATTATTTATAAATAAACCTTTGTGATCGATTTGAATCTACAATGAATTAATTGAATTACATAAACAATTACATATCAATCATCATATCATCATAATAAATCAAATTAATTAATATGCTTTCATTATATTATGATGATGATGAACCTGTAGTTAAGAATTCTAATAATAATGTTAATGTTAATAAGAATACAACAACTACAACTACATCCTCAACTACAGCAGTTAAAACAAATAATAATAATGTAAATAGACAAAGTCCAATAAAGAATAATAATAATAAGTATATAAAACAAAAAATAAATGATAATAATGTAAATAGAAAGTCAATAGTTTCAAGTGTTGCATTATCTCTTGAGTATAAAGATGATGATGATGAAGAAGAGAAAGAAGAAGAAGAAGAAGAAGAAGAAGAAAATGATATAAATAATAATAGTAGAGATCAACTTTTATTAAATGAATACCAACAACAACAACAACAACAACAACAACAAGATAATCATAATAGTAATAATAATAATAATTTAATGGATGAAGAAGAATTGATACCAGTAGACTATGAATATCAAAAGACAGTTCCATTTCATATATTCTGTGAATTGTTAGACCGTTTAACTCAAGTTACAAAACATACAGATAAGAAATCTCTTTTAACAACATTCTTTAATAATTATAAAGATAAAGATAATCTTTTCCCAATCATTCGTTTATTTTTACCACAAGTATGTAATTTAATTAAGCACTTTACAATATCTATACCTTACTTACTTTGTTATACATTATTAATAGTTAGATAAAGATCGTCAAGTCTATGGATTAAAAGAGAAAACACTTGCTAAATTCTATGTAGAGATGCTTGGAATCGCACCGAATAGTATTGATGCCATTCGTTTAATAAATTGGAAGAGATCAACTACCAATGTATGGATAAAGATATTAATATAACAAAAGATAATCCATTTTACTTAATTGTAGTTAGTTACTAATAATAACAATATTGTTAACTTAAGGAAATTGGAGGTGACTTTGGTAATGCTGTGTTTCTGTCTTTGAAGAATCGATGTCTTGAGAAAGGTCGTATATCCATTGCCGATATCAATATCACTTTGGATCAATTGATCGTTACCGATGACAAACGTGAGAAGCAGCGCTTGTTAAAACGATTGCTGAGACACACCACCGCTACCGAGCAGAAGTGGTTCGTTCGTATCGTTCTCAAAGAGATGAAGACCGGTTTGTCAGAGAAGATGATATTGAACTTCTTGCATCCCGACGCTATGAATCTGTTCAATCATACCTCTAGCCTGCGACGTGTCTGTCAAGACATCAAAGGAAGTGGACGCCCGCTCGACTACGATGGAAAGACCATCTTGATAGGCCAACCGATCAAACCGATGTTGGCAGATCGCAAACCGCTAGAGACCGTTCTGAATGCCATCGAAGAGGAATCGTTCATTGTTGAAACCAAATACGATGGTGAGCGTATACAAATACACAAACAAAACGATAAGATTAAACTATACTCTAGAAACAGTAATGATTGTACACATATCTATTCAAAGCTACTTAATCCCATTATAAAAGAGTGTGTTACAGTTGAAAAGTATGTTTATCAATTATAATAGAAAGATATATAAACATACTAATAATTATTAACAAACTAGTTGTATAATAGATGGAGAATTGTTGGTTTGGGATACGATTGTTCAGAGATATGAGGAATTCGGTAAGCTAAAGACGTTGGCACTTAATCAGACGGTGGATAATGTTGGTAAACAACTTTGTTTTATTGCTTTTGATGTTCTTTATGTTGGTGACAAGAGTGTTGTTGAATTACCTTTGTCTCAGAGATATGCTATATTGAAGCGATGTATCAGTGCGAAATCACACCAGTTTGAGGTGTCGGAACATCGTGTCTGTTCGTCAAAGCAAGAGATCGTTCAGCTACTGGATGCTGCGATATTGGCACGTGAAGAGGGTATCATGGTGAAGCGACTAGACTCTGTATACACACCGGGCGAGCGTCGTGACAAATGGATCAAACTCAAACCAGAGTATCTCGATGGCGTTGGTGATGATTTGGATTTGGTGATCGTTGGTGGCTACTATGGTAGTGGAGTTGGTCGTCGTGGTGGAACAATCTCGCATTTCATTTTGGGTGTTCCAGAGTTGTTAGAACAACAAGAAGGCGAAGAACAACAACAAAAGCAATTGGTTACTTTTAAATCGTTTTGTAAGGTTGGAAGTGGCTATACAGATTCCGAGTTGAGGACACTGCAGGAACGATTGACTCCACACTGGCAGAAACGTCCGCTTGGCAATGTGCAGTTTGGAACGGAGCGACCCGATGTCTATATTGATCCGACTGCATCTTTTGTACTGCAGATCAAAGCTGCTCAGATTGTTATCACTGAGAAGTACAAGGTTGGATTCACTCTGAGATTCCCGCGAGTTGTGAAGATACGTGATGACAAGCAGTGGAGTGAATGTCTCGATGAAGCCGGTGTAATTAGTTTGGCCAATGAATATGAGGGTCGCTATGCAAAGCGAAAGATTGAGATTCAAGATGGCAAGTCTACGAAGAAGCGGAGAACCAGTACCACTAAGAAGCCAAAGAAAAAGATTGGAGTACTCCAGTGTTTTGAAGACACCGATACCACTGGGGTGGTCAAGCAATCTGGGCTGTTTGAGGGCTTGGAGTTCTGCGTGGTAAAAGGTGATCGGCAGCATAGCAAAGCGATGTTGGAGATCGTCATTGTGGAGAATGGTGGCACCAAAGTTCAGTATCCATCGAAAAAGACAAACTATGTAGTTTCCTCTATGAAAGAGGTACTAAAGATTCAGAATCTAATTAGCTCTGGATCGTTTGACATTGTTCACTTTCAGTGGTTGTTGGATTGTATCGAAGGAAAGCGACGTATTCCACTGGGTCCTAAATACATGATCTTCACAACAGAGGCAACTCGCGATATTTTCTCAAAGGAAATAGATCCCTATGGTGATTCTTTCACTGAGGACACTGACGTTCAAACACTGAAAGATGCATTCAAACAAATCGAACGTCAAAGTCAACAACAAAACAAACAACTAAATAATAATATGATTTATCAAGCAAAACAACAACAACAACTACAATTAACATTACCAACTGACAAAAAGAATGAATTATTTGAATATATCGAATCAAATTACTTGATTAAAGAATGGTGGTCATTGTTTAGAGGTTTAAGATTCTATTTAGACAGATATCAGGTGGTTGGGTAAGTTTTATAAATATGATATCAAAAAAAAAAAGTTTAACTGATCTAATATTTATTTTTAATCTTTTTTTAAGAGAGAAGAGTACAATAATGGAAAGCAATACATTTGAATTGGTAAAGAACCAAATTATTTTCTATGGTGGAATCATAACCTCTGATATTGATGATAACGTACAATATGTTGTGATTGATCCAAACAATAACTCTAGACTACCGTTTCTTAAAAATAGAATACACAGGTACGATATTAAATTAAAATGATATCTAAATTTAACCAACAAACAAAATAACTAACTGTATAAATATTTCTAATCAATAATTACTTTTTTGTTTTCTGATTTTTTAAAACTATTTTAAAGATTGGATAATAATTCAACAACAACTGAAATTGTTACAGTTGATTGGGTTGATGAACAACTTCGATTGAATTCACCTCTTTTACATAAGAACACCACACAATAATAAATTTAAAGAGTAGTTGACAAAGACTTAACCAACACATCAGAATTTTGGGTCCAGACCACACCAAAACCAACACAAAAAAAAAATTTCGTAAGTTTATTATTTTTATTACAACGGCTTTGTTTGTTTATCATGATTTATTCTTTTTTTGAAATATTGTGGTGTGTGTGTTTTTTTTATTACAATCATGATCCATCCCACTTTGTGCTTGCAAGTGGGGTGTAATTTTAAGAGGGAAATTAAAATTGGAAAATTGAAAAATTTAAAAAAATATTAACTGACTTTTGTTTAAATATTTATAATTAATAGTTTTTTATTTATTTAATAATAATATTTAAATTTATTTTTAAATAATTTTATTAAATAATTTTGAATTTTTAAAAATTAAAAAATTAATTATTATTTCCATATGGAACACAAAAAAAATCCTAGTTTCCTTTTTTGGTTTCGAATTTTGACAAAAAAAAATTTCAAAAAAAAGCTCACTGGCAAATTCATTGAAATGGAAGAGGTATCTCTCTTTAATTTAAATATTTGATTTTTTTAAAAAAATTAATTTTAATATGTTTTTTTAAACCGAAAAACTAATGAATAGATTAAAATCAAAAAGGCACTCAGAATAGGATTCCCTATTTTAAATATCCACACACCATTTCAATCAAACCTATTATTATTTTTATCTGTAATATTTAATCTGTAAAAAAAATATGTCTAAAACATCAATTTTGTTTATCTTTTTATTGTTGGCAGTCTCAACTTATGCCAAAGGTAAGATTTGTTTCTTTTGAAATAAATTTTGAATATTGGATTGTTAATTAAAATTTTAAAAAAAATTTAGATTCTGTAATTGTTTTTTGGAATAATCCAGCACCTACAAAGACTTTAAATTTGAAAACTGGAGATACTGTTAGTTTCTACTCTTTTGATGGAAAGTCTCATAGTATTACTTCCAATGATGGAACTTTTAATGGACAAGTTTCAGGATCCATTAGTTCACCAGGAATCTACACTGTACAAGTAGATAAAGCTGGAACTTTTATGGTTGCCAGTAAAGGAGAAGAGAAGGATATGACCATTCAAATTCAAGTGGTCGGAAGCGGACAACCCTCGGCCACCACTGGAACTCCTTCTACCACATCTTCGCAATCCTCTACCACTACTGGTTCACAAACCACCACTGGAAAGCCAGGCTCTACCACTACAACCTCTTCATCATCATCTTCGTCGACTGGACCATCTACCAGCTCCAATCCAACTACCTCTTCGACTACCTCCCATAACGGTGGAACCACCTCTGCTCCAGTAAGTACCACATCGACTTCTTCGACTACGGGAAAACCAAGTTCCACTTCTACTACCACTTCTTCCTCTACTTCATCTTCATCATCATCTACCACCTCCTCCACTACTTCAGGTGGTACTGGTTCTAGTTCAACTACTACTAGTGCTTCTACTACTGGTTCAATAACCACTGGAGGTAGTTGCTCTGGATCTATTGATGTAACTAAAGTTCTTCGTTCTTCTTGGTTATCAGGTACTGATAAATTCTACCAATATGATATCACCTTGAAAAATACTGGAAATCAACCAATTTCTTCGATTCAAGTTTCCATGGTCAATTCTGAAATCACCGATCTCTGGGGATTGGACAAGAATTCCAATGGAAACTATAATTTACCAAATTGGGTTCCTCAATTGAATGTTGGTCAAACTCACTCTTTTGGTATTACATCCAAGACTCAAACTCCAAAGATTACTGCAACCTGTGGTACTAATCCAACTCAAACTCCAACTCAAACTCCAACCCAAACTCCAACTCAAACTCCATCACAAACACCAACCCAAACTCCAACTCAAACTCCAACTCAAACTCCAACTCAAACTCCTACTCAAACACCATCTCAAAAATGTTCAGGAACAATCTCACAGGAGATGCAATCTTCATGGGTAAACAATGGAAAGGCAATGAAATTGGTTAATGTAAAGATCAGAAACACTGGTTCAAGTGATATAAAATCTACCAAGTTTATTCTAGATTCAAACTATGAGCAAATTTGGGGAGTCACCAAAGTTAACAACAACCAATACACAACCCCAACATACCAAAGCAGTATTAAATCAAATTCTTTCTACGAATTCGGTTACATCAGTACAGAGATTGGATTGATCTCTCAGGTCACATATGAATGTTAAGAAAAAAAAATAAATAAAATAAACAAATCTTAAGAAAATTTAAAAACTTTTTAAAAAAATAAATATTTATTTTACAATTGTTACTCGTCGGAAGAGTCAGAACTTGAGGGTGATTCTATCTTTTTCTTATCTTGCTTTTTCCTTCTAGAGTTGTAATAAAAACTTCTACATTGCGAGTACGTCTTGGTTCCAACGGTATCTGATATCAATTTGAAATCCATTCCATGCTTGGCAAATGCAGTATTAAAAAGCTCTCGTTCATCATTCGACCACGGGTATCTAGTTTCGTAGCCTGGTTCTTGGGGATTGAGCATCGCTGATTGACTGATGGTGTGTGTTGAATTATCTTTATCTTTATCTTTTTCTTTATCTTTATCTTTTTCTTTATTTTTCTCTTTATCCTTATCTTTCTCTCTATCTTTATCTTTCTCCTTTTCTTTATCTTTATCTCTTTCTTTTTCTTTATCTTTATCCTTCTCTTTCTCTTTGTCTTTGTCTTTCTCTTTTTCTTTCTCTTTGTTAGGTGTGATTGCAGGTGATGGTGCTGGTGAAGACGAGATTGTCGTTTGCATTGCCAATAAAACTTGTTCTCTTGCAGTAAGACGTGGAGCTGGCTCTGTGGGTTCTGGAACCAATTCTTTCATTGGCTTTCCTGACCTCGTTCTCGATGTGACTTTGGGTGTTGTTTTAGGTGATAAAACTGGTGAATTATTTACATGGGTAGTTGATAAGAATGCATGTTCCTAAAGAGTTATTGTCGTTAGTCAAATCAATACTTTCAATCGGAGTAAGTCAAATCAATAAATATTGTTAACATACCAATCCTTTCTTTCCTCTTTTCTTTGTTTGTGCATTCAGTAATTGTGTTTTCAAATTTAATGTCTTCTTGTTATTGTAGTAGAATACAACCATATCCTCGGGGGTCTTGGTATCGAAAAATGAAGCAATCTTGGCAAATTTCTTTGGATACAAAATATACCTAAAGTAAAACATTGAAATAGTTAGATAATTTGTTTGATGTTATAAGTTATCTTTTTTGTTATTATAGTTACTTTTTAACAAATTTATCTTTCTCTTCGTCAGTCCAGACAACCATTGTTTTTCGCTCCTTGTCGTATGCAACAGGATCCTCTATCAAACCGTTGTAATTGATATATTGTAGCTCTCTTTCACTTGGTGGTAACATTGGAGGTATTTCTGCCATCATGTGAACGAATCTACAATTTGGATCGGTAGCTTCGTCTTGTTCTCTCAACTGATCCATTATCTCAATGAACTCTGCTTCACTTCGCACTGCATCCGAAAGAATAGGTCTTCTTGTTCTTGTTCCAGATCTAAGTCCAGGTCTTGTCTTATTGATTGGTTTATCATTCTATATAAATGAATTTAATATTAATATTATGATATATATACATTGTTAAAAGTAAATTAAAAAACTTACTGCCTTTGGTAGATTTTCATCGATTTGAATCAACTTCTTTTTAAAGTTGACTATTGCCTTTGTAAATTTAGTTACCAACTTCTTGTTGTATTGTTGCAGTTCTAGTTTGCGTCTTAGTAATACTGCATTGAATTGGTCTTTGATCTTCTCGTGGTTGTCGATGGTCTCCTGGTAGATTGGAAACTCAGAGATGTCGTCATAGGTCTTTGCACCATCGAATGTCTGTAGTACGAGATCGTCTGCCTGTCTGGCATACTCTTGATTCTCAGCGTAGACTTGCTGCTCGTTCTCAAGACATCTCGTAGCCTTTGGAACAAAGACGTTGGCTGCGGTCGCGGATGTCGCCGATGGTTTGGTCTTTGGTTTCGCTGGCGAAGTCGGTAGTATCGAAGGTCTCGATGCAACAACCTTTCTCTTCTTCTTACCAGTTGCTGCAGTGGTGACGGCACTACTCTTCTTGGTGGCGGTACTAGTAGAAGTTCCACTGCTACTTTGTTTCGCTTCCTCCTCTTGTTGTAGCAGCAGCTGCTCTTCTTCCTCCTTTTCAATCTTTAGTCTGCTCAGAGTCGACTCTACTTTGTTCAGTGAGTTCTGTAGTATTTTCAACTCTTTCTCGACGGCTGCGATATCATTGTCGAGATTCTCCATACTAAAGATGACTTGCTCCTTCGATGGCAGCATCGGTAGATACATTGGCCCTTCCACTACTTCATTCTTGATGGTACAAGCAGCAGCAGCAACAACATTGTTTCTTGGAGATAACGGTGCACCATTATTTGCTGGTGAGGATACTGCATTGGCATTACCACCATAGCTATTGTTGTTCACCTGCATACTATTATTATTTTGATGTTGTGATTGCATTTGTTGTGAGTAATAGCTTGGACTTTGTTGAGGATACATATTCATATAATTGTTATTCATATTCATATTGTTATTATAATTATTATTATAGTTTTGATTGTTATTTAACATGTTATTGTTGTTATTCATCATATTATTGCTATTCATAAGATTGTTGTTAACATTCTGACCACGATAATCAGCTATGTTTGCATGAGATAAGCTTGGTGATGACAGTGAAAGTGAAGGCATTGGAGAGTTTGGTGGATATGATGCATTTGTATCATTATTATTGATGAGCATGCTATTGTTGTTATTGACATTATTACTATTGATGATATTGCTATTGTTGATGCTATTGTTCATATTGTTCATATTGTTAACAATGTTGTTGTTGTTGTTGTTGCTATCGAATGGTGTTGGTTGTAATGAGTTGGATGAGTGTGTACTTGAGAGTGGTGTATTCAATGTGTCAACGGTGCCACTGAATATCTTGGTTAAGGTATCGGCATCGGTAAGAGCAAGAGCAGGTGAATCTGATATAGTTAGAGTATTACCATTAACACTATTACTACTGGTAGCAGTAGCAGTAGTTTCACTATTGATACTACTATCACTGACTTCAGGCTCAGTTGATTTCGTAATTAAACCTTCACCCCAACCGATGTTTGGTCTGGTGCTCAGTGGCTTTGGTGTCAGAGGTGTGATTGGCGATGACGACGTCGATACATTACTCTTGGATTTCTCCATACTGGGTGAGCCAACATCGGTACGAGTGTTACGACTATCATGAGAAGTGTCAGCTGTTTTACCGATAGCCGTTGTCCCATCCGAATCAACAACAACAACATCATTCTCACTCTTGCTGCTGTTATTTGAATTTTGTTGTTTTGTTGACTCAGCATGTTGTTTCTCAATTAAACCAATTAGAACTCGTTTATCACGTTGTGATCGATTTTCTCTCTCCTTGGCAGCTCTATCATCAAACTCTTTGTATACTCTCTGTTGTTCTTCTAGATCCTTTCGTTCTCTGTCGTCTTTCTCTCTATCTCTATCTCTTTCCCTTTCCCTTTCTCTTTCCCTCTCTCTGTCTCTATCTCTTTCTCTTTCTCTTTCTCTATCTCTATCTCTGTCTCTATCTCTCACCTTTTCTCTTTCTCTTTCTCTATCTTTTTCTTTTAAATCTTGATGCTGATGTTGTTGTTGTTGTTGTTGTTGTTGTTGTTGTTGTTGTTGTTGTTGTTGTTGTTGTTGGGAATAATGATGATCACGGTACTGGTCTTTCTCTCTTCTTTCCTTTTCACGTTGAAGGTTCATCTTATCACGCTCTCTTTGCTCTCTAAAATCTTTCAAATCTCTCTGTTTACTATCCAAATCAAAACTATTAATACTATTACTACTAGGACCATAAGAACTACTATTATTGTTACTGTTACTATTACTATAACTACTACTATTGTAACTACTATTATTATAACTACTATTATTATTATTATTATTATCTCCACCATTCATATCTTGAACACCAAGATAAGGTTTACTTTGATGCAATAATGATTCGTATGTCGGTGAAGCATGCGCTCTTTCTCTTTCTTTCGAATCGATATCATCAATGTAGTTATCAAGATCTCGATCTTTATATACAAAAGAATTGTCTTTACTTTGGTTTTGTTTGTAATAATTATTGTTGTTGTTGTTGTTGTTGTTGTATCGCTTTGGTGGTGAGGATTGTCTACTATTATATCCACCATTGTTGTTGTTATAATATCGATTGTTACTAGAGGGAGGTGATCTATCTCTTGACCTTGATCTTCTACTGTTTGAAATACTAACGTTACCACTTCCACTTCCACTTCCACCAATGTTGTTACCACTACCAATACCACTACCGCTACCACTTCCACTTCCACCACCGTTCATATTAATAGATGAAGATGAAGGTGAAGGTGACCTAGATCTAGAGTGTTTCAAAGATCTATCTCTTTCTCTATCTCTTTCTCTTTCTCTTTGTCTATTGTTATTACTATCGTAATCATTAGTTCTACTACTATTATCTCTACTACTACTAATATTATTATTATCTCTATTATCGATATCTCTATTACTACTCAAATCACTGGAATCATTAAGATCTATTCTACCATCTTTGGTTCTACGACGTTTGAGTGAATCGTTCGATAGTTGAAGCGTTGAATAGTCACGTTTGTATCTATTGGCCTCTTCTTCTTGACGCAAGAATTGTTGATTCCAATGATTACCAGTGTTGTTATTGTATGATCGTCTTATTGGATAGTCTCTATCATTATTCCGCATTCTGGTATTATTATTACCATTTATATTGTTATTATTGATGTTGCTATTATTATTATTATTATTATTGTCATCTCTATAATCTCTATCACGTTCTCTCACATTATCACGATCTCTGACATTGTCACGATCTCTATTGTCACGATATCCACCACCTCGATGTTGGTCGTTATTGTTGTGGTTGTACCTATTAGAATTTCGATATGATGATGATGTATCGTTCATTCTATAGATTTTAATTGGTTGCAAAGAAATTAGTTGTTTTTGTTGTTTTTGTTAATGTCGTTGTTTTTTGTTGTTGTTGTTGTTGTTCATATTAGGTTTGATTGATTCATTGATTTATTGAACAAAGAACAAACAAAACAACAACAAATAGAGAATTTGAAAATATTGAATAACAACCAAAAAAATTTTGAAAATAACAAAAAAAAAAAAAAAAAGTTGAAAAAAAAAAAATCACAAATTTTAAAGATTATATTAGTAAGGTTTTATCATATTATTTTCAAGTATCATAACTAACCTATTATTATTGTTATTGTTATTGTTATTATATTCATAACCATGTGAATTAAAATTACTATTTGATGTTGATGTTGATGTTGAATTATTACTGCTTATGATATTCATGGTCATGACCTTTTTTTTTGTTTCTATTAAACAAGTTAAGTGTTTATTAATTCAATCAATATGAACTAACCAATTAACTAACAATTGTTGTTACCCGACCAACCAATGAATGATTCTTAAGATTGTTTAAAAGCTGATTGATTGTTTGAATCAAATTTTTTGTTTTTTATAAGTTGTTTCAAACTTTGAAATATTGTGTGTAAGTTGATTAATTAAGTTAAGTTGTTGAAATGACCAAATTAGACCATAGTAAAAAGAGATACCAAATGTTCTTATTCTACTTCTTCTTTGAAACAAATAATAAACAGTACAGCCAACTGAATGAATAAATGATTCACCAAACAAAAAAAAAAAGTTCAAATTCAAATTTTTTTTTTAACGAACAGAGAAAAAAATAAAATCAAATGTAAATAATAAATATCATTATATTAGATATCATAATAATCGTTTAACAAAAAGATCATTTATAAAAGAATATATATAGATTCTATTTTGTTTGTTATGAATTTTTTTTAAAAAAAAAAAAAAAAACTTATTTTAAAGAAAAAATAGTTAGTACGTAGAGAGTGAGAGAGTAATAATAAAGTTGTATTCTTAAACAAATAATAATACTTAAATAAGATATATTAATTAACACATATTTATTTTATTTGTTATTGATAGTTTCGATTGTATTAATAAACACTTTCATTCACTAATGAATGAAAATTTTTTTAACAAGTTTTTAGAAAAAAAGAAAAAAAATTGGAAATTTGTTTTTTTTTTTTGTTTTTTTTTTTTTTCGTTTCAATCACATGAATGGAAATGAAATGTGAATGTGTGTTTGATCGACTTTTATTTGATTGTCATTTATTAAATTTCATCTCATATCATATCTAATCATTGCAATCAATTCATTGATTGACCATTTTTTTGTATAATAAATCAATTTCTTAAATTTAAAGACAATATTCAGATATAGATATAGATAGATAAAAAAGTGTAGAGAGAGAATGATGATTGGAATCAATAATATATTAAGAAGAAGTTATTCAACTACTACTTCAACAGCAGCAGCAGCAGTTAAACAACAATTCAGTTTCATTGGATTGAATCAACATGTCACTTTCAATGCACCGGTTCTCAAATCGAATGGCACCGTGCTTGTAAGTCATCAGGTTGAGGAGAAACCATTCGTTCCAGTGGGCATCCAGAAGAAGCCACTGAAACACACATTCACAGAGGCACAGATTGGCGAGATGCAGCAGCTGCGTAACGACGGCCAATCACAGAAGAAGGTTGCCGAGAAATTCGAGACCACACCATACATCGTTGGACGTCTCACCAAGGTGTCGCCAGAGATTCGTCAGCGTCTCATCGATAACCACCAAATCAGAGCACCAAAGGTCGCAGACTCTGAAGAGACCAAAAAGATGCGTGTCGATCTCTGGACTGCAAAGAATCAGCAGCGTGAGTACGACATGAAGGTGATAAAGGCAGCAAAGTCCTACGAGGAAATCAAATACTTTAGAAGAGCAAAGCACGAGATTGCATACATGGCCAATGAGGAGACCTACGACGCCATGGTGTCGGGTCAAGAGCTGTTGAAACCAACACTCGAATTGGACGAAGACGATCTGGAACAACGTAAACTTAAAGAGGAGAAGAAGAAAGAAAAGAAGAAATCGACCGCTCGTCGTCGTAGTTACATCACCGATAAAGAAAAGGCAAGAGTAAACAAACAGAAGAAGGCAAAGGCTCAAATTTTATCAATGATGGACGATTAATAAATATAATTAAATAATAAATAAAATAATAATAATAATAATAATAGTGTTAAATTTCATTTTATAATCCATTTTTAAATTCCGCAATATGGAAATTAAAAAAGTAGGTGTCTAATATATATATTTTGAATAGATTTATCAAATGAAGAAATCTTGGAAGAACAACTTGAAAAACTAATCACCAGTTCAAATATTCAAAACAATTGTCTCTTGAAATCTTCTTTTAATCTTGTATAAATAAGATATATCTAGTATTTGATAGGTAATGATATCTTTGTTTTTTTACAAGCAAATTTGAAGATTTGTTTTTGTTTTTTTTATTCACATGCAATAATAAATATTGATTGACCATTTATTTGATTGATGATCATGACAATTGACAATGGAGCAGGAAAGAGGTTTGTTAACGAATTAAATTACAACATGTTTGCAAGATTTGGGATTAAACCTTCATAGATATCAATGCCACGTAAGAATGTTTTTTCGTTGAGGAATTCGTTGTGATCGTGTAGCAAAATGGGGGTGTTGTTGATTGGCGAGAATCCAAACGCTGGAATACCGAGGTTTCTAATGAATCTCGAGTCAGTGGCGGCCGGGAAGATCTCTGGGATCAACTTTACACCCATCTTGGAGCAAGACTCTTGGAAAATGGTCCACCACTTCAAGTCGGGATTCTTCAAGTCGGTCAACTCGTTCTTCTCGGTGTAGTTGGCAAACTTGAATGAAAGACCTTCCTCGCTGGTCCACTCTCTGATCTGCTCGAGGAACTTCTCGAGATTGACAGTCGGTGGAATACGAATATCGAAACCGGCCTCGGCGGTTGTTGGAATCACATTGTAACTGTAGTTGGGGAATGGTCCTTCACCGACACCGGCTTTCAAAACCGTCAAATTCAAAGTGGTTACATCTCCAAGTTTCTTTCCACACTCGTGGTGTCCTTTGTGTAATTCATTGAATTGATCCTGACGGAACTGTAACATCTTATTGACTGTTCTCAACTTTTATTATTATCAATTATAATAGTATTAATATTTTGTAAACAAAACAAAACAAAACAAAACCAAAACAAGACAATGTTAACTTACCAATTTCTCAACAGCAGTACCTTCAATGAATCTTGAACCATGACCAGTATTACCTTCAGCAGTGATATGTACCCCTAATGAATGAATTTTGATTAATATACAAACTTGTCTGATAGTGATAATTGTATATTTAATGAATATACTTACACCATGGTGCTCTCTCACCGTAGAATACAGTGAACTCATCATTTGGATTGGCAAGACCTTCATCAATGGCCATACCAATATTCATTTCTTTAAACTTGTTAGTCAATACAAATGGTTCCATTCCTTGACCTGCTCCGATTTCTTCATCTAAAGAGATAATGAAAATAGTAGTAATAAGTTTGAATGTTAAGTTATTGTTATTGTTGTTGTTGTTGTTATGATTGAAAATAACATGGTAATTACCTGGTACAAAAGTTAAATAAAGATTTCTCTTGAATTTCTTTCCACTCTTTACAAATCTAGCGGCTACCTCTAAGAATTGAATGGTAACACACTTCATATCTTGTGTTCCTCTGGCAAAGATGTTTCCTTCTTCGTCTTTGTATGCCTCGAAAGGATTGACTTTCCAGTGATCGAATACAGCTGGTACAACATCAACATGTGAATTTAACAAAACAGCTGGTAATGTTGGATCTTCTCCTTCGATCTTCATAATTACAATTGGTAATCCAGTTTCCTAAAATATATACATAAAACCAATAATAAATATAAATATTTATGATCTATACTAATATATATATCTTTCTATCCATTACATAATCATTTATCTCCCTCCTTCTCTCTCTATCTCTCACCTCTACTTTCTCTCCCATTAAAAACTAATCATATGATTGATGATTGATATCATACTCTAAAGACCTCACATTGAAGTCCATATTGCTTTGCTTTCTCAACCAAGAACTTTGTTGATCCTTCATAGTCTGGAGTTGGATGGTCTGTTCTAATTCTAAGGAATTCTCTAAAAACAGTTACAGATGGTTCTGATGATGAATGAAAATAAAGATGATGAGAAAATGTACATTTCTAATGATTCATTTATTATTTATTTTTTTTGATAACATGTTTTGTTTACCTTCTTGTGTCATATTCATTATTATTATTATCTATGCTAATTGAATTTCAAAATTAAATTAAATGACAAGAATGCAATTGTTTTTTGAAAAAGATAAAAATAATAAAAACCAAATTAAAAAATAAAAATAAAAATAAATTTATAAATTAAAAAAAAAAAATCAATAACTTTTTTTATAACTAAATTAATTTCCCAACACACCATCATAGGATTTATTTATTCCTTTTTTCTTTTTTTAATTAATTGATATTGATAAGTTCAAAACAAAATAAAAGACAAAAATAAAATGATAAGTTTGTTTATAATTCAAGTAACAATAATTATTTTTTTATATAAATTATTTTATATTAAGTCAATAAATAAAAAAAAAAAGATATTTTTTTTGTTTGATTAAGTTTCTCGAACACCATTCATGAACATTTTATTATTAGATTATTAATATTAAAATTGTTTGAATTGTAAAAAAAACTATAATCAAAAATTACTTTCCTAATTCATAAAAATAGTTTGATGTGCAAATTTAGATGAGCATCATATCGAACAGAAGTGGCTCAAAGGAATTTTTTGTGTGTTTGGTGGTGTTCTTGCAAAAAAACCATGCTTCCTAAATATTATTTTGAGTTCGATCAAATTACCTGTTAAAAAGTTATAACCCAATGTTTTTCAAAGTGTGGGAACAAATAGTTTTCATCTTTGCATGGTCTGAAAACTCGATCAGTTTTTAAGTATAAATAGTTTTATTAAACTACTATAATTAATATAAAAATATCAAATATTTACAAATAAATATATATTAAATTTAAATTACATATCTCTATCTTTTAAATAAATAAAATAAACATTTTTATTAACAAACCATGTCATCTGTATTAATTTTGGGAGCAACCGGAGCTATTGGATTTCAAGTCGCCTTGGCCTTTTTAAATAAAGGATTTAAAGTTTATGGTCTAGCCAGAACTCAAGAAAAAGCTGATTATCTTACTAAAAATGAAAGTATGTTTGTTAAATAAATATTGAATATTATTATTTAAATTCTTTCCAGAAATAATGGAAAGAATTTAAATATTAACCATAGTTATTGATTGCTAATATTTTAATAGTAAATCCAATCATTGGTAATGCATCTGATGTTGAAGTTTGGGGAGCTGTTGCCGAGAGAGTAGATGTCGTGGTTGAAGCACTTGCTGACTATACCAATCGTGCCACCACTGGAATTGTATTAGCTAAAATCCAAGAGGTTGCTACCAAGAAGCCACACCTAACAATTATCTATACTAGTGGATCGTTGGTCTACGAAGAAACTCAGGATCTCGTCGATGAGAACTCGCCATACAATGTCACCCACCCGTTCTTCTCACACAGAAGAAAGGTAGAGGAACAATATCAAGCTTTCGGAGGTATTATCATCCAGCCATCGTATGTCTATGGAGGTCAAGGTTCGGCATCGTCCTACTATTTCCGATTGGCAACTCAAACAACCGATGGCCAAGTTACAATGTTTGGCAAGAACAAAGATCAATATCGTTCATTCATCCACGGTGCTGATCTTGCTCAGATTTACTTGTTGGCTGCATTGAATGCATCTTCGGTAAGAGGACAAATATTCATCGGATCGGCCAACTACTTCAAATCGGAGGAAGTTGTTCGTGCCATTGCCAAAGAGGCCGGTGTTGAGATCAAGACAATCAACTATATCTCACCACCAGACGATGATATCATGGCACAAGTCTACTCTGTTTCCAGTCGTGCTACCAGCAAAAAAGCTGAACTTCTCTTGGGTTGGAAAGCAAATCGTCCATCACTCATTGACAATACCAAGCATTATCTTCAAACATGGAAATTATACCAACAACCATCTACTCCATCTTCAAAATAAATAAATAATCTTTTATTTATTTGTACAATACAATACCAAAAAAAAAAATAAATAATAAATAATAAATTATGATTATTTGAATAAACTTTTTGAGTCAAAATCGGTTAGGTGTTAAAATATTCATACCTTTTGTCATTACACAAAAAAAAAAAAACAAAAAGAATGAAAAAACATTGTATGTGTGTGTTGTTTGTTGACCATGTTCAACAAACAGAAGATTCTGGTGAATGTTTTTAAAAGATTTCAACCCACTGCTGTGTGGTTTTAATTAAAATATCTGTGGTTTTTTTTTTTTCAAATTTTTTAAAAATAATTTGGAGTTTTCTCAATTCGCCTAGGATTACTGCAACGTTTTCCTTTTCTTGATCAATTAATTAAGAAATAACAATAAAGCTTTCTAAATGTACATTTATTTCAAATAATAATAACAATTATAGTATATAGGTATTTCGAATAAATTTAGATTGAAAGATACAAACATATAGATCAAGAGAAAAGATATGGCTCAAGGTAAAAATTAAAAACAAAATGGATGGAGAGTGTGGGAAATAGGGATATAAGAATTGTTAAGATTGAAGATTTAAGATATAAGATTGAAGATTGAAGATATTAATATTTATATATCTATTTATAAATTTAAATTACATTTTGATGTAATGTATATGTAGAGAATGAAAATGCAGCTGGTCCAAGTTATGGAACAAAGTTGGCGATGAGTGTCGCAGGTATCATGGGATTCTTCATTTACTATGGTGTCTTGCAAGAGACCATTATGAATGAACCCTACGGAAAAACAGACTCTGGCGAGGACGTCTATTTCACAGATTCGACTTTCTTGGTGTTTTCGAATCGTCTTTTCGCTGCAATCATTGCAGTCATCATTGTAAAGTATCGTGGTGAGTCACTAAAGAATGTAGCACCACTCCAAAAGTATCTCGGTGTTTCGCTGTCAAACTTTTGCGCCACCTGGTGTCAGTATGAAGCGTTGAAATACGTCAACTTCCCAACACAGACACTCGGAAAGTGTGGAAAGATGATGCCCGTCATGTTGGTCGGTACTTTCATCAGCGGAAACAAATACACCCTCAAAGACTACTTGATTGCATTCTCTGTAACCGCTGGTTGTATGATCTTCTTTTTATCTGGTGTAAGTTAGTTATATCTATACAATATAAAATACATAAACCTTTATATATATATATCTTTTATCTTTTAACAATGTTTGTAACATCTTATATAACTAATAACATTTTTGTGTGTGTGATATAAATATATAGAAAATTTCATCTAGTGATGACGATGGAAGTACACCATATGGTTTGATTTTGATGGCTGCCTATATGTTTTTCGACAGTTTCACCTCTACCTTCCAAGAAAAGATGTTCAAAGGATACACAATGACAACCTACGATCAAATGATCTATGTAAATTCATTCTCTGCTTTGATTTGTTTATTCAGTAAGTATTTAACACATCTATATTATATTAGTTCAAGATATATATATATTTATTTTTATATTAACAAATCCTATGAATAATAGCTTTGATGTTGAACGGTAGATTGTTCCCAGCAATGGAATTTGCAATGACACACCAAAAGTTTGTATATGATTCAACATTCTTATCGATTTGTGCAAGTTTGGGACAATTGGTTATCTACTACACCATTAAGGAGTTTGGTGCTTTGATTTTCTCAACTATTATGGTCACCAGACAGGTATTCTCGATTCTCTTGTCGACAGTGTTGTTCAGTCATCAACTTAGTAACGCCCAATGGTTCGGTGCATTCCTTGTCTTTGGAACACTCTACTACAAGACCGCTGAGGATCAAAAGAAGAGAAAGTCTGGTCATGGTCATAGCCATGGTCACGGTGGTTCATCGTCTCACTCTCACTCCCACTCTGCTCCACAACAATCGACTCAATCCAGCCCAATCGAGATCGGTGATAACAAAGAAAGAAATTGAGAGAAAAACAAACATAATAGACAAATACAATAATACAATACAATACAATAAATAAATATAGAATCATTAATTTAATATAATATAATATAATATATTAAATAACCTTTTTACTAAACAAACAAAACAAGCATTTTACAAATAAAATCTTTTTTTTTTAAAAAAATATTAACTAAACTAAACTATTTTGTGTATGTTTGTTTGTTTATTTATATTATAACTGTATTTGAATTTGTTGTTGTTGTAAATGCTGTTGTATTATTTGTATTTGTTGTTGTTGTTGTTGCAGCTGTTGTCAAATCCATTGGTATCGGTTGTTGATTAATTACGTTACTATTTACATCTGTCATATTTGTATCTATTTGTTGTTGTTGTTGTTGCTGTTGTTGTTGTTGTTGTTTCATCTGATTATATTTCTCTAGTTTCTTTTGATAGATTAACTTTGTCTTTTCCATTTGTTGTATAGATTGATAGAGTTGAAGTGATTCACCTTCTTTCTCCTTCCACATATCTCTATATTTCTGCACATCTGCAATCGTCTTTGTTCTGCCATCTATTAACTTATTAATCTCTGCTTGTTCCTGTAAAGTTAGATCTAAAAACAATACAAATATAATTATTAGTTAAAAATAAACTAAACAAAACTAAACTAAACTTTAGCTATATTTAATAAACTATATAGTTACTTTGATCTTGTGCAAGTTTTAATGCATGATTCTTGGCAGCTTCTGCAGGTTTCTCTGGTAGTTTGATTAGATTGTAGAATGATTCGGTAGGGTCGTGGAAGATGATAACATCCAATGTCTCTGATACCACCGGTTGCTTTGTTTTGACACCATCGGGAGGATGCAATCTCAGCAGATGAAACAAATCCAGAGGTTTCTCATTGGGATCTACAAAGTACACCGTTACACCAAGATCGAACTCTCCCCAACCGGTTTCACTAATTTCATAAGGTGGTATCTCGACAGCTATCATAGTTTCAAACAACAAAACAAAACAAAACAAAGCAAAAACATTAATATGAATGTATGTGAATCATGATAATATATATATTAAGAATTGACTTACCTCTATTTGGATTCTTAAAACTAGAATGTAAATGAAAAACAACCTTTTTTATAAAAGGTAGCTCTTCGTTGTTTATTCCTTTGATATAGGCAGACCATTTATGAGTATGAGTATGACCATCTGCTTTCTTACCCAACCAATGAGAGATCGAACCAACGATGATTGATCGTTCAAAGTTACCTTTGATTCTCTTCTGAGTCACCATTTATGAATCATCAAAAATGTATATATGCAAATCAAACTAAAACAACAGGAAAACAAATGACCAGATAAACTAAATGATTAACAAAACTAACTATTTGCTTTGCTTTGATCTAAACTAAACTAAACCAAATTTTGATAATGAAAGTGGTTCAGCCAAAATTTTTTAAAAAAATCATAAAAATTCACAACGAATCAATTAGTTTACTAATTTAGTTATACCAGTTCCTTCAGAATAATTATAATTATATAATGGTTATTCAAAAAAAGATAATAAAAACAAGTTTTCTTTTTGATATTTTTATTAAGATTATTTTTATTTTCGAAAAAATCACCTTACTTTTCGCTATGCAAAGATCAATTCATTTGTGTTTGTGTCTGGACAAAACCAGAGAAAAAACAAAATTTTTAAAAAAAATCTGGGATTCAAAAAATAATTCACAAACCAATGCTTCTTTAACAGTAATTGGTAATCAAATTAATCAATCTTTAAAAATCAATCAACACAACACATAATAATAATAATATAGATATATACATATATTTTGTATTTATTTGTTAAATTTTTTTTAAAACTCTATTAGTATCAATTGTATTAGTAGTTATATATTCATTCATATTCTTAGAAATTATTCTCAGAAAAAGATATTTAAATTTAGTCATTTTCCAATAGTAGTAAGAACGTTAAAGAATTGGTTAATTAATTTCATAATAGTAAACAATGAGATTTAATTATATGGTTATGGCATTGGTATGCCTGATGGCTACTACGATGGTGGCTGGAACATCGTTGAATCTTCGTCCAATCATCGGTATTCTATCGCAACCAACTAATGGTGAGATGGCAAGTTTCGGTGACCAATACATTGCCGCCAGTTACGTAAAGTGGATTGAGAGCGCCGGTGCTCGTGTCGTTCCTATTTTCTTTGACTCTGACGCCGCCACTGTCAAGTCGTTGCTCTCTCAGATCAACGGTGTCGTCTTCCCAGGTGGTGGTGTCGATTTGGCTGCGCAACCAGCTTACACCGACACCTTGAAACTCATCTGGCAGACCGTGCTGGCGTCCAACCAGAACGGTGGATTCTTCCCACTCTGGGGAACCTGCATGGGATTCCAACAGCTCTGCATGTTGGCCGGCGACGACTTTAACATTCTCACCGGTTTCAACTCGGAGAACTATACTGTGCCCATCAACATGACCGCCGCTGCCAGCTCGTCGACACTCTTCAGCTTGGCATCGCCAGAGATCATGAGCGCACTCGCCAACCAACCGATCACAATGAACAATCATATGTACGGAGTTTCGCCAGCTGCCTACCAACAGAACTCCGATTTGAACTCGTTCTTCGAGGTGTTGTCGACCAATGTCGATCGTGACGGATTGACATTCCTCTCGACGATCGAAGCCAAGAACTACCCAATCTACGGTACCCAATGGCACCCTGAGAAACCGCTTTTCGAGTGGTGGGACGAAGAGGTAATGAACCACTCATACGACAGTATCTTGGCTAACCAATACACCGCACTTTTCTTTGTCAACCAAGCCAGAAACAACAACAACAAATTCACCTACCCCGCTCAGGAATCGACCTCGCTCATCTACAACTTCACACCAGTCTACTCATTCGATATCGCTCCAGACTTTGAACAAGTCTACTATTTCAATAATGGAACAAACCCATGTTAATTTATTTAGCTAGCAAACAAACAAACAAACAAACTAACTAAACAAACAACAAACAACAACAACAACTTCTTAATCTTTAACAATAAATTTAATTTTTTTGTTTATTTATGTCAAATAATAATAATAATAATATTACTTATGTTTATTATATTTTCTATATTTCCATTTGATTATGATTATTTCTACTATTACTATTTGACTCACTGTTGAGATGTGATTTCTTCTCCAACAGTTGTTTTTGACGTTTCTTTATTCCATACACTAAAAAGATGATTGCAACCAACATAACCACTCCAACTAGAACAGGAATATACCAGTGTGTGTAGAACCAAAATCCAACGGTTATCAACTTGTTCTCTTCGTAGTCATTAAATATTTTCAATTGGAAACTCTGTATTCCCATGGCGTTCTTACCAGATACACTATCTTTGAGAGCGATATTGATTTTCTTGGAGACTGTCGGATGATAATTAAAATTACCATTCTGTGAGAAGTAGCTGTAGTTTGCTATTCGCGCGATAATCATCGTACTGTTGATCAAAGTGACATCCTCACAATTGAAAACCATCATTGGAATTGTATTGTCGTTGAAATTCTCACCTCTAATCGTAACGATATCACCTGGTTCTCCTTCGGTTGGCTCAACCGAGAGGAACTCTGGCCAATCAAGAACAGCATCCGGTGCCTGTACACAAACATCTACACCACTTGGACATTTCAAAGATCCATAGAATCCTTCGATATTGCTGATTTCTCCACCATACGGACAGTCATACCAGTAGCTACCAACCTTGATTTTCAATCGATCTTCATTTAGACATGCAGTTTCATAACAAACAGGACGATTTATTCCTTCTCCTTTGTTATTATTATTGTTGTTACTGTTACTGTATGTACTACCACCGTTATATGCATTGCTGAGTAAGGTACTATCGAAACAACGACTGCTCAATCCATGCTTTCCACCTGCATAGAAAAATGAGTTGGAACTCGATGGACTGGTGCAGTAGTGTGATCGATCTTGGTCGTGCACACCCTCGACGTACGGACAATAGTCAGAGAGTTCATCGCCAGCAAATCCATTCTGTAGGTAGTTGAAACGCACCGGAATATTATCGGTGGCACGGCTATTACACAATCCAATTGCCATTCTGTCGTAGGTGCATTGCGGTGCGAATGAAAATTTACAAAACATCTTGTCGCTCTTCCACCGATTACACGGTTGATTCACGAAATTACATCCCAATTTGTATCCCCATATCAACGGCTCGGCAAAGCTGTAGTTGACCCGATAGAATCCAGTGTCCTCAAAGAAAGCCAGTGTCAGTCCCGATAGCACTGGATTCGTCGAGGTCTGACCAGTCATATATTCATTATTGAATATTCTTCGTTCCCAATGCGACATTGCCGTTCCCAAGTCACCGCCATCCTCTAGTTCCGCTCCACCCAGATCATTGCATCCGAAATGATGTCGAACGAAACTGGTTACTCTTGGCGTATTGACGCGTGTCGCCTCTACGCCATGTCCGTTGACACCGGTTGTCTTTACAAATTTCTCGGTCATATTTAGCCGATGCATTGTATCATTTCCGAATCCGAGGACGTGTGTCATCTCGTGGAGAACCAGTCCGATTTGCGATGGAATGGCTGCTTCCGTTGTTTCTATCGATCCGGGGTTGAAGTTGAGTTGACCTATGAACGGCCGATAGTCGTCGAGATGCTCGCAGATCATTCCGAACGCCAGTACATTCTTCTGAAGAATGGGACGAGCTGTTATCAGAAGGAGGAGATCGGCATCGACACCACTATATTGGAGTTGTGGATTGGTGGGTATAGGACAATCGAAACACTGTCCTGCATATCGAATTGGATATTGCAGTGAGTCGACTCTCAGAGCATTCTGAAGCACCGATATCGATGACTCGAGAATGTTGGTGAGGTGCAATCGTTTGGCGTCGCTCAAGATATCGTTTTCCACACAGGTGTAATCAGTTCCTGCCACCTTGATTCTATCGCCTATATTCTTACAACTATTCTCACTATCGTTATCCAACAATAGATTATCGGTGAATAGTTTTATTCTTATTGACTTGAAATTATTTTCATTATTATTATTATTTTCAGATGAATATGAATTTCCATCAATATTATTATTATTTCCTAATATTTTATATTCATCACTATTTTGTGTATAATAATCTGGTGATAATCCTCTTAGTTTTATATTACTGTGACTACTTCGGTGTGTGTGGCGGTGACCATAATTATTCTTTTGATTATTACTATTTCTTTTGTTGAGTTCATCAAAAATACATCTAAATTTGCCACCGACCTGGTGGGGATTAGTTTGTGCTATAATTATTGTTATTTTTATTAGAATCAGTTGAAATAAAAACAACTTCACAATTGTTGTTTTCATAATTATTAATATCTGAAATAAATAAATATAAATAAGGATGATTATTTTTAGTTATTTATAAGTAAAATTTATTTATAAAAAAATAAAAATAATTATCATTATATATGTTATTTTAAAATTGAATAAAAATGGGACAACAACAACAATTAAGTATTGGACTGACTAGAATATCTTTACGATAATATTTTATTTTAAAGAATTAAAATTAGAATTGTTTAATATGAATTGAATGAATGATTGATTGATTGATTTGATTGATTTGAATGAATCAATTTTTAATAGATCTGTTCATGTTGTTGTCAACAATCATAAAAAAAAAGTCATATTTTTTAATTAAATAAGAAAGTAATCATACTTTTGATACGTCTGTCTTTTACAACAACTATTTATTTAATTAGATTTATTCTTTTATTATCTATCTTATCTACACACACACACAACACACAACATATACACACAACCCAAGATTGAGACATAGAATAGGATTGTGTACAAAATATTTATGTATTGATAGTGGATAAATAGCTGTAGCTAAAATGTTTGATCAAAAACACACTTTTTTTTTTTTTACTTTTTTTGACTGTTGATTATTTGATTTAATTTTTATTTTTGCGGATTTATTATTTAATTTGGAATGATTGACCATCAAAAATCAAATAAACAACAATCAAAAAAAGTAAAAAAAAATAAAATAAAACAATGCGCAGAAAACACATAATATTGCAACATGCAGTCATATAAAACAAATAATAATAAACAGACTTTGATGGTTTTTGTCAAGTCAATCAATTCATTCATTTTTATTGCTTTTTAGTTTTACACTAATAATAGTGTGTTGTAGCTGTTGTTGTTGTTACACAGTGTTAACAAAAACCATTTTATTTTATTTGGTTGGCTTGGTGTAAAACAAATAATAAACCAACACATGCCACTCAGCTCACACACTTCCTCAAATTCACACACCTAGTATAGTTGTGTGAAATAATTATATGATTGAGATTTTAACCACTACAAATCAGTGCCCACCTCACATTAACTCCACTTCAACTAAATAATTGTGCTCTTTTTTTTAATTAAAACATTTATTTATAAATGCAATCAACTGGTTTTATATATAAAAATTGCAAATGAGAAACAATTAAAAAAGTATTAAAATCTATCAATCAATACAACCAAAAGAGAAGAGAGAAAATCATAAAGATAAAGGTGTTTCAAAGGTTGGTTCTTGTTACTTTTACTTTCTTATTTATTTGGTTAACTATTTAAACCTTTATTTTTGTTTTTTTCAAGTATAATATATATGTATTTTAAGAATGTATAGAGATAGAAGTAGTAGTAGTAGTTGTAGTAGTATATTTCAATTTTTTCTTATTTATTCAATACTAGTATTTTTTTTGTCTGTAAATAGTGATGCTGTAGTTGTTGGATCACCCGTTGTAGTCGATGGTTACTCTCAAGATGGTAATACAATCTATGTTAGAGGAAAGTTTGAAATTCTCTATCACGAGAGTATAGAATTGCACATTGGCAATCATACTTTGAATCCCAATGAAGTTAGTTCCTTCAGTTTGGAATTCGATTTGCAATCGCTGCCGACCAGTGGCGACGACGCAATCGTTTCAACCACCTACTTGAATTGCTCAGTTGTTTTTCAACAAAACACAACATCTAATCTATTCAATATTACAGTTGCACCTTACTTGGCAGATGTTATTGGCTCACCAAAGACAGAGGGTGGTATCATCACATTGATGGGAAATTTCTTGCTTGGACCAGATCCAAAACACGATCAATATAACATTACAATTGGAACATCTTTCAGTTGCTCCAACGTCAAAGTGATTGATAATACACAACTAGAGTGTTTGGCATCGCCAGGCTACGGAGCAACACAACCCGTAAATCTATTCCTAAACAATGTAGAAACCAATTCCCAATTATTTTTAAATTATCAAAGTAAGTAGCGCTAAAAACTAATAATAATATTGTAATGAAAGGAATTGGAAATGTTTATATTAATTAATGTTTATTTAATATTGCTATTTCAAGAACCAACTATAGAAACAATTACAAAATTAAATTATAATGGTGGAAATGTTACGATTGATGGTGAGAATTTCCATCCGACAATGGAAATATTTTTTGTGTTCCAAAAGTGTAAGAATCTTGTGGTTACAGATTATAAAAGAGCCGTTTGTTTTGTATCAAAGGTACCGAGCAAGGTTCAAGATCCTGCCTATGTAATGGTGACTGTTGGTGATCAATCATTTTCAACTATCTATCATTTCGACGATTCAGGAAAAGGAATGGCACCGGACACCATAATCTATCTTACATTTGGAATCATTTTGGGAGTGTTTATTATATGTGCTATCATTGCAATCGTTTATATTTATTTATCATATCGAAAAACAGAGCAGCTCTACAAAGATGCCACTCATAAATACTTTAGTTTAGAATCGTACGATCCCAATCAATCAATGATAGAGGAAGATGAAGATAATGTATTTACAATACAATAATAATAATATTAATAATAAAATATTTATATATTTATATTAGTTAAATTTATTTTATTGTAACCTTTTTTTTTTTTGTTTTAATTATTAGATTGCAATAGTAATTTTTAGAATCGTGAGATCAAATAAATCAATGTTTGAAGATGAAGTTATTGTAACATTACAATTATTAAATATGTATAAATTATAGTTTGTTTTACTTTATTGAACCTTTTTTGTTTTTAGTTGTTTAGTTGCTGCGAGTTTAGACATTGTTGGTATTGACTTGAGTTCTTTATGACTATCGATTAGTGTGGATTTGGAGGATGATGATGATTTTGTTGATTGTCCAAGATTTTCAATTTCAATATTATTTACAATAGAGCCTGAATCTTCTTCTACATCCTGTCCTTGTTCCAATGACTTTATATGATTTGTGGTACCAGTTAACTTCTTTGAGAGTAGTTTAAAAAGTCCGAAACCTATTAAATAGGACCAATAGAAGTTCAATGGTTGCAATATCATAAATGGACCAATCCAAATCCATCTGAGGAAGAAATTGGGAATGGCTTCCACAACTCTATGCCATTCTGTTGAGAGATCCCTAACGATCCATGCAGTATATACAAAGCATCTAATTGTGATAAATGTTACAGATAGCAGTAAGCCATTGATTAAATACAAAATGTTTCGGTCTTTTTGGTGATGTACAAGAACCATCTAATATTGACAAATGGTGTACTTAATTCAATGATTAAACTAACATATAAATAATAATGGAATAATCCAAATTTCTATTTTAGTCAATTGATACCAAAAGTATTTGTATTATTAGTAATGTTATTATAATATTCATTATGATTGTAATATAATTTATTACTTACATAACTGAAATATAAATTATACATTCCAATTAAGTGGTGAATAAACATCAATCTTGTATATAGAGGGTTGGGATAAACAAACATTAAAAGAGTATCATATAAAAAGTAGGCAAAGATGGCTTGGAATAAGTACATGGGATCACCAGTGGTACCTAGGAAAGGTTCTGTTACATAAATATTAGGTATTTCATCGAAAAACATTACTTTATAGGTGACTATTGTTGCAATGGTCGAATTTATAGTTGAATTAATTCTAAATTATCATTTACAAATATATTTAATTCTATTAGACCAAGAGTTCTACTAAATTAGATAGATCAAAATATATAAATATCAAGATACAAACCTTACATTCCATTCTAATTTATCCGCTTTTGATAGCTTTGGATAGCTAGAGGAATACAATGGTCCTATTATATCATAGAGATAGAATAAAATAAGGTAACTCGATGTTACTGATAATACAAAATAATTGATTTCTATCATTCTTTACTTAATATTATTATTAAAATTAATAATAATAACAAAAATAAGTAGTTTGTTTGATAAATATATTACAAATGACAAAAGTAAAATGAAAAGTGTAAAATATATGGTTTGATTTATTATAGCTTATTATTTATTGTTATTAATTAATTATTTATTTAAAAATAATAATAGTTAGAAAGTAATATTCATAATTATTATTTGAAAGGTATAAAAATGAAATAAAAAGAAATAGTTAGAGATACTGATAGATCAATGAGAAAGTATAATAAAAGTGGTTGATTTTTAATATAAAACTTAAGTAAGTGTCTACAAGACAAAAAAATACTTTGATATTTAATAAATGTAATGAAACATAACCACAATCCATATGGTGTGAATAATAAAAAAGAGATAATTATATAAAATAGTTGAGAATTTAGGGTTAAAAATGAACCGGTTTTTTTACACTGTTCTTCACACCTTTTTAAAATGTAATTTTTAAAAATTATTACCTTATTAGTAATGGTTCACTCAAATCTTTAAAAAAGGTTAGAAATTAGTTAATAAAAATGTCAAAATTTGATAAAATAAATTTAAATATATAAAATTGACAAATGATAAATTAAATTTAAAACTTTTTTAAAAATTTAGAATCAATATTTGATTGATGGTTCTAATTACTTATTTATTTTTGTTTTTTTAAAATAGGTTATCTTCATAATAGGATTCAATAAAATTTGAATAAATTTTGATTTTTTTTAAAACTAGCTATGAAATCAAAATATATCAAGATAAGATTCCAAGATTAATTAACTAATTAAATTAAATCAAATAATTAAACTCAAATAATTTTTTCCTGATTATGAAAATCTATGGAATCTCTTGAAGGAGTTGATATCCTCTACTAGATATTATAGCAACTCCCCTTTTCATCTTCCGATTCGATATCTACTGTAGTTTAAAGGCAAAATCACCGCTCCGACTACAGCATGTCCAAAGAAGTAACACATCACCAGTAGTTGACCTATCCAGGAAATCTTATTTTTAACAATTTAATAATTGAAAATGATTTAATCAAGAAATCATTTATTCCAATCCAGAAATAAAAAAATATATATCTCTACTTCATCGAAATCTTCTGTTGAATTAAAAACAGTTCCAATTTTTTTCAGGTGGTAAATCAATCAAAATAGATATAATCTAAACTATACCAATTTATAATAAAATACAAAATATTTAACGTTACTTTTTTTCTGATTATCAACAAATATTTATTTGGAATACAATGATTTTAATACATTTTGTTCTTTATCCTTTTTTTGGTCTACTGATGTGTGTTAATCGTGATAAATATTTGTGTGGGTCGGACAATCTGTTTTAAGAAAAAATCTCATAGTAAAAAATTTTGTTGTGTTTTGGTTGTTCCACACACATATAAAAAATTAACAAAATTTCTTTTTTTGTTTTTAAACCTTATTTTTTTAACTATATAAAGATGATAAAGATAACGATATTATTAGATTGCAATAGAATGATTCATTTCGAGCAATATATTTCGAAATCATCTTAATTTGATTTACAAGAAAATATACTAAAACCAAACTTTTTTTTTAATGATAATAATTATAGATCTTATTTTAATTATATGAGTATCTATCGTACGAAGAAAATATTATTAGAATTTCTAACAAGTTTGATTTTAAAAAATAACAAACAAATACATAATAACAAATAAATAATAAAATAAAAGATAAATAAATAAATATTATGTCAAACAATAAAAAGAATCATGGTCATAAGAAGAAAAAAAATGAAACTGATTTATATGATGAAAATAATAATAATAATGTTGAATTGGATGATATAGGATCACGTGGTCGTTCGATGTCAGTCAATGAACTACCAACCAATAGTGCATACAATAAGATGGACTATCGAAATACGATTGGAACTTCCGATCTACGGAGAATCAGAGATCAAACGCTGAGGGAGAGAGGCGGTAAGCCAAAGAAGAACATAAAGTCGCTCGATTTCAATATGGTGCATGCAAAAGGTGCCAACTTTCCGGGGGCACTCATCAAGTATCCACAGTTGAAAGACACACGCTATCAAGGCAAGGTGACGCAACACACCAGACTGTTTCGATCGTGGAGCGAATACGTCAATATCTGGATGGATTGGGGACAGCTCAAGACGTGGCTGCTCTACAAGGAGGCATTGATAGAGTTTGTTGGTACGATGCTCCTGGTGTTTCTGGCGTTGTCGATCATCTTAACAATGACCAACTACTTTATGTTCTCAGTGGATTACAACCCGACCAACCAGATTCAACTGCCAAACTCTAATCTCGTTGTAACTTGGCGAGTTCCCATATCGATTGGACTGTTACATACTTTTATGATTGCTCTGCTCATTCTAACTTGTGCGCCGGCAAGTGGAGCACATCTAAATCCAACCATTACACTTACAACATTATTATGTGGTTATACACCTCGTATGTTTATATTATTGTTCTTCTCCTTTGTTAATTACTTATAATTTATAATGTATAGTTAGTAAAAGCTTAGTATATTTCATTGCTCAGTTTGCAGGTGGAATTGTAGGTGCAGGATTACTTAGAGGAATAGTTCCACCTATCATTGAGAATAGGACACATTTGGCAGCATGTGATTTCGCATACGATATAACAATAGGAAGAGCATTGTGTGCAGAGTTTATCCTTTCGTTTGTCAATATATTTGTTACGTTTTTCACAGCATTGGATCCACGTCAATATCCCGTAATTGGTCCAGTGGTATCGGCATTCCTCATCAGTGGTACAGTAGGATTGACTCAGATTCTTGCTGGTGGATATGCTTATACATATAGCGGGCCTGGTTATAACATGAGTAAATAACGTTCATATTGAACAACAACTTTTGAATCCCAATCAAATCTAGTTAATTGCTAACTGTTTAATTTTTTTATAATATTTAGGTAGATGTCTTGGACCAGCGGTAATTAGTGGATATTGGCATCGTAAGAATCAGATTATACTTTATCTATTGTTCGTTTCGAATTTTAATTAACTTTATTTTATCTATATCTTTATTATTATTAGGTCTATGGGTATTCTTTGTAGCGCAGATATTAGCATCAATTTTTGTAGCAGTTATATTACTTTTCAATCCACCCTTTAAAACGATATCAAATAAAGGCGAGAGTGAGGAACTTGATGATGTTTGGGAATGTAAGATTACTACACTAGATTAGAATGATGATGATAGACAGGAACTAACTTTCTTTTTATTTCAAATTAGCTGGACCGTATGGTACAAAGATTCATATACATAAAAAGAATCATATTGACCAAACTGAATATGTTTGATGTCAACGATTATTATCATTCCCAAAAAATATCAATAAAAAGGCGCGTCGTCATTTTTCACTTTTTTTGGTCATCTCATCAAACGGATTTTTTGATATTAATTTTTTAATTTATTTTTATTTTTATTCGCTTTAGATTGAAAAACCAACCACACCCTAATCCACCTCCACCAGGGATCCTAAACACGCCATAAACAATCTTTTGTGTTTCAAAAGAAAAACAAAAAACATATATTCTATAGATTTATACTTTTAGAATTCTGGTTATATATAATATTTATTTGTATTTATTGTTATAATATTTTATTTTCATTTCATTTTATTTTTGTATTAAATTATTGTTATTATTATTATTTTATAAATGCCTGATATTGGACCATTCGATTTTGGATCTGTTGAACCAGATGAATTGGATAAGGATACAGAGAGATTGAGACACATTCTTTTGGAGAGTGTCAAAGTTTTGGAGAAAGATGGTGATCGACTCATCAATCTGGTCGAGTCAATCTTGTTGAAGGATCAACCGAGCGAGAGAGATCCAGTGTCAATGGAGCAATACAAACAAAAGATATCGTCACTCAGCAATGCCGATGCACTCTCAATCTCTAGAATATTGAGTCAGTGTCTGAACCTCGCTAACGTCGCAGAACAACACCACCTCGTTCGCTCCGTACTCAAAGCCAACCTCGCCGGTGAAGATCTCATGTACTCTTGTGAACATACCTTGAAATCATTAATTGATGAAGGTATTTCACCAGATACCATTTACAGTAAGTAATAGTAGTAATTACAAACAACCACAAGTTTAAACTTTAATTTATTAACTAAATCTGTTTTTTTTCAATCTTTTTCTAAATTATTAGATGCAATTTGTGAACAATCTATTGAATTGGTATTGACTGCACATCCAACACAGATGATGAGAAGAACTCTTATTGCAAAGAATAATGCAATTGGAAATGCATTATCAGAGTATGTCTAAATATAATAATATTTAATAACAGTTTTTCAGAAGATATTAACATTTTGTTTTTGTGAAAATTTTCAAAAGGTTGGAAAAACAATTAACTGATTATGAAAGATTCGAGTGGGAAGAAGAGTTGAATAGAGAGGTGAAAGCTACTTGGTTGACAGATGAAATTAGACGTAAGAAACCAACTCCAGAGGAAGAAGCTCAAGGAGGTTGGAGTATTTTGGAACAGAATCTTTGGCATACTCTACCAAGATTCTTTAGGATTTTGGATCGTACCGTTGAAAAGTACACTGGTCGTTCGCTGCCTTTGGGATTCACCAATATCCGTTTCGGAAGTTGGTGTGGTGGTGATCGTGATGGTAATGACAATGTCACTGCCGATGTTACAAGACAGGTTTGCTATTTCTCACGTTGGATCGCTGCCACCTTGTTTTACCGTGAGATTGACGCATTGCTTTTCGAGCTGTCGATGGTGAAGAAGACCGATTCAATGGCGGACGCTGCTCTCGCCGCCAACGAACGTCGACAAAGCAACAAACCAAAGTCAATCTTGACTCTCTACAAGGAGTTCAGAGAGGGTATTCCAGAGAAGGAAGCCTATCGTATTGTACTGGCCGAAGTTAGAGACAAGATGTTGTTGACCAAGAAGAAATACGAGGATTTAATCTCTGGTCAAACACCATGTCCCGACGATGTTTGCTATGAAACAGCGGAGGAGGTGATTGCTCCGTTGAAGATGTGTTACGATTCGTTGGTTGCAATCGGTGGAAAGGCAATTGCTGACGGTCGTCTTCTCGATATCATTCGTCGGTTGAATTGTTTCGGATTGAATCTTTCCAAGTTGGATATTAGACAAGAGTCGAGCAGACATTCAGAGACATTGGATGCAATTACCACCTATCTAGGTATTGGTTCTTACAACGCTTGGAGTGAGGAGCAAAGAGTAGAGTTCTTGTTGAAGGAACTCGAGTCGAAACGTCCATTGATTCCAGTGGACTTTCCTTGTAACCCAAGAGTTCAGGAAGTGATCAACACTTTCCGTATGGCCGCTGAACTTCCAAAGGATTCACTAGGTGCATACGTTATTAGCATGTGTCAGAAACCATCGGATATCTTGGCAGTTGAACTTCTACAAAAGGTAGTTGGAAACAAACATCCACAGAGAGTGGTTCCACTGTTTGAGATGATCGATGATTTGGTGAGAGCACCTACCACCATGGAGAGTCTATTTAATATTCCATGGTATAAGAAGAGAATCAATGGAAGTCAGGAGATTATGTTGGGATATAGTGATTCCGCAAAGGATGCCGGTCGTCTATGTTCTGCCTGGTCACTATATAAGGCGCAAGAGATATTAACTAAATTGAGCGAGAAGCACGGGGTAAAGTGTAATCTGTTTCATGGTAGAGGTGGAACCGTGGGACGTGGGGGTAGTCCGACTTATCTCGCTATCCAATCGCAACCTGGTGGATCAATCAACGGAAGGTAAATATATGTATTTTTATTAGTTTCAAAATTATAGTACTAACACTAATCACATAATTAATTTCCAAATGAAGACTCAGAGTCACTGAACAAGGTGAAATGATTACTGCGCATTACGGACAGCCCGGAATGGCTCTGAGAACCATCGAAGTGTATACAACTGCCACTCTGAAACAAACATTACTTCCACCACCCGCTCCACTCGACAAATGGAGAGAGGTAAATATTCAATAATCATTTTTAAATTATCACTATCCATATTGATATTAACTCGTTATTTTTGATACTATTATTATAAAGATTATGGATTTTCTAGCGGATGTCTCCAGCAAGAAATACCGTTCCGTTGTCAGGGACGATCCAAACTTTGTTCGCTACTTCCGCGCGTCGACTCCCGAGCGTGAATTGACACATCTCAACATTGGAAGTCGTCCCGCCAAGAGAAATGTTCTGAATCCAACAATCGAATCGCTCCGTGCCATCCCTTGGATATTCTCATTCACCCAGACCCGTTTGATTCTTCCCGCTTGGCTTGGTGTATGCGATGCTTTCAAAGAAGCGATAAACAAAGGTTGGCAACAGGATCTCGTCGATATGTACAAGAACTGGCCATTCTTCTCGACCACCGTCGATCTCATTGAGATGGTTCTCATGAAGACCGACCCTCTCATTGCACTGCGATACAACGACTTGCTCGTTCCATTCGAGCTGCAATCCAAAGGAAAAGAACTGATCGATCTCCTCAACGAAACAGTAAACTCAGTACTCTCGCTCACCAGCCATGAAACTCTACAACAGGAGAACAAACTACTCCAACATTTCGTATCGATTCGTCGTGCCTACATGGATCCAATCAACTACATCCAAGCAGAGATCCTCAGAAGACTGAGATCGCAACATGTCGATGCGATGGATCCAATTTTAATTGATATTCTCATTATCACAATCAATGGAATTGCAGCTGGTATGAGAAATACCGGTTAATCATTCAACAAAAAATATAATAATTTAATATTATTTCTTAAAAATTGGTAATAATTTTCCTTTTTTTTTAAACCAAATGAAAATATTTAAATAAAATTTTATATTCTTCCAATGAGAAATTATAAGAATCAGTTAATGCCATTCCTTGATATTGGAATTTGTCTAGACAAATCAAAAGTCTTCTGCTTGGTCCAAAAAAAGAAATAATTGTTAAATTTTTTTCAAACGATGTATAATGTTAGCATACGAAAAAGCAACTTTGACAAGAAAGTGAGTAAATATATGAATAAATATAATATATATGAATATAAATATAAATATAAATAAATATAACACTGAATATATTTATAGTTAAAATATTAACAATCATCATCATGAAAACAACAACAATTATAATATCTATAGTTGTCAATAGTGTACCTGCTTTCCAGTGGTATTCTTTGGTAACCAATCTTTTATTACATGTGTCTGAAGTTGTTATTAAATTTAAAACTTTACTTTTATTACCAGACCTCTCTGATAATTTACTATAGTCCTTATAACGATTACTCTTGACTGGTTTAGTGTTAACTGATTTTACTGAATTCATATCTTGACAATAATTAAAAAGGTTCACGTTTCTCAGCTGCTCTTCTCCTATAGAATTCTCTGAATGATGATGATGGTCTTTTTTGTATACAACAACAATCTTTCTTTAACAAATCTAATACCTATAAATAAATAATTTAACAAGTCAGTTTATTAAAGTTGTTTAAAAGTGAAAAAATAAAATAAATCTATACCTTTATAAATATTACATCCACTATCCTTTTTAGCCAATCTATGATTACATGTGCTTGTTTATATGTTTATTTTACTTTTTAGTTGAGCAATAGAACTAATTCTGTTATTGAACTCAAACTTTGTAATTGTTTCTGTTATTGAAATGCATGCTAATCGGTCATTGTCCGGTATTTAACCTTTATTTACTAATTTACTACATCTCGTATATTAATATCTTGGTGATAAATATTCAAATAATAATTAAATTATAACTATATTTTAAAAGAATGAATTAAGATGTCTGTTTTCTTTTGTTTTGATTGCAAAAAAAAAACCTAACCAAAAAATAATTAAAAAAATATTATTTCAATATTTTTTTTGAAAAACTTAGTTTTCATATGATCCAAACACAAAGTTTGGAAGAATTATAAAAATATCCCGATTTAGAATGTTTGCTAAATATATTAGTATGATCATACCAATCATATTAGATATTCTTTTTTTTTTCTTGATTCAATTCTTTGTAAAAAACTTTTGGAATTAAGTTTTCAACCTTTCTTTTTTAATACGGAGAGAATTTGCCTCATTACAACTAAACTATGCTTTTTTGTTTTGATCAAAACCAAATTTTTTCATTCTAATTTTTTTACTTTACAACCTTCAAATTTAAAAACAAATACAATCTTCAAATTTATATATTAGTTATTATTTCTTATATTTTTAAAATATTATATCTATTCTTTTTATTCTTTCTCTATTCTTTATATTCTTTATCTATTTATCTATTATTTATCTTTTTATCTATTGTTTAATATTTATTTATCTATTCTTATTTATCTATTCTTTATCTATTTATCTATTCTATATCTATTTATCTATTTATTATTTATCTATCTCACACATTTCTATAGGTCCTTTTAAGGTCAAAGATGTCCTAAAGGATGAATTCTTTACAACTATTTCTTCTACTCTATCAGAGATCAAAGAAGATCTTTAGTACAAATTAATGATTTCCTTCATAAATTTATAAAAAATAATCAAGATACTTTCACAAAAAATTTTGAAATTGTTAATAAATTTAAAAATGAAGATGTTTTGTTAAATTTAGAAAAAACAACTACTCACCTCACTATATCATATAAAAGTATATCGTATATTTATAAGCGAATAATTGGTAGCGAAGTTCTAGAATCCAATCATATGGGAGAAGTTTGGAAATTGCTTCAATTTCAACCTATAAATATTCATGAGATAACGAATATAATTTCTGAAGATACAAAGGTATGTATAAAAAGTTTGTTTTATTTAAAAAAAATTCTCAGTTTATTTATATTTATTTTTAATAGAAAAAAGATTTTAGAATTATTTGTATCTTTCAAAGATGAATTCGATTTAAAATCGAAATATTTTGATGAAGTACCTAAACAAGTTGCAACCAACTAGTATAATTTTCTCTACTCCCAGTTACAGTCACATAAGAAACCTGACCAAAGTTATTAATACGTCTATTCAAAAGAATTTGATAAATCTTGAGATCAATTCAAAGATTCAGAATTTATAATAAACTACAATCTGGTAAGTATCAATTTTTTTTAATTTACAATTTTTTTAGTTTTAATCAAAATTCCTAATTTTTTTTACATAGTTTCCCATCTTATTGGACCACCAGGGAAAGAAACTTGTAGATAAGTATAAAATAGATACAACACTCAAACTAGAGGAACGGTTGATAACACTTGTAGGTGATCATAAAAACGGTAAAAGTTACTATTGATTTTAGTGACTTTAAATTTAAAGGTTAGTTTTATGTATATATTTTAAGAGTATTTAATTTTAATTTATTAATATTAATTTTCTTTTCTAAAAATTATACAGTTGCAACTTGTTTAGGTACTTCATTAAGATATTTGGATTTTAAATTGAATTCATCTGTTAACATCTTTGAAAGATACAAATAATTCTAAAATCTTTTTTCTATTAAAAATAAATATAAATAAAGTGAGATTTTTTTTTAAAATAAAACAAACTTTTTATACATACTTTGTATCTTCTTCAGAAATAATATTGGTTATCTCATGAATATTTATAGGTTGAAATTGAAGCAATTTCCAAACTTCTCCCATATAATTAGATTCTTTAACTTCGCTATGTTCAAGAAAAGTCAGATGTCAAACGAAAAGAAGTGTATAAGCCGCCAAAGTCAAAGCTCCTCGGGATGATCCTAATTCTTATGTTATCAAATACTATTTGGATGGAGAGACAAAATATCACATCAACTGTGATTTCAATGCCTGTTTGAACATGGTTACTTTTGCCGAAGCATATTTAAAAGGTGAAGCCCGTCCAACTTTATTGTGTCGATTCAAAAAGGACAACCCGGAGGATGATTGAATCAATCTCCTCGAAATGAAATGGTTTCATCGAAAGATTACACACTAAGTTCATAGTTTTCACAAAAAAAAACAGAAAAAAATGAAAGAAGACTTTTGTAGATTAAGTTCATTAGAATTCATCAGAGTTTGTCTATAGATAACCTTTCTCTCTGTTTGTCGATTGATAAATGATATCTTTTTCTTCTTATTTACATCTTTATCTATTAATATCTACTACAATTCCTCATTCTTGTAATTGAAGTTGTTGTCTTTTTATTTACTTTGTATAACAATTACAAGTTTCTTTAGTATTGCTGTTGTTGTTATTATTATTGTTTAATAAAAATAGTAATTTATTTCTTTGTATCTTTGTTGAGTGTCTTGTGTGCTATTCGTAGTCTTATGAAGCAATCTTAAATGTAAGTTGACCTGGGTCTAACTCTTCAGCAACATCTTTCAAAACGTTTATAAGACGACCGAATTGATTCTGTTTATCTTGATTCATATGTGTGAATATAATCTCTAGAGGAGCATCAGCACAATCTCTTAAAATATCGACAAGAGCGTCCAAGTTTCTACCAAAATAACTGGGAACTGTTGTTTTTTCTGCAAGTTGATCATAGAATACGTCAATATTATCTATTTTTCTAAAGTCAAATTTAGCAATCTTTGTCATTTTTATATATTTATTATTATTATTACTATATTAACTGTTAATATTACGATATAATAACTTAAAATGAATTAATAAATTTTAGAATTTTTGAATATATGTTATTTTATTATGATACAACCACCTTCAGATCCATCTGATTGATGACATAAAAATCAAAGAACAATTTGGATTAAAATAAAAAATCAAACATTTTTTTGATGATCTTATCTACAGAGATAAAACAACTTCATAAAGAAAAGCTGTGTCGTGTGCTGTGTACTAAATGTTAAAGTTTGATATCAAAAGCCCAACGGTATTAATACTAATAATGGGTGAAATTGTAAACACTGTGGTCTACTTTTAATTTATATCAAAAAAAATACGAATAACAACAGATTTTTATGTTTCAAACAATATCATTTCTCAAAATATATCTATAGTTTGATATTTATAAAAATCAATCAGAATTATTAGAATCATAATAATACTAAAGAAAATCAAAATAATTATCAAGATCACAAATATATTTATTAAGATTTAATCATTTAGATACACTCCGAATTATTCGTAAAATTAGCATCCTCATATTAACCACACATTAATTTTTCAAATTTTAATTTTTACATATAAAAAAAAAAAAAGGTTGCTCACCAAATTTTTACAATGATCAATATCACAATTTTCAAAAATCAGAAGGTTTGCACTTTCATTTTTGCAAAAATAGCTGTTTTTCACTTTTTTTTTTTTGATGATCATTTCTTTTTAATACTGCTATTAGAATATGCAATTAATAGTTAATAAATTTATTTAAATAAGAAAAATCAATAAACAATAATTTTATATTAGATAATTTATATAGATTTTATTATTGGGTAAATATCTTGTAAAAAATATTCCATTGTGAATGGTTCTACTCTTAAAAACTCATTTCTCTTTCTTTCTTTACTGATTTGTATACCTGTGGAATTAAGAATATTATTTAAATCATAATTATTTGTACCTTCACATGCTACTTCTATCGCAGTCACCTTTCTTTTTCTTGTATTAGATTGTTCAGTACCTTTTATTATTTCACCTTTATAGTAATTTTTTGTTGTTTTATCAAACACCAAAACATCCAATCTATCTTTTATGTTATTGACTGTGAATTCTTTATCCTCATCTATTGTTACTAAGTTGTGACCTATTAATGTTTCTAAACCTTCATTTCCTTGCTTAAACTTAATAGTATAACACCATTCGTTGTTTTCATTGCTGTATTCAATGGTTTTGACAGTAGCAGGCCACCATGTCCCAAAGTCTCTTCCATTGACCGCTTTTCCATAAACACTCTCACCTACAGAGAAGGCAGGAATAGGCAAAAGATTTTCGTTAATTAATGGTTGTTGGTTCGCGAAAGTTGAAACTCTAGTTGTAGCAGTAGTAGTAGTAACAGAGGCAGTGGTAGTAGCAGCAGCAGTGGTCGTAGTAGTGGTAGCAACCGCATTCGTAATGCTTGGATCATTCATTAGGTTTGGCTCATCATGCACCCATCAAGAGATATATATCTTAAGTGAAATGTTTTGTGGCACTTGGCTGCCTACCGGAAACTCTATGTTAAACGCCAACTTTAGTAGATCTTTAAGACTGATGTACGAACGCTTTCCTTCTTTTATGTATTATTATAAAGGTAATGAACATACTAAAGAGAATATTTGTTAATAATATTAACTTATCCTGTTGCATTTTCTTTACTTTTGCTAATGAATAATTCCTCGATAGTTTAAAGGTTTGGCGCAGATGAGACCACCAGCCTCTGGAATCAGTAACTCATCTTTCAATTGTGCCAGCTTTGCAATTGGAATATCATCTCTTGCGTTTCGCATTTCCTCTAACTCAATACATGGTAAGCATCCAGATGAAATACCACAATTAGAATGGTAGTCATGTTTTGACAAATTTGATTCACTATATTTCTTTCCACTGGTACAGCTGCGATGTCTACAAACTGATACTTTGGTTGTTGCCGTGTTGGAACAGTAATCACAAGATTGTTGGCAGGGTTGCTTGTGATCTTTCTTATAATGTCTTGATCTACTGGAAGAGTGGTTATATTGGAGTCCACAATTAGCATGCACACATACTACTACACCTATCAATAATAAGTATATAAAAATTTTTATATATCTATAATATAATTTATAGAGAATCATTTTCTATATATTATTTATAAATATTATTAAAAAAATAGCTAAAAAAGCTAAAATTAAGAATTTCACTGTGGAGAGAGGTCACTATACGCTCTCTTTTGTGTGATTAGCTTTTATTTTTATTTTTTTATTTTTTTTTTGGTGGGTTTAATGTGTGATTGTTATTTAATTTGAATTTTTTTTTATTTTTCGGGGATGCTAAAAGTACGAGTTAATCAGAGTGTACCTCGCTTGGAAGTTAGAAAGGAAATTGTAGTAGAGAAGCAGTAACACCGAAGAAGAGTAAGATGAGAATCTTGAGTCACGGATGACAATAGTAGATTGAGAATAAGAAATGAAAGTCATTGTATACGAGGTTACAGTGATCAAATTGAAGAAAGTGATTAGCTCCTATTAACTAAATTGAGCGAGAAGAACGGGGTAAAGTGTAATCTCTTTCATGGAAGAGGTTAAAAGGGGTCAAATTGACTCTCGCTCTAAAGTAAAGTAACGTTATTCATTATCTATGTATATTGTTTTTTTTATTTATTAAAAACCTGGTGAGTCAATTAGCGGAAGGTAAAATAGATATACAAGGTAAATATATGTATATGTATATTTATTAGTTTCAAAGTTATAGTATTAACAACACTAATCACATAATTAATTTCCAAATGAAGACTCAGAGTCACTGAACAAGGTGAAATGATTACTGCGCATTACAGACAGCCCGGAATGGCTCTGAGAACCATCGAAGTGTATACAACTGCCACTCTGAAACAAACATTCCACTAAGTTGCAATCCAAGGGAAAGAACTGTAACGGTACCGGTTTTCAATAATATTTAAATTAAACAAAATAAATAATTTAACAACGTTTATAGTATATTATTATTATTTCTTAAATTGTTTTAAAAATTGGAAATAAACATAATTCAATCCATATTTCATATCGAACCAATAGTTGATTGCAATTGTTTTGCCTTCGTCGTCACCACTCTGTGCAACTCTATGATAGTATAATGAAGGTAAATAGAGGATCTCACCTTCGTGTACCTCGACATGCAATGGGTGAGCACGATCGATCTGTGGGAATCGATCTCTATTCAACTCATAAGGCAATGTAGGATCGACTGGTATCCATGGAATACTCGTAGGTGGACTATCCATCTCCACAACAAGTTCACCATTGCCACCATTAGGTTGTTTTTCAACATAGGTTGCAGAGGGGAACTCTGTCTCATAGAGAAACGGATAATCCAATGGTGGAAGTAATGTAAATATCTTTGTACCTCTAACTACACAATATATATTCTCTTTTTTTTTTTTTTTTTTTGTGAAAGAATTAATAACTCATATTCATGAACCAAAATCATTTGGTTTTGTTGTAATCATATCATACCATATGGATCTTTATGTAAAGACGAAACAGAACGATTTTCACCACACCAAAAATTAACAGCATCAGGATCCATTCCGAATGCTTCTTTTGCAAAGTCTATTGCTAGATGATTGATATCGGACCAAAGATTCTCAAACTCCAAATCGAAACTGCCATTTTGATATTGAATATAATATATATTATTTTTATCTTGTTCCTACAATTCATAAAGAAGTATATATTCTTATGTTAAATCGTTTGGGTTTTTGAGTTGCCTTTTCTAATTAAACCTTGCTTACTTACCTTTACATTCATGAAATCTTGAAACTTTAACTTCTTTTCGAGAGGTTTTACAAAACATTGAGTTCCATCGACATCTTTTACAGCATCACCAAGACCATCTGGTGTTATTGCAACTGTAACTTCTACATCCTTCATCTTCTCACATAGATATTGATTTGTCCATAATTTCAATGCTCTCCAATCATCAATTGCACCTACATATTAAAATAATAATAAAGTAAGTAAATAAGTATCTAACTAAATCTTTTTTTTTTTTTGTTAATCTATTTACCTTTAATTATAACAGGTCTATTCTGTGATACGTAATCTCTATAAAATTGTAAAGGTGTAGGTTTCTCTATTCTTTCAATTTCTTTTACTATATAAAAATCTATACACATATATATATATATTATGTTAATAACATATAATATTAATTAACATCTAAGATCTATTTTAAATATATCTATATTTTTTATACCATTTGCTTCTTCCGACAAAATAGATAATTCGTCGTCATATTTAGACTGTGTTGATGTCATAATTATTGACAAATAATCTATTTTTTTATTTTTTTTTTAATCAGTCGAATGATTGATTATTAAAAAAAAAAAGATTTAAAATCTTATTTTATTTATTTATTTAAAAGTAATAATATAATATTATACTTTATTTAGTTATTTTGTAGTAATATGCTAAGAAATCTAAATAAAACATTATTCCTTCAGAGGAATTTGGTGATTAGATCCTCACAACCATCATCATCATCATCAACTATTAGTCGACATCTCAGCTGCAGCAGTAACAATAATGATAATAATAGTTTTATAAATAAATATAGTGAAAATAGTAAAAGAACATATACAACTTCTACTACTACAACTACAACTCCTACCACCTCAGAGATTACAAGTGAAACTATTCATAAATCGATTAAGGATGACCATATTGTTAAGGAAGGTCCATTGGCGAAATACGATCAGATGATCAAAGACAATAAAATCAGAGTGGACAAACATCAAAGAGAAACTGTTAAACTGCTACAGAATCTATTCGATCAAATTAAAAACTATAACCCAATGCCATCGAATGAATCTGACAATGGAAATCTTTCAAAAGTAAATATACAAATCTCAAATTCTTTAACCATTTAAGTTGTTAATAGACCCCTATTTATTTATTTTCGTTTTCTCAATTAATTAATGAAAAGTGGTTTTCAATGTTGACATCTACAAAACCAACGATTGATCCACACAAGAATGAAATTAAAGGTGTCTATTTGTATGGTGATGTCGGTTGTGGAAAATCATTCCTAATGGATCTATTCTATGATTCCGTACCAATAAATAAAAAGAAAAGAATACATTTCCATCATTTTATGTTGGATGTTCATAAAAGTAAGTTTGTTATAATAATAAATTATCCAGTTGTTATTGTTGTCAATTGACTAATATTGTTGCTGCTGCTGTTGTGGAAAACAAAAACAATAGGAATTCACAAGTGGAGACAAAATAAATCGGAAAATGAAAACGATCCAATTCCACCACTCTCAAAGGAGTTGACTAGCGAAGCATGGTTGTTGTGCTTTGACGAATTTCAAGTCACAGATGTATCGGATGCCATGATCTTGAAACGTCTATTCTCGTGTATGTTTGATAATGGTGCCATTCTCGTAACTACATCCAACAGACAACCAAACGATCTCTACAAGAATGGACTCAATCGTCAGCTGTTCGTTCCATTCATTCATTTCCTAGAGTCAAAATGTTTAGTTTACAATTTAAATTCTGGATTAGATTATAGATTATCTGGAACCAGAACTAAAAAAGTATTTTTAAGGTATGGACCATCAATCTCATAATATCAATATCAATTCTAATTCCATTTTTGTTGACAAAACATACACAGTCCGTTTAACAAGGAGAATGAAATTGAATTTAATAAACTATTTACAGAGTTGACACATGGCGAACCGGTGGAGAGTAAGACTATTGCGATCAATCAATCGAGACAGATCGTGGTGCCAAGATGTGCACGTGGCGTTGCACTCTACAAGTTCAAGGAGTTGTGTGACACTGCTCTGGGAGCAGCCGACTACATTGAATTGTCGCGTAAATTCCACACGGTTTTCATTCAGGAGATTCCATCGATGGATGAAACCACAAAGAACCAAGCGAGACGTTTTATCACACTGGTAGATGTGCTCTACGAACACAAGGTGAAGCTGGTGTGCTACGCCGAGAGTGCACCCAACAAACTGTTCATGTCAAAGGGCGACAGCCTGGACACCACCTCCGCTGAGATAAGACAACTGACAGACGACCTCACACTTACACCCGACCAATTGTCGAGATTCACCGGTGAAGAAGAAAGATTTATGTTTAGTCGTGCGGTGTCGCGTCTCGTTGAAATGCAATCCGACGGATATCTAAGTTCACATCATAATCCTCCAAAATAAATTTTTATTTGATTATCGAATTCTAAAGATATTAATTAACTAATTAATTTCAAAATGAAGACTCAGAGTCACTGAACAAGGTGAAATGATTTCTGCGCATTACAGACAGCCTGGAATGGCTGTGAGAACCATCGAAGTGTATACAACTGCCACTCTGAAACAAACAACAATACTTCTACAATCTTCTCCACTCAACAATCGGATTTTCTATCGTATGTCAAGAAAGTTTAAATAGCACCACTCCAACTTTTGACCGGAAAAAGAAAATTAATATGGGCGGTAACTTAGTTACTGGCAACATTCAAAAATTAGAAAACCAAGATTTTAAAAATATGTTTTATTGTATTTTCTTTATTTGTTATAGATTAATTATTTACATTTTCATTCTCTATTTATTTGGCGGCATTCTGAATGATGGGAATAGATTGTTTTTGAAGCTGTTGATACATTTCAAGCTTAAAAGATACTATGTTCTCAGGTTGTAGTAAATCGTCGAAGGACATCCATTGTACTTGATCAAACTCTTGTTGTTCCGGCTCATTGTCCAACTTTACTCTATCGATATGCTTACTGTTCATATAAAAGAAATACCATACTATCGATTGTCCATGTGTTTTTCTATCATGACTTGTCTCTATTCTTTCATATAGATATTCAATTGGTGATTGTAATCTATCAATGTACTTCAATGAGTAATCACCTGATAACTCTAATCCGACCTCTTCCTTTAACTCTCTCAACACAGCATTGTAATAATCCTCATCTTTCTCTACACCACCTTGAGGAAATTGCCACTATAAAAATAAAATAAAATAGAATATATATCATTCATTCTTACATACATCATGATCTATAACAAAATATCATATCAATCTAACCTAACATAACCTACCTTTCCAACAGCAGCCTTTTTCAAAGATGATCTACGACCTACTAACAAGTTACCTTCTTCATTGAAAACAACAGCACCAACACATTTTCTAAATAATTTTTTATCACCATTATTATTATTCTCCATTTTACTCATCAATATTAATATATTATATTCTTTAATAGCAAGACAAATAAAGGTGTGAACACATGATCTACATTCAATTCTTCAAAATTTATCTAAATTCGTTTTTTGATCATTTTTTTGATAGTGACCAAAAAAGCAAAAAATTAAGTGTGAAAAGAAACAGACTTTATATTTATTTAGTTATTTATACTGATATCTAATCTATCTATATAGAGTAGTAAATATATTCAATAATGTCATTCGAATATCAAGTTGTATTACTTGCAATTGATACTCTCAATGCAAAGTTAAGTCCAATCGATGAAAACCTACCACACTCTATGTTACCTGTGGCCAACAGACCATTATTATCATATCAATTAGAGCTATTAGAAAGAGCCGGATTCAAATGTAATCTATAAGTTTACAATTAGTTATTATATTAAGCATAGAGCTAACATTTATATCTTTATTATTATTATTTTAACTATTAGCTGTATTGATTGTCATTCAGGAGTTTCAACAAACAAAGATTACACCATACGTAACACAAATATATAAGGAAACAGGAAAGATAGAAGTAGAATTCTTTGTTTTGAAAGATCAGAATCAAATCGGAACATGTGAAATACTTTATAGAATAAGAGAAAAGATTAGAGTATGTATTACTTGATGTAGATGAAACAACGTTGGATATATTCCTTTCATTAACACATTGATTGACTGATTGATTATAACAACTTTACAACAACAGACAAACTTTATTGTTATGAATGGTAATTTGATTGCAGATGAAGGATTCATTAGACAGATGGCCGATTTACACAGAAGTAGCGATTCTTCACTCACTATTCTCTTGAACAAGGCAGAGATCAATCCAAAAGAGAAACTCGATGCATCGTTCATCGATTATATCGGTCTCGATGAGAATAACAATCGTGTTCTTCTAATGGAATCTGCAACTGAAATCGAAGAGAAAGTATTAGTATCAAAAAATTTATTGAAATAGTATGTATAATTGCCAATTAATAATCATGATAATAATAATGATGATATTAGTTTATTAATAATTATACACTTTTTTTTGATATTAGTTTCCCAAATATAACATTAAATGTAAACCTTAAAGATACACAATTCTATATATTTTCGAGATGGGTTATCGATTTGATCGTCGAGGATCAAAAGAACAACAAGAATAACCCGATGACCAGTATCAAGAAACAACTGATACCCTACTTGCTGAGCTGTCAGATTCCAGGTCATGGAAGAAACCTGCCGGCATCTGCTATCAACCACAACCAAGACTTGGCACTTTCCATGTCGACCTCCTCCACACCATTCAACCCATCGTACCACATCAACCAACAGACACAAGGCACCATCAAATGCATGAACTACTTGATGAACGGATACTGCATCAATATCAATAACCTACAAACCTTTACACAAGCCAATCGTGATGTAAGTGTTAACAAACGACAATGACAACAATTCTCAAACTATTCAATGAATACTAATACTTGTTTTGTTTAGATTGCATCTGGTAAATCTAGTACTTATAAACCATTGGAAGCACCATTCAAGAACAACTACATCGATACAAAGGCACAGGTTGCACCGACCTCGATCGGTATCAACTGTGTCATCGGTACCGAGACTATCTTGGGTCAAAAGAGTAGCGTCAAGAACTCTATCATCGGTAAACACTGCAAGTTTGGTACAAACGTTAGAATCGATAGCTCTATTATCATGGATTACGTAACCGTTGAAGATCAGTAAGTTTTCAATTCATTCAAACAAAGCAAACATTATCATAATTAATTATCTAACCAATTATTTATTTATCAATCAATCAATCAATCAATTATTAATAGATGTAATATAAGTGGTTCTATCATTGGAAACAATGTTTACATTAAGACTAAATTTGTTAAAGACAGTCAAGTTTCAAGTGGATTCACTGTCACCAAAGATCTTAAAGGTAAACAAGTTGGAAATTCTTCTCTTTAAATTTTTATAATAATAATAAATAAATAAAAATACCTAAAACATATAACATAACCATATTTGAATTGTTCTATCATCACATGAATTGTCATATCCTCAAAATAAAACAAAAAAGTACAACTAACATTTGTATACATTCTATAAAATATGTGTATAATATTTACTTATATTTATTTATAAACAATAAATCTATATAAATACACAATTATAAACAAATAAATCAAAAAAAAAAATAAAAAAATAAAAAAAGAAATAATATTAGGAGTAATCACCAAGCGATTCAAACATAATTATGATTCATTTTTTTTTATTTTCGTTTTTTATTTTTAACATGTTGCATAGTTTGTCATCATTTCATAGTGTGTGATCAGTTAATTAGATTCATTGAAATAGATAAAGTAGTAGATAGATAGTTATTTTAGTTAATGCTTATAGATAGATTCGATAATATAATATAATTATAAAAGATGAATAGAATTTTAGAACTACTAGGATTAGATCATAAACCAAAAACATTTGGAGGAAAAGTTTTAAAAGGATTCCAAATTATAACGATACCTTTATTTTTGTTTGTTTTAGCTGTTAGACCATTTGTAAGTGTTTGCTCGAAAGCAATTTGAATAGTTTAATTCAAATTCAAATTGAAATGGAAATTGAAAAATTAAACTGTTAATTAATCGAATTCCCAAATCTCAAAATATCATGACATCATATTTTAACATATATATATATATATATATTTGTACATATTAATGTGATGAATGTATTTTTAGGCTGATGAGAGAAACCAAAGACTGAAAGAGAACAAACAAAAACAAGAGGAAATGAAACTTGCGAAAAGAGGTAAGAAAAATCAGTAATCTCACAAATCACATAATACAAAACACATACACCGATCACAAGTGTCGAAATCATGATAAATCTCAAAAATATTTCATACCTGTTGATCAAATGATATCAATTTACTGCGTCAAATAACATAGCCCATTAATTAATTTCACCACATTGAACTTTACCTTTTTCACTTTTTGCTATTTACTGATTTTCCATTCTAGGTCAAGAGATTATGGAGAACAGAATCAAAGAAAACCCAGAGTTGCAAAAGGTGTTTGATGATCTGAGGGCTGCCTCATCACAACAAAACAACAATAACAATAATAACAACAAAAAATGAATTAACTAGTTAGAATATTCTGATAAAACATTAATGTATATTTCCAAAGCTCCCCACTAAATAAATAATCTTTGAAAAAAACAACATACCTTAAAATTAGGATGAAAATTATTTTTCTTCCTATTTTGTGGTTTATTTTATTTTTTGATCAAAAAATATCTGTTGAGCGGGTGGGTTTGTGGAGTGGATGTAAAATGCAGAGTCAAAATAAAATCAAATCGAATCAATCTCTTGAAAAGTCATACAATTGAATTCAGTTGATTGGATGTCAAGTCCAACACCACGATAACCGCTTCCCACCATTTGATAATTAATTATAATTCTATAATAAAATAAAAAATCAATCATTCAATCAAACTAATTTTGTAGTTATTCCTAAATCGTAATTAAAAAAAAACAAAATTATCAACTTAAATTGTGTTGTGTGGTTGTCTTTTGAAAAAAATGGAGGAGAATGAATAAGTTTGAGATTCGGAAACGGCCTAGTTACTTCTTCACTCCATCTTCGGTATCAACACCAAAACATATGGTATGATCAAAAAAGATATTTTAGGAAAGTTGAATCAATTTTCTTGGTCTTTTTTTGCCACCACATAACTTTTTATTTGCAAAATGGTGAAAAAAAACTGATCAAAATCGTGGATTCATGGTATTAGGTTTCATAAGTTTTTCATAGTTTTAGGTGTGGGGCTTCAGAGCTTGATGGTGGGTAAAAAAACTGCCTGCAACAAAAAAAGGAGCAAAAATAAAATAAATTGTTTTGTTTTTATTTAAAAAAATTGTTTTTTTTTTTTTTTTTACAACAATAATCATAAAAAAATTCTCTCTCCTTTTTTCAATAAAAAAAAAAAAACAAAATTAATATCTCAATATTATTTTTTGCAGAATAATAGAAAAGACACCAAACATACATCAGCATCACCAATAACAATATCATTATCATTGCTGCAGGTTGAGAAGCGCTAGCAATCAGCTACATAACAACAACAACAAAACACATTCCATTGTAGATCTACTACACACCTTTTGTTTTTTGCAAAAAAAAAAAAAACAAAAAAATTATTGTATAAACATATAATTATATAATCATAATAATAGCAACTTTTAATTTTAAGTTTTATTGTATATATTGCAGTTTCTATGTATATAAAAATCTTATAAATAGCAAAAACAACGAAAAGAAAAAAAAAAATAGTAAATTGGAAAGTTTTGTTTTTTTTTTTTTTTTTAAGATTTTAGTTATAGTACATAAAGCAAAGAAAGTTGATTAATAGAATAGAATATATAATTATAGAACATAACAGAATAAATAATAAATATTAACTCTAAGTGTTTAAGCTTGGAGTTAGTTTTATATAAAAAAAAAAGTAAAGAAAAAAAAGTAATAGTAATAGTTATATATCTGTATCTATATCTATTTATCTGATAAGAAAGAGTAGTTGATTCTCTCTTTTTCACTTAGATTTTTAAGCTTTACATTTTCACACGCACCCACACTAACAACAACCACTCCAACCACGTTAATCAATCACATTTTTCTCTTTCACCTCTTATTTATTTATTTATTTATATATAATATTATTATTTTTAAAACAACACACAACACAATCAGTTAACCAATAGAGATAATAGATAGATAATAGATAGATTTATAGAAATAATATATATAATAACAAAGAAAGATTAAAAAAGAGAGAAAGATAAAAAAATGAATGAAAGATTAGAATTAATTTTACAAACATCACCATTCGAAGAGAAAGTCACACGAAATGGCTTGCAAAAGAATATTAGAGTGGTGATCAAGAACAGTCCTTTCACAGTGCAATTGAAAATGAAGAAACACGATATCGATTTGAACAACGTTGCGTTCGAAGCAGTGCTGCTCTACGATAACGACACTGGCGGTGTCGTCGACGAGAAGGAAGTGGATTTCGTAAAGTCGAAACCGGTCGAACACAAATCGACACCGAACGATATAGGTGACATGGTCACCGTGGAGCTCAGAATCAAAGTGCTGACATCGCAGCACGAGGACATGTTCTTCCGCGTCAAGATCGAGGGCTTCGAGCCCATCACCAAACAACCGATAAAGAATTTATACGCCCTGACTTCGCCGATCAAAGTCATCTCGAAACCCGAACAACTCAAGAAAAAACAGCCACCCAAGAAGCGCTCGTGGAACGACATCCTCATGGACTCGGTCACAAAGATACAGATGCAGCAGTCAGAGCAGCAGCGACTCATCGAAAAACTACTGGATCACAACTTCAAACAGACGCTTGCAACACAGCAGATACTACAGACACCTGGCGGCAGCGGTTCCGGATCGTCGACATCCACAACAACTTTTCCAACTATAATAAACGGAGCTGGTGCCCACCTCAATGGAACCTCCACAACCAACAACCACTCCTCTAACAGCGGCAGCAGTAGTAGTAGTGGCGGCGGCAACAGTAGTATACCACAGCGTATGGAGTTTGAAGAGGCATTCAAACATATGATGAATGCCTATGTACAGTTGGATCCAAGACAGCGTGCCGAAAAAGTGCGACGTGTCTTTAGAAATACTTCGGCGCGTGACTCTGAGACGCTGTCGGAGCTGCTCGATCTCTTTATCACAGAGGGTGTCGGCGGTATCGGTACAATCGCACCGTTGCCCATGAGTCCCAACCAGAACTCGCCCGTCAGTCCAACTCTGATCGGACAAAATCAAAGCCAGCCAACCGTAATCACCAATCCCAGCCAAAACAATCCATTCATCACCTCGACAACCACCACATCCACCACCCAATCCAACGGTTTTGTTGAACGCAACAATGCCAACACCGATCCATATCCTTTCTTTTCAACTTTGCCAACATCATTTGACAACGAATTTGGTTCATTCAACAGTGGTAATGATTTCATTCCATTTTAAAAACGTAATAATAATAATAATAATAATAACAACAACAACAACAACAAAAGAACTAATATTCGACAAACTTTTAAAACAACTTAAAAGTCAAATATGATAAGAAAAGAAAAAAAAAAAAAGAAAAAAAAAAAAAAGAGAAAAAAAAGAAAAAGAAAAAAAAAAAACAATATAAATCCAAATCCAATCATAAATAATAATAATAACAACATTGTTCCAACAAAACACACTCCAACAACCAACCTCCTTTCCAAACAACTTTATCTTATAACATCAAATTGTGTTATTAAAAATTTTGTAAATAAATATTAAATATTATAAATTAAAATAATAATTTCGCAATTTCCAATTTGTTATTTGTTATTTTGTTGGTTTGTTATAACAGTTTTTATTTATATTTATATATTTTGTAAAGTTGCTCTTTAATTAATTTGTTGTGTTGTTGGCGGTAGTTGGTGTAACTTGAGCGCAAATCTTCCATTCGGATGGTAGTGAACTTAGACATCTTTCGAATACATAAATATCTTTGAATGGCACATTGACTGCCTCAGAAAGGGTGGTTCCATTTCTGGTGTCTACCAACGACATTGATTGTGTACCGCTAAACTCCACACAGATCTGTGCAAAAAATTCGGTATCTCCGCTCAACGATGTTTTGATTTGACCTGACCTTGACCAGATGGCCTTTGGTTTGTTTAGTTCTGCTGACCACGATGATTTTATATATTTTGGTTGTGATTTAAATTGAGTCGATAATACCTATTAACAAAACAATGTTAGTGATACTTTACCTTTCTTTTTCTTTTCTTTAATAATTAATACAAACAGAGTGAAAGTAAATAGTTGTAATATCTTTATCAATATTTCCACTTAACATTGTTTGATTAAGTTTTGTATATTTCTCTTTTGATTCTTCTAAAAATCTTGATTATTATATAAGTATATATATATTAATATAAGTTATTAGTAATGGATTATTATTGTTGTTGTTTCAAACATGTTTGATTGTTTGATTGTTTGTTTTAGTTTGTTGATTGTTGATTGACTTACTGTTTGACAGTGAATTTCTCATCGGTCAACTTCTTTAGTTTACTCTTGATCATTGAGTATGAACCGAATGTCTTGTAATAGTATTTCGCTTGATCGAACCACAAGCTTGGTGACAACAAAGTCGATACAATCGGTGATGGCATTGCATTTTCAAAGACCTGTCCCGGTGATTGAACGAATATGTTTGGTTTGATACGTCTACCAACTGCTTGCTTGATTGCATAGTTTGCCAATTGATAAGTGTTTCCACTCAATGAGAGTACATTGTTTTGATAACCTGAATTTCCAAACAATGAAGTTCTACCTGTTGTTGAACCGATACCTCTAATCACACCAAAGTTGCTCGATGTGAAAATCTTGATATAATTTCTATTCATCTCTACCCTCTACTCTATATAAAATCTAACTAAACTAAGCTAAACTAAACTAACTAAATGTAGATTAAACAAGTGTAAAGTATAACACAATCGCAGTGAATAAAAAAGACGTTGATCAAATTCATATGAAAAAAAAACTTCCTTTTTAAATCGACAAATCTCAAAAACAAAAAAAAAAAAAAAAGACTTTTGCTAACTGTTTCCTTATTTAATTAACTATTGAATGACACCTCATTTTGTACTAGTATTTATATATATTACATCTAGATAGATATGTTTTCTTTGTTGAAAATATAAAACCTAAATATTTTTCAAAATTCTAAAAGAATGAATCTTATAAATATTAACTTTCATTTGTTGACGAGGTTGACAGGACCTCTGTTTGTTGGTGGAGCAACAGGCCTCATAACATTGGTTGTCTATATATATTTCATTGAGATACTGCCAGGTTTGCTACCTAAGAATCATTCCACTCTGTTTTATTTCACAGGATTCGATCTACTTGGAGATCTTATCCTATCAATGTACATAACCTATTCAATATACTATCATTTTTTCAAATGTATATCGATGGATCCTGGTTCACCAAGATTTCCATCTGTCGGTGGTGATGGTACAACCTATGAAGATAACAATGACAACAACAATGAAACTAGTAGCAGTAATAACAATAACAATAGTAATAACAATAATAATAATAATAATAGCAACAATTATAATATTAGTAATGAAGATGATGAAACTATACAAATGTTTGGTGATATCGATTTAACAAGCCGATGGGGTTACTGTAAGAAGTGTAAGAGACCAAAACCACCTAGATGTCATCATTGTAATGTTTGTAATAAATGTGTTTTAAGAATGGATCATCATTGTCGTATGTATAATATAATTATTTAATTTAACGCAACAACAATAAACTAATATAATATTATAACATTATTCTTCTAGCATGGATGGCAAACTGTATGGGTTATCGAAATTATAGACATTTTATATTGTTTCTTGCTAATCTTTGGATTGGTAGTTTTCACTTGCAGCTACATTCGCTGATTTTATTTTATGATGGACGACTTGTAAGTAACTAACCAACTAACTAAACTATTATTAACAACAGCAACATCATACTAACATATATTTGTTGATATTTTTAGTTTACAGATAGATTTGATGAATATCAAAGATATCTAATTATTGTATCGACTGTAATGACAGCACTACTCCTTATTGTATTGGGTGCATTTACAGGTTTTCATATGTATTTAGTTGTAAGTGTATTCTTAAAAAAGATTAGCAAATGTGTCGCTGATTATGATTAGTTACTAATTTATCATTGTTATTAGTCAACAGGACAAACAACCATTGAGAATATAGATGGTAGTAGAGATAAGAAAAACTATAATTTAGGTTGGCGAACCAATTGGAAGTATCTTCTTGGCAAAGGTAGTTATTGGTTCTCCGGTTTACTACCGATTGAAACCATTCCCTATGGTGACGGTGTATATTATATGACAAGAGAGGTTTACTTACAGAGAATTGGAAGAAATAGCAGTCGTAGTAGTAGGAGTAGAGTTAATAACGATTTAATATCAAACAATATATGATGATGGTGATGTTTGATACCGAATAGTAAAACAAAGTTAATATCAAACGTTACTCGAAATAATCAATTAAAATATATATATAATGTACACTTTATTTTATTATTATTAATGTTTTTTCTTTTTCTTTCTTTTTGTCTGTTTAATCTTTGTTGAACTTGTCATCTACTTTGAACTTGATATCTTTTGGTTTGTATTCGTTGAGTTTGTAGTTGGTGATTGTTTTCTTTACCATGTTAGTTCCCTTATCTGCAACCCATTCACCTACATTGAAGAATCCAGAGACGAATGCTCTAGAGTTTGGTTTATTAAACTTTGACAATACTGTTTTTGAAAGACTAAATAAAATAACATTAGTAAATCAATCATTCAACTATTTTAACTATAACCTACTCATAACCAACGGTTCTACGAACACCTGCAGCAGCAGTAGAGATTACAACACAATCTAATAAAAGTGAGACAATACTGTACACAATTTATAAATTAGTAATAACATTCTTTTTTTCAGTTTAAATAAAACTTGTAAAGTAAAGAGATAAGACTTACCCCATATTGTTGTTGTTGTTGTTGTTGTATATTAAAATTTATATATTAAAATTTATATATTAATAAATAAAAGTATATTATATGATTTAAATGTCAAGTTCTATTTAAGAAACTTAGTTATTTATATATGTATGATATAAAATCAATAATTGATGAATTAATTAAAAGCAAATTTATAGGTGAAGATAACTCTTTTAATCAATTTTTTTCTCAACATCAATACCAATGAAAAAATATAATTGGACAACAAATAATTGTGTTTTTTGTTTTTGTGTTTGAAAATGGAGGAGATTATATTTTGGTGATTCATTAATTACAATGCAACCTAATAATAATTATTTGCTGGACATATAAAGGTTGTATAATATAATAATTTTGTTGTTGTTGCTTATCAAAAAAGTAGTATTAATTATATTTTGCTGTCAAATATAACTCTAAAAATGAAGTTTGATTGATCTTTAAATTGATTTGATTCGATTTTTAAATATGTATATATAACATTTTTATTTTAATTTCTCTATATCTATATCTATATCCTATTATCTTTTAAAAATTTTGTTTATTTATTTTGAATCTAAAATTGATTGATTTGAAAAATAGTTAATAAACATATATGATGATTGACATAATAATTGTGATTCATAGTGTTGCGTGCATACCCATCCTTGCTTTTGTTTGTGTCTAACTTCAACTTTGCAATATACAAACAAATTCTTTCCTCTTCTGATAATTTGACAAAATCTACAGATCTGTTTGATTGCTGAAACGTGCTTCATTTTTTTCGATTTACTATATATATTGTTGTTTTATAAAAGTTAATAACTAGATCTAGTCAACTAAACTTTAATTATTGATACACACTGTATGTATGATGAGAAGAAGATCTATCTATCTACTTTTCTATAAGAGTAAGAATATGAAAATTGTAGTGATAAATAACAATCGATCAAAATAAAAAAACGAAGTATCTTTATTTTTTTTTTTGAAAATTTTGAAAAATATGAAAACTTTTTTTTTAATTTCATTTCATTCCACTTTCACCACTCCGCTGCACCACTCACTAGTATTGGTCATTATTACATCATTTCAAATTCAATTCTATTAATATAACCAAAAGGGAGATATAAAAAAGAGAATGGATCAAGAAGATCAAGATTTAGTTCAATCGATTGCAAATCAATATGCAAATTACTTATCATTCTCAAACAGTACAAATGAACAAGCTGCAAATGTAGATGGTACCATCGATTATATGTTGGCACGTATCGATGAATTTGGTGCTTTTGTTGAAACTGTATGTACATATTTAAAGATAATATTAAGATCTATAATGTTTGTTTGTTTGTTTTTTAACTAACAACTGTAATCTAATCTATTATTAAATATATATATATATATATATATAGATTAAATCTGATACAGATAGAACAGATAAAGTATTGATACCTGCATTATTGGAAAAGACAACACAAGTTCAACAATTGTTCCCACTCATTGATAAGCTACATATTCTCTGTCAAGACATAACAAAGAATCTCAATGAGATCGATGACCGTTTGAATCAAGCAGAGAAACATCTCTCCAACCAAGTCGGTTCAACAAGTAATCCTTTGAAATGGGTTCTATCTAATTTAGTATGTTTTAATAGTTCACTTCATTCATTAAATTATTATTAACATTTTAATTAATAGCAAAAAGATGATGAGTTACTTCAACAACTGATGAATAACACCAAAAATACAGCACCAAAATTCGAACCACTAAAGATTCACAATACAACAGAGTTTTTCAAACAGCTAAGAAACGATATCAACGTTGAGCATCAACAAACACCTCAACAGCAACAACAACAACAACAACAGCAAACTGGTAAATCAAGTTAAAATTGTATTATTATTTTTATTAAATATAAAAAAAGATGTATAAATTATAGTTTAAATTTTATTTAGGTATCGATATAGCCTCATAGTTTTGGCTATTATTACCATTATTGTTATTGTTATTATTATTATTATTATTATTATTATTATTAAGGAGATCAAAAGTATTATATCCAGCTAAACTACCACCACCATTGTATGGTTGATTTGAAATCTCAATATCCACCAACAATGGATCTTTTTCGGGTTGTTTATAAACATCTAAACTAAATTTAATACATATCATCTTGATAGACAAAAAAAAGTCAATATTATTATTATTATAATTAAAATGGTATTTGGATCCATTTATATTAAAACTTACAGTTCCTAAACTCCATAAACCAAAAGAAATAATTACAAATACCTTTCCCCATTTGGGAAATGAAATCCAAACATTTGAATTTTCTACGAATTGAAATAATGAGAAACTACCAATAAAGAAACATAATTCACTTACAGAGCAATACTTAATGTTCATTTTAAAAAAAACGAATAAGTAAATTGTAATACTGATTGAATCAATTCAATACTTACAACAACAGTCGCACTCTTTTGTAGATTAGATATACCATAGTATCCCATTAGAATAGCTACCAACGATAGAGAGGTAAAGAATATTCCGAGATAGTAGGTTGTAAACATCGGTGGAATACTCAGTAGTATCTGAATGATGAGCAGTGTCTTAATTTTCACTACCAATTTATATTGCTCGGATTGCTCTCTATAGTTATCGATATACTCTACTATTCCGAATGGATCATCAAGACAATTGCTATTGCAACTATTAAAAAAACAATAACAAACGCAACAACAACAACAAAATGAATCTTCCAGTGACATTGATATTGATATGATATCGTTTGATTTTTATTTTAATTTATAAATCTAGATTAATATTAATATTATTTATAAGAATTATTGGTTTTTTAATAATATTATTATTCTAAATATAAATTTATAATTAAAAGAAATAAACATTATTTTAACTGTATAAAAATTTATATTATTATTAATTAAATTAATGAATGATGAATGAAGTAAACATTTATTTTAAGAAATTTAATTTCATTGTTTTTTTATTTGTACAAGTATTTATTTTTTAAATTATATTTTTAAATCCCCACTTAATTAAGTATAATAAACAAATTAAATATTTTAATACCAATAACAACTAAAGTAACAACAACAATATAACTTTTAATATTTTTTCATCTTTTATTACTTTTTTATTTTAACACATTTTAACAGTTTCGTCAACTAGTACTTAAAAAAAATCTGTTTTTATTAATTTGGAACAAAATAAAGCAAAGTTGTTGTTATGTTAATTTTAATTAAAATTTAAAGACAAATATTGATTTTAAAAATAAAACAAGATATGATGTTTGATAGTTAAAAAATAATAACTAGATCATAGTTTAGTTTAGATTTTTGTTATATTAATTTGAATAGATTTTTTGTTGAAGAGGAAATTTTGAAGTATTCATTAGTGGAATCTTATAGATTGAAAACTGAATATCCATTAAAATTTGGTACTGATCTCTTCAGGTCTGAGAGAATAAAGCAAACGAGGTCAGAATTGATTGATTCAGAGATTCTTCTAAAGGTGTTCCATCCTTGGAGAACAGATTCGTATTTAAAAGAAAAAGTGTTTAAATTAAATCCACAACCACAACAAGAATTGACACTTCTAAATATCATTGCAAGAAAATATGATCCACATTCATTTCTTTGGATTCTCCATTGTGATTTTTTTTTTTCAAGTTTCTCCATTTAGTGTAAGTCATTAGAATTAACACCTATCAACAGAGAACAAAAAATCGATGGAACAATTTTCAATCTTTTTTACAGTTCTTTACTGTTTCTCTTTTTTTTATTTTTTGAAAACTGTTTAATTCTTTCCTTATATATGTTCTATTTTGAACTTGTTTCATTTCAAAATAACCAATATGATATGAAGTTACTTGAGTAAATCAGAGACTCAATAAAACATGTTGCTTGCTATTAAACCTCTTTTTTATTATTTTTTGAATTTCAAAAAAATAATTTTTTTTTTCATTTTTATTTAAATCATTTTTAATGAATTTTTTTATATTTTTTTGAAAAAACGAAAAGAATCGAGTGTCGAGTGGTGTGACTATTAATATTAAAATTATTTATTTATTTATTTTTTTATATTTATTTATTTATATATTATATTTGATTATTAAATAAAATGAATTTAAATATAAATAATAATCAGAATAGTAAGGTCAGTCAATCACTGATTGATCAAGATACAACATTCGAGTCGATGTGTCTAGATATGAGAATCACTAGATCCATCAGAAAGATGGGTTTCGATCATCCAACTCTCATCCAATCGAAAGCAATCCCACTGGCATTGCAAGGTAAAGATATCCTCGCAAAAGCAAGAACCGGTAGTGGTAAAACCGCTGCCTATTCCGTACCAATCGTTCAAAAGATTTTAATGTCAAAAGCAAATGTAAATAATCAATCAATCAATCAATCGACCAATCAATAATCATGTTTATAGCTAACTAACAAACTCAATTTTTCAATATTAAAATAGAACAATAAAAAATGTATTAGAGCAGTTGTTTTGGTGCCTACAAGAGAATTGTGTGAACAAGTAAAGAATCATTTCCTACAGATTTGTTTCTATACACAGTTGTCTGTTGTTCAGTTGGCTGGTGACCAGTCAGAGTCAGAGCAGAAGGGTCTGTTGAGAGATATTCCCGATATTATCATCTCGACACCGACCCGTTTAGTCAATCATTTGAAGAGTGGTTCCATTCAGTTGGAGAGTTCTCTCGAGATGTTGGTAATCGATGAGGCAGATCTCGTTCTGTCATACGGTTATCAAGAGGATATCAACACCATCAAATCATATCTCCCAAAGGTCTGTCAAGGTTTCTTGATGTCTGCAACACTCACCGCTCAAGTCGAAGAATTGAAAAAGTTAATCTTACATACACCAGTAAGTAATAATAATATTAATAATAATAATAACATTGAAATGATATTATATTAACGATTCTTGTTTTGTTTTGTTTTTTTTAGGCTATCTTAAGATTAGAAGATACTGTTGAGAAATCAAATCTTTCAGAATATTCAATTAGGTATGTTGTTTGTTGTTTTTGTTGTTGTTGTTTAAATAAGTTAGTTTATTAATATTGGTGTTGTTATTATTATTATTATTAGATGTTCAAACTTTGATAAGTTTTTATTGGTTTTCTCATTGTTAAGATTAAAGTTGATGCAAGGAAAGATTCTTTTCTTTGTAAACGATACTTCTAGTTGCTATAAATTAAAGTTGTTTTTGGAGAGATTCCATATTAAAGCGGCCGTTCTCAACTCTGAACTCCCAATTAACTCTAGACATCATATCATTTTACAGTTTAATAAGGGTATCTTTGACTATCTGATTGCTACCGACGAATCATTTAAACAAACTCCAATCGAACTTAAGGATGAACCATTAGGAGATGACGAAGAGGAAGAAAGTCAACCAACTCCAAAAGTAAAGAAAGAAAATAAAGTAAAGAAAGAAACAACTAGTGATGATGACGAAGAAGAAGAAGAAGAAAACGAAGATGATGAAGAAGAAGACGAGGTAGCTGAAGATGATGATGAAGAGGTAGAAGAAGTCGAAGATGATGATGAAGAGGTAGAGGATGATGATGAGGAAGTAGAAGAAGAAGAAGAGGAAGAGGAAATAGATGTTGATGCTCAAGAAGATCAAGATGAAGAGGATGAGGAACAAGAAGATGGTGATGATGAAATTAAAGTAAAAGAAGAAAAAACTAGTGACGACGAGAAAGAAATGGAAGATTCATTCTTTTCAAGTACTCCAAAGGTCAAGACAGAAAAGAAGACAAAGTTAACAGACACAGAATATGGTGTTTCAAGAGGTATTGATTTTAGAAACGTAGATATTGGTAAGTAATAATTTATTATAACCTTAAATTACTTTTTAAATTTGATATTAATATTAATAAATTAATAATTAATAATTATAGTTGTAAACTTTGATTTCCCAAGAACTGTTAAGAACTATGTACATCGTATTGGTAGAACAGCAAGAGGATCAAACAAAGGTATCGCACTTTCGTTCATCACACCAGACAATGACGATTTGCTTCACGAGGTTCAAAAGAAGAGAGGTGAAACCGGATACAATCTCAAGCCATTCGAATTCAAGATGAATGCAATCGAAGGTTTCCGTTATCGTGTGGAAGATGTTTTGAATACCGTCAGTAAGAATGAGATTTCCGCCGCCAGAAAGAAAGAAATTGAATTGGAAATCATCAATAATGAGAAGTTAAAGGTTAGTAGATAGTCGGTTTTAAATAATATTAATCAATTAAAACATACTAATAATTATAATCGATATTTTATAAATATGTATAGAGTCATTTTGAAGCAAATCCAAAAGATTTAGAAGCACTTAAACACGATGTTCCTCTTTTGAAAAAGAAGATTGCTAGAAATCTTAGAATTATTCCCGATTATCTTTTGCCAGAGGCAATGAAAGCAACTGCAAACTCTCGTCTTCAAGTGGTCCACAAGAAAGGAAAACAACAACAAAACAACAATAACAACAGCAACAATAACAATAACAAGAAGAAAGATATTTTACAGACATTGAAATCAAAACAACCACAAAAACAACAACAATCACAACCTAAAGCAACCAAACCAAAGACATCGACCGACGAAGATAAAGCTAAATTGGTTAGAAAGTTTGGTATCACTGAGAATGACATCAGTAGTTCAGGTACATTTAAAAACAATAAGAAAGTAAAATTAAATAAATAAAAATCGACGTTTATCAAATAAATAAAACAAAACAAAACAAAATAGTTATCATTATTATTTTAATAATTAAATTAAAACTAAAGTAAAGTATTGTTATTATTTATTTCTTACGGTGATTCTCACAGAATACACTGATTCTTTGATAGGCATCAGCCAACTTTTCCATTGGCGCACAAAATACGATTCTAAAGAAATTTTTCATTCCAAACACTGTACCAGGCAAGACAAATACACTTTCCTCTTGTAAGAGTTGACCCATAAATGCAACATCATCTTCAATACCAACGAATTTACTTGTATCAATACCAATCTATAAATATATTAGTTAGTTCTCAATTGTAAGTTTTAAAATAATTAATAGTTTATAAACGTTACCATTTGATACATTGTTCCGGATGATGTAATTGGTGTAAGTCCGTCAATCTTTGACAAAGACTCAACGGTGAATCTAGATTGTTCTTCGAGTGTTGCGTTTACAGTTTGGAAGAACTTATTGATTTGTTCGTTGTTGGTATCTAAAATGCTTGGTAAGATCGATTGGATCAAAGAGTTTGGTCCCAAAATGAGTTGGGATAGTGAAACTAATGATTTTTTAATCTATCAATTACATATTATTTATAGTTAATTAGTCATAATCATTAAAGCAATTGCTTTGTTTAATGTTACTTACTGCGGTAAACAAATTGTTTCTATCGTGTACTGCAATCCAACCAACTCTCCAACCTGGTACTAAAAATCTTTTAGCAATACCACCAATAGAGAGAACTGGTACGGTTTCAGTTAACGATGCAATTGGAATGAATACGTTGTCTCCGAATGTCATTCCTGCATAGATTTCATCGGAAATAATTGGTAAACGATATTGATCAGCAACTTGTAAAATCTGGTAGTTTGAATTGTTAATAGATGGTAGTTCAAAAGTAAGTAAGTAAGTATGTGTAAATTACTATGTTTTTGTTGTTAACTTTACTTACTTGTTGAAGATGATTGGCTGAAAAGTTACTTCCACATGGATTCGATGGATTGTTAATGAGAATGGCTTTGGTGTTGGAGTCGATCAGTGACTTGAGGTGATCGATGTCAATCTCCCATGATCTCTCTGGCAGTAGATTATAGTGTTTAATGTTGAAACCCTTGCTGTGGCAGATGCACTCATACAGTGAGAAACCAGGCTTTGGAATAAGAATGTTGTCTCCTGGGTTCAAAATGGCAGTCAATGCAATCTCAATGGCACCCGACGCTCCACTTGCGATAATGATATCAGAAGCAGTCAATGGTGATGTCTTTGTTTCAACAAACTTTGCAATTGCAGTTCTAGATGCTTCATATCCCTAATAATAAAAAAAAAAAAAGAAAACGATCGTTGTTTGGTTAGTTATTTCATTTCAGTTCCATCAAAGACAGAGTTACTTACAATTGATGGAGGATAACCATTGAATTTACCGGACTGAATGTTCTCAACGAGAACTGTATTGACATATTGATCGACATTCAAATTACCGAATACACATGGATCACCAATCGATAGAGGAATCACTGATTTCTCTGGGTTTGGCTTATACTTGCCTGTATCTACAATCGCTCTAATTGGATTAGTTGTATTGAGTGCAGCATTGGATGCTTGAATATTCCATTCTCTGTTCATTTCTAACATTTAACTAACTTTGTTTCTAAATAAATAAATAATTGATTTTTGTTACTGATTGTTTTAAAAAAAATAAAATTTTATTTTTTTTTCTGACTGATTTAAAACAAAATCCCGATAATGAAATTTCCCAATTTACCTATGCAAATGACACATTTTGCGAATTGTTTTTTATTTTAAAAAATATAAAATAATATATCAAATAATTTTTTTTGTCAAAAATTTAAGTTGACTTTAAAATATTTTGAATTAATAGGAAAACTGGAAAAAAATTATATTATCTGTAATGTATTTTTTTGATCATCATTAAATGCTCTGTCATATAAGGGTTAGTATCCTGGACTTTGAATCCAGTCATCTGAGTTCGAATCTCAGCAGAGCAACATATTTTTTCCAAAAGGGGCCCATTATGCGGCCTCGATGCGGTCTTTTTTTTTTTCAATTCTTTTTTTTGTTTTGTGTAAGAAGCTGAGAGGTTGATGTCTACAGAGATTGGGCAGTGATCACTCTTATTATGGAAATTTGGTTTTCTCACAGACTGAATGATTAAATAAACCACAAACTAATCTATAGATTGAAACAAAACAGGAAATTGTTTGAAACCATCTTCTTCAGAACATTCTTTTTTTTTGTATTACAAAATAGAAAATAAAAATTCATAGTCTATCAATTATGTAAGAATATTGATAAATACTTTTGTTGATGAAGAAATAAGGTAAAACAAGTTTTAAATTCTTTAAATATATAAATAATTTTAAATCCAAAACAATATTATAAATTGAAAAATTCTTTTATTTTGAGATAATTTCTAAAGTTTGAAATTGTTTTTAATAAGCCAATAAAAGTTTAATAGAGCGCTGTAAACTTAAAAATAATTATTACTTTTGTTATTTTATTAATATTTTCTTCTCTTCTTGTCCATCTCTTCAAGTTGTTGTAATAACATTGGTTTGTTTACTTTGGCAAGTTGCAATAAATTAATGATGTGCTTGATTGGGTATTCATCGTGTTCGGTTGCCCACTCCATGATCTCTTTGTCTTGGAGTACGGAGAGGTGGTAGTAACCTTTGATATAATGTTCGGCATAGGCAATGTTTGGAATCTTGGTCTTTGAGAGTTTTTCAAGACCGGCCTGTAAGTTCATCAGATCCTGAATCATAACGGCACGTCCCTCGTTTGAACACTTTTTGATTCTACTGTAACCGTCAACCAGCTGCTGTACGAGATACTCAAAGCTGACATCAATGATACGATTCTTGAGTGATGTTGTAATGAATCCACTCTTTTGGACAGCGTCGTCCAGTTGCTTAAAGAACAACTGGAATTCCTTGAGGAATGCTTCGATGTATGGTGTTTTACCGACGGTTGTTGTCTTCACATCCCACTTTTGATCGGCAATCGTTTTGGAGAAATAGAACGATCCCGATTGATGTGAAAAGATGGCCGACACCGATGATTTGATGAGATGTCTCTGTAGATCAGGGATGATTTTGACAACGTTGTCATAGAATGACTTGATCTGATCGATATACTTGCCTGGGAGCAGTCCTTCAAACACTGGACGACTGTCATTCAGTGCAGAGACCACAAACGAGAGTGATTCAATTGCGAGAATTCTGACTGGCAGATTGAAAAGACATTCCTTTGGATCACCAAGTCTCAAACCGTTGTAGTTGATTCTTGGTACAATCCATCGCGGTGCACTTGGATCCTGGTTGGTTGGGGCAAGTGTGCCAGCTTGTATGTTGCTGTTGTTGTTGTTGGAGTATGGTGAAGTAGCTGAGGGTAGTGTTGGTGAAGTGTTATTGATGATATCGTTGGCAAACGACTTGATCTGTGAGAGTTGACTGGTGAATGAAGTGAGTGTAGAGATACCACTTACTGCAGAGGCCACCTGTGTGACAATTGGAATACCAAGTCTCTCCTTTGTCTTATTGATGAAACGATTGAGAGCTGGTTTTGTAAAAGATAAATCCTCTACCTGATGACCAGAAGACAGAGTTTTCTCCATCTTTGTTGTGAGTGCTTCCAAACTGAATCCTTGGGGATCAAGATATCCAGAGAAAGAATAAATAGTATACATCTGTATTTCCAATCAACCAATTAATTAGTAACTTTTCTATTTCATTTGAATATAAACAACTATATATTGTACTTACATAATATTCAACAAACTGACAAATAGCATTGAAAATATCAAGTGAGATATGTGGAAGTTGTTCCATCATCTCAAGATACTTTCCAATGTAACGAACAAAAGAGATGGTTGAAGATGCAACCAAAAAGTTTGGTGTTTCCTCTGCCTTCTTTTTCTTGAGTTGTTGTTGCTTCTGGTATTGTAGTTTTCTTCTGGCATGATCGTCATCGTCATCCTCCTCGATAATCTCTTGTTTGAGTTCCTCATCTTCATCGCTGTCGTCCTCCTTCTTTTGTTCTTGTTTAGTTTGTTGTTGTTTCGATTCCAAAGTCGGTGAGAATGTTGGCGATGTCGAAGTTCTCTTGTTCTTATAGGAGATGAGCTGTGAGAATGGATTACCATGGTCACGAATGGCATAGAATATCTGTTCGCCACTCAACTGTTTATCACGATCGACTTGCATTCGCTTTTTCAAACGTAGCTCGGTGGCTGCATTAAAGTCGGCGGCGACCGGCATGTTCACCCAGGTCTCGTGTTCGAGCATCGTACGTAGATCGTCAACTCTGGTCTTGTGGAAGTGATCAAAGAACGCTTTGGATTGGTCGATAATCGACTTTTTCAAGTGATGCGATGGATCACCACTGAACTCCTCTCCGATCTCACTGATCTTTGTCACCGAGTTTAGAATCAACTGGAAGTCGTCAATCTTGAATGTGGTCAACTTCCTAGCGAGCAGTGCAGTGACTTGCTTCTGCATAGTATCCCAAATAGTCTTTTTGAATCTAGTCAAAGCTGAGCTGATATCTGCAAATATATTACTTTCCTCTCCACTATTATCATAAAAAAGAAATGTTAGTATGAATATATTTCTTAAAAGAGATTACTACTACTACTATTACTATAGTACATACTCTGGATTTTCAACATGGAATTGATTCATCAAATAGAGTGATGTCATTACATCACTTAGATATTCAAAAACAGCCAATATACAATTGACGAAATGTTCATTGGTCACAGCTCTACAAAGATCTTTATATTCGACACTAAAGTAGTAATTAAAACAAACAAACAACATGTTTAGTAAATTTCTTTGATTGGTTGATTGATTATACACTTCCACTACACTATGTTTGGACATACTTTTTGTAAGCTTCAGGATTCATAGCTGCTTCCTCTGATAGAAGTACATGAGAGTATACGATGTTTCTAATCTCTGGCTCGATCGGTTTGACAAAGTATTTCTCGAGTTTGTCCAGTAGTTGATTGGCTCTGTTCAGTAGTTTGTACGCTTCGAATACCGAGCGGTAGGTGTTGGCATTGAATGTACGACAGCAATTGAAAAAGTCTTTGTCGATACGCTCCTGTACGACACCGTAGATCTCATTCAAGTTGGAACTCAACTCGGGCAACGAGTAGTGAGAGACACGCTGTAATATCTCACGACACTTGTGGTAAGACTTGATGGTGCTCGGATAGTCACCGTCACTGATCGATTGTTTCAGCAGTCGCTCGAGATACACAACGTCCTTGATCTGCGACAACTCCGACAAGATCGTCTGATAGATCGATCGCTTCCTATACTTTGCCATAATATTGAATGCTGTAGTATTCAGATTCTTCTTGGTATTGCCAAGAGTTCTTCTACTGGTTGCACAAATAACAGTACTTCTCTGTAGTTCTACACCAATCTCATGAATCTGTGACATTCCCTCAACTAAATGAATGATCATAATAATAATAATAATAATTAGTTGGAATATGAACATAACATTAACATTAGCATTAACATTAACATACCAAACTCTGTATAATTCTTCTTAACACGACTGTGTAACTTTGAATTTACATAGTCCATACACCTTGTGTACTTATCAGTGTGTTTGTCCAAGAACTGAGAAAAGTCAGAGTCATTCGCTGGCAGCATATTAAGCAGGTATCTGGTGGTATCGAAATCTTTCTCGAAAAACTCTGCCGGTATAATCTTTAGGAATTCTTCTTCTGCCATTTGAGGTGCAGCATCCTGAGATTATGATGATTATTATTATTTATCAATAAATATTATATATTGAACTAAATAACATGTCAAAGTAATAATAACTTACTTTAAATTGATAGTAGTATTTTGATTTCTTTGGTTTCGTATTGTTATAGGTAACACCGGTGATCGCTGAGAATGTCTTCTTGGTAGTGGCAGCGGCATCGTCAATCTTTGACTTTAACTGTGAAACATCAAACTTGAGTACCGACGGTAGATTCGGTAGACTACCCAAGTTCAGGTTGATACTAGATGTCATGTCTTTTTGACAACCTATCTACTAAATATATCTATCTATCTATAGATAAACTATTTATATATATATATAACTAAATAAATTATTAATAAAGTTAATAAACTATATTAAATTATTATCTAAAAATCAAACTTAATCACCAAAGTTTAACAAAAATCAAAATTTTCAAAAAATATTTTTCAATCAAAATTAACCCCTTCACCACGTTTTTAAAGTTGCTAATTTATATTCATACAAAAAAAACGACAACCAATTTATTTATATTACCTCACAAATTGTTTTTCGTTTTTTCAGAATAATAATCATCAGAATCAATATATTTAGTAATAGATTGATTAAATAGATAGATAGATATAATGTTTAGATTGTTTAGTAGACAATTTTGTGGTGCTGTTAGCGATGTAAGTGGAAGTAAAGCACCTGTGATAGCATTGAAACAAGTTAGTGCAATGAAGAATGTTGTAAAGATCTCTCCTATCAATAGATTCGATAAGAGCAAACCGTTGTTGAATTTGGATCGATTGGTAGAGGAGGAACCGTTGCTAAAGAATGCTACACTGGCATCGAAGATATTGCATCCCAACACACAACAAACATTCTACTTTGAATTCGAAAGACCGTCGGATGCAATCAATACCATCAAAAGCTTGAAAGAAAAACGAGAGAAACAACAGCAACAACAATCGTATCACTATAGTATTCTATCGAATTCATTGGATCCCTATTATCAAATTTCACAGGAGCAAATAGAGTTGTTACCATCACCCAGCGTACATCTACCGGTTCATGTAATCGATGATATCGATCAGGTTGAGAGTGCAGTCCGATTGCTACTCAATGGAAAACTACCCAGTGACATTAAAGAATCATCAAAATCACCTGTTATCGCTGTCGATTGTGAATGGCCAGGTCTACGTAAGTTCTTGGTCGGTGAGAAGGCAACCGTCAGTTTAATTCAAATGACAAATGGAGTGTAAGCAAATTATTTTAAACCAAAATTAATACAAATAACATTTTAACATTCATTCATTTATTATTCAATGATAGTGATATAGTTTTATTTAGAGTTTGTAGAATTGGAATACCAAAACATTTAAAGGAACTTTTGACAAACGATAATATATTGAAAGTTGGTCATGGTATTTCGAAAGATGCAAATAAGATATCTGATGATTTAGGTGTTTTGGTAATTATTCAATTAAATCATCAACAATGATTATTATAATAATAATCAAAGTAGTATTTTTGTATGTAATAATATTAATGTAAATCTTTATGATTATGATTATGATTGTGCTATCATAACAATTATAGATGGAGAATATATATGATACAAATTATCACCCGATTGTACTTAGAATGAATAGTAAGAAATTAGCGTTTGCCGTTGGAAAGTTCTTTGGAGTCAATATCTTAAGATCGAAATCATTGTCTGTTTCGAATTGGGCCACTTCCGGAGATTTAACAGAGAATCAGATTGAAATTGCGAGTAAGTTTATACCAACTTCAAATAATCACCACAACACTTCACATTCTCCTTGGATTCTTTCTGAATTTCATTTTCGAAAAGACACCCACACAACAACCATTCATATGCTTTTCATAGCTAAATATATAATACAAACGACAAACCGACAAACCCACAAACAACACACATTTTTATAATAATTAACAATCCACTCACTCTTTTCATCTTTCAATCGATTTATTAATAATATATTTTCGTTTCGTTTCATTATTATAGGCAATGAGGTTTACTTTGCAAGAAAATTATATTTCGAATTTAAAGACAACAAAAACATTGATGTTGATATTGATTTAACAATTAGCGAGTTGTCATCAAAACGAAAATATTAACAGAAGAATAGAGGAGTAGAATAAATAATTATTGATGGATCAACCATCCCCCAAAAGCAATTTTTGTTTTTAACTTAAAACTATTTATAGTTTTCATGATTTTGATTGATTGCAACTTTTTTTGTTTTTTTTGATCATTTTATTTCGTTGCAATTTTTGTGATAACTAACAACAATGGGTTTAACTTTTAAACACACACACATAAAGCTAAAAACCCATTAATTAAATGAAAGACTATTTTAGATTGAAAAATCTTTGTCTATCAGATTTAAAGAAACTTGGTAGATTTCGCTTGGGAGCCTTTTCCATTAAAAGAAGCCACTCTTTAAAATGTGATCTCGGTGACTAAAATGTCAGTCTCTTGTTGGGTATGTTGATGTAACAAGAATTCAGTTGGTAATCAATCACTCTTATCCTAACTCTTATCTTTCTATTTTTCACTTTCAATTATTATTTTATTCTAATAAGCTTAGCTCCAAAGCCTAGCATCTAGTAAATTAAGATTTAGCAAGCAAGCAGCAACCTACTCTGAAAAGAACAAAACAAATGAAAATGTAAGAAAATGGTGCAAAACAAACCAACTGTACTGTTTTGTTTGTATTTGTGTGTGCTAATTTTATTTGTGTGTTTAGTTTTAGTTTGTTTTGATGTGTTTAATGCGGTGTGTTCTTTGTGTGTTCTGTGTGTTAAGGTGTTTGATCAAATTGTAAATGTTTAAAAGGTGGTGAGTTTATCTTATTATGTTTGTTTTCATTTTTTTTGGTTATTTTAAATTGGATTGGTTTGTTTGTTCTCTATTTTGTTGTTGTTTGATTGGTTTGTAAGTGTCTACTTTAAGAAATGAAATTGTAATTTATAACATCAACCAACATCATCATGCTATTAGAATAGATGACTATTTACAATTATCAATCTCAAGATTTAATAAAACTATTGTAAACTTTAATACATTTTTTTTCCAATATTTAATTATCAAGTATCATTTATCTAATCAAATTAAATCAATGTTATTAATTAGATTCCAATCATTCATTTTATTTAATTTATAAATTTTATCTTCACAAATATAATAACTTCATTATCTAACTTTCAAATCTTCACACAACTTCATCTTCGCTCTTTCGAAGAGTAATTATTTAATAAATCTTCTATCTATCAATCCAAACATATAAAGAATTCATAAATATAAACATTATAAATTTAGAGCTTTTATTGTTGATTTTCAGGGATTCTTATTTGATTGTGTTTAGGTAAGTTTAGAAAAAAACCCAAACAATTTAATAGTAAAAGTAATAAAAATAGTATCTATCTCAAAATATATTTGTTTGTTTTTTTTGTGGTGATCGACAGTGGTGTCAATCAATTATTCATTTTGGCAGTATTTTCGAGAGGTAAGGGTTAGTTAAACTAATTTATTCCATTAAAATTAAGCAACAACCACACTAACACAACACACATTGCCATCATAATCATTAATAAAACTAAAAGTTAAAAACAAAATATTTTAATTGTGTTGAATCAGAATTGAATTGTTTGTTTGGTGTGAGTGTGTTTATTAAGTGTTAGTGTGAATGTTGTGTGTGGATGTATATAATGTTGTATCTATCGAATTAGTTATATTATTATTATTGGCAAATTTAACCACTAAGGAGAGAGAGAAATTGATATCCAATACAATAGTAGTAAAATCATTTTTACAATGTTTTGACACTAAGCTAAGTGCCACCAACCAAAAACTAAACAGCACACAGCACAATATTAATAAAATAACATTTAATATTTAATTAAACACAACATCCATCTCATCAGAATTTAAAACCTCTCCACAGTTCACCTCATCTCACTAACTCCAACTCCTTTTATTTTTGTTTTGCTTTGCTCCACCTAATCAAGATTTGAAACAAAAATCATCATTTTAAACTTAATATTGTTGTTTCATATCTTTCATATAATTAATTAGTGATGATGATCATCACCAAAACCAACAAAAACAAAAATCAAATCAAACAAAACTTAATAAATACTTATTAATTATCTCTTTTTTTATTTTATTTTAATTTAGATTGATTGAACTGATATTTTCATATACATATAAAGTATAACTACAACATTCGATTTTTTTTTTACACAACCAAAACAACATCAACATCATCAACAAAATCAATAGCACCAGACAGTTAATCTTGTCAAAACATTATTTTCCCAAATATATATCTTTTTTCCTTTGTATATTTTATAAAATTCGAATAACCTATATACTATTTTTTTCTATATATTTCAAATTTCCACATCCATTTTTTTTTTTACTAAAACAAAAACAACAATAATTAATAATAATAATGGATCAATCGGATCCAAACAATAATAATCAAGATGATTATTACGATAATGATTATAATAGTGTGAATGATGAGGTACAGGATGATTTCCTTGAGGAAGTACCTCCAGGCACACTAATGACGACCAACGAATATGGAGATATTTCCATCGAGATTCCACCACCAAATCGTGTACCCACACTCAATTCACTTGGCTATATATCACCAAACAACAATAACAACAACAATTCTGTACCAATGCTTACGGTGGAACCAGCTGAACCACCTCAAATGCCATACCACCATCCACTGCCAATATTTATATCGACCGACAGTTCACCACTTACTCCACGAACTCCGCGCACTCCACGAACTCCTCGCACTCCTCGAACTCCACTCTCTGATTCCAGTAGCGTCGGAGGTGGTGGCGGCGGTGGCGATGGTGAAAATCCAAATGGCGGCGCGTCGACACCACAACGCAAAAAGTCTGCCAACAATCTCACCGAGAAGGAACTGAAAAAAGAGGAGAAGCGTAACAAGCTAAAGAAAGAAATGGAAGAGTCGCAAACTATTCCATTTTTCCAGTTGTATCGTTTCGCTGACGGTTGGGACAAGTTGCTGATGTTCTTTGGAAGCATAGCGGCGATCGCCAATGGTGCAGCCATCCCTTGCATCTCTATTATTTTCGGTCAGGTCATAGAAGCATTCAATCCGAAACATTTCAACAACGATCCAAACTACTCGATCATCGACACCATTAAAAACGTCAGTATTTGGTTCTTGATAGTCGGTGGAATCTGTTTTATCCTCTCCTACTTGGAGACTGCACTTTGGACAATCGCAGGTGAACGTCAAACCAATAGAGCACGTGTTGAATATCTATCATCAATTCTCAGGCAAGAAATAGGTTGGTTCGATACAAACAAAGCAAATGAATTAGCATCTCGTATTAATTCGTAAGTAGTCTAGAAAAAAAACAAAAAGAAATTACTTATTTACTAAAATATTTTCAATCAAAGTGATACTGTTTTATTCCAAGATGCAATAGGTGAAAAGGTTGGACATTTCCTTCATAATTTAGCAACGTTTGTGGCTGGTTTTGCAATTGGTTTTACAAAGGGTTGGCAGTTGACGCTGGTTATTACGTCGGTTTCACCGCTGCTGGCAATAGGTGGTGGTTTCATGGCGAAAATGATGACGGAAATGGCTAGGTTGGGTCAGGAGGCGTATTCAGTTGCCGGTGGTATAGCTGAAGAGAATATCGGTAGTATTCGTACGGTTGCAACTTTCAGTGGTGAGGTGAGAGCAGTTCATCGATACTCGGAATCTCTGAAGCAAGCGCTGAGAGTCGGTTATAAAAAGTCGATTTTCAATGGATTTGGTTTGGGATTCGTTCAGTTTGTTATCCTCGGTACATACGCCCTGGCGTTTTGGTATGGAAGTACACTCGTTTCCAAAGGAACCCGAAACGATCTCACTTCGAAACCCTGGACTGGCGGTGATGTCGTGTCGGTCTTCTTTGCTGTTATCATTGGTGCCACTGCTATTGGACAAGCGTCACCTGCACTGGCATCATTCGCCAATGGTAGAGGCGCAGCTTTTAAAATCTTCCAGGTAATTGACCGTGTTTCCAAAGCGAATCCATTCAGCACTCGTGGAAAACGATTGGATCGTCTCTCTGGAGAAATCGAATTTAGAAACGTTGGATTCACATACCCATCGCGTCCAGACGTCCCTATCTTTAGAGATTTCAATTTGACTATCAAGCCTGGACAAACGATTGGTTTGGTTGGTGATTCCGGTGGTGGAAAATCCACTGTAATTTCGCTGTTGGAGCGATTCTACGATCCGCAAGAAGGACAGATTCTTCTGGATGGCGAAGATATCCGACGTCTCAATGTGAGAGCACTGCGTCAAAAGATTGGTCTTGTCAGTCAGGAGCCGGTGTTGTTCGCCACATCGATAGCTGAGAACATTCGTTATGGAAAGGACGATGCCACTCAGGAGGAGATTGAACACGCTGCCAAACTAGCGAATGCACATTCATTCATCCAGAATCTTCCACAGGGTTACAGCACGATGGTCGGTGAGAAAGGAGTGCAGATGTCCGGTGGACAGAAACAACGTATTGCCATTGCGAGAGCTATCATTAAGAACCCGAGTATTCTACTGTTGGACGAAGCTACCAGTGCACTCGACAGTGAGAACGAACGTATCGTACAGGAAGCAATCGATATTCTCATGAAGGGTAGAACAACGATTTTAATTGCTCACAGACTATCGACGATTCGTGATGCCGATGTCATTGTTTTCGTTAAGCACGGTTCCGTTGTGGAGCGTGGCAGTCACGAAGAGTTGATGGCACGCCAAGGACACTACTTCAGACTCGTAGAGAAGCAGAATCAACAGCAACTTCAAATGGTTATGGAAACCGGTAGAAGTCGTCGTAGTAGCACATTCTCCGATGTCAATCCACTGCTCGACAGTTTCCGTCCAACAAAGAAACGTGCCAATCGCGAGAAGAAAGACGGAACTCTCACCATTAGAAGAAAGAAGAAGGCAAAGAAGACTGCCGGTCCAAAGGACGTACCGTTCTCACGTGTCATTGGATACAGTCGTCCTGAATTCTGGCTATTCTTCTTTGGATTCCTCTCTGCAGTTGGAACCGGTGCTATCTACCCTGCATTCTCGATTGTATTCACAAAGATGTTGACGATCCTTCAGAACTCCGACCCCAACTACATCACCAAGGAAGCGAATTTCATCTCGCTGATGTTTGTTGTGCTGGCAGTTGGCAGTGGTGTAAGCAACTTTTTCCAAACCTTCTTATTCGGTGTCATAGGTGAGAAGCTTACTTTCCGTCTGCGTGTCGACAGTTTCAAAGCGATCATGAGACAATCGATTGGTTGGTTCGATCTCTCTGAGAATTCAACGGGCAAGTTGACAACGAGTTTGGCATCGGACGCATCGCTGGTACAAGGTATGACAAGTCAACGTCTTGGTATATTGCTACAGAACTTCCTTACTATTGTCGGTGGTTTGGTGATTGCGCTGATCTCCAGTTGGAAATTGACACTGGCAATCATCGCTACTTTCCCACTGGTAGTCATCACTGGACAGGTGCAAATGAAGTTCTTGAAAGGTTTTTCATCGGAGGGAATGGAGGGAAGCGGTGCCGCTGGACAAGTAGCAAGCGAGGCGATCACCGGTATTCGAACCGTCGCGTCTTTCACCACTGAAAATCAAGTGTTGGCACTCTACAAGAAACAACTGAAGATACCCATTAGCAACGGTATTAAAAAGGCACATATCGCTGGATTGGCATTTGGAATATCGACGTTTATCATCTTTGGTGTATATTGTCTATCGTTTTGGTACGGTGGTTACTTGGTTGGCCAAAGAGAATGGCCAGCAACCGACGAGGAAATCGCTTCGAATTGCAATGCCCAGACCATTCCACTCTACTGGAAAGATATGGCGACTTGTACACGTGCTCAAGACATGCTCTTTGGATTCTCTTCGTTGATGAAAGTATTCTTTGCAATCGTGCTGTCTGCCATCGGTGTTGGACAAGCATCTTCACTGGCACCGGATATCGCCAAAGCAAAGTCCGCCACCAACGCAATCTTTGCGCTGCTCGACCAACAATCTGCCATCGACCCAACGCAATCGGGTGGTGAAACCATTCAAGTTCCAACCGGTGATATCGAGCTGAAGAATGTCCACTTTGCCTATCCTTCACGTCCAAACAACATGGTATTCAGAGGTTTCAATATCTTGATTTCCAGTGGAACGACTACAGCGTTTGTCGGAGACTCTGGAGGTGGAAAGAGTACGGTCATCTCGCTGCTACAGAGATTCTACAATCCATCGCAAGGTGAAATATTTATCGATGGTCATAACATTCGCAATTTGAATGTCAAACATCTTCGTTCACTGTTTGGTATGGTCGGCCAAGAGCCAATCATGTTTTCTGGAACCGTCGCTGAGAATATTGCATATGGAAAGGTCGATGCCACTCAAGAGGAAATTGAAAATGCTGCAAGACTTGCCAATGCTCATGGATTTATCAGTGAATTCCCCGATGGCTATAATACTCATGTCGGTGACAAATATACACAGCTCTCGGGTGGACAAAAACAACGTTTGGCAATCGCTCGTGCCATCATTAGAGATCCAAAGATTCTGCTACTGGACGAAGCAACCAGTGCTCTCGATAACGAATCTGAAAAACTGGTTCAAGAAGCGCTCGAGAATGTAATGAAAGGTAGAACAACATTGGTGATAGCTCATAGATTATCGACCATCCAGAATGCTGATCTCATTGCCTTTGTCCGCGCAGGACAAATCGTAGAAAGAGGAACTCATGAAGAATTAATGGAATTAGATGGTCTATATGCTCAATTAATTAATAGACAGAATCTAAATAAATAGAATTTAGTTTACCAAAAAATAAATATTTTATAAAAAATTATTGTTGTTGATTTTAATTCTGAAAAAATTTATTATCTTAGAATTAATTATAAAAATAAAGTTTATTAAATTAAAGTTGATTGTTTTGGAAATGAATAAGTATTTATGGAATTAATTTTTTGTATTGATAAGTACAGTTGAATAGTTATACTGTTTGATTCTTTGGTAAACTCTGGAATTGATAGTAGATATAAGTATCAATGCCAAAACCTATTTATTTGATGATGTGTTGATTGAGTTTTTCTCCAATAGAGAATATCATAAGTGAAACTATTTTAAAAATATTACAACCTAAAACCAATAATTGATAGTTCAATAAAAATTTTTACTACTTTGGTGCCCCTCATTAAAATATTAATAGTAATTTAAATTATATATATTTTTTTGGTTGAAGTAAACTAGTTAAATATTTTAAGAGATTATTTTGTTAATTTTAAATTTTTTTTTTCTAAGTTCAGACTCTTTGATCATTAGTTGAGATTTCAAGATATTTCTTTAATTAAAAAACTAAACATATTCCCAAAAAAAAATTCTTTGAAAAAAAAAATTGGCTATTGTTAACTTTTGTGATTAAATTTTTAATCAAAAGTTATTTATTTATATTATTTATTTTATTCATATGGATAAAAAATTATTTTCAATTGTATTTAATAATGTTGTTTTGAACAAACATATATTTAATCAAGTTAGTTTTATAATAAAAAGTATTAGAAACTATCAAAGCTATAAATGGAATGAAGCACTTGACTCACCACATGTCTTGGCTGGCAACGGTTACTTTGACCTACTAAAGAAATGTATAAATCGAAAGAGCAATGGAATCATTGAGAGTTTCGATATGCGGCTATTGAACTGTGCAATCAGAGGTGGCAGTGTAGAGATGTTCAGCTACCTGTTCGACCTGCAGCAACTTGAGCGAAGAATCGAGATAAAATCACCACAATACTTCCCGAATGAACTCTTGGCAAATGCATCGCAATGCGGTCGACTAGATATCGTGCAATTCCTGCTCGATAGAATCACAGAGTACCTGTGGGATTTCAACTATGCTCTGGCGCAGGCACCGTTCTCCGGTGACTTGTCTGTATTGAAATTCTTTTCCGATCCAAAGTACGCGCGTTTCTATCAACCGAGAACAAACTATGGTGAAGTATTTAATAGCGCTGCACGTAGTGGCAACATCGCAATGATAGAATGGTTGGTGGAAAACCGATCGCAAGGATTGGAAAAATCCAATATGCTCTTGGCAGCAATCAGTGGAAAACAACTCGAAACTATCGAATACCTCTTGAGGAATCATCATTCTTTGTTCGATAAGAAATCTCCAGAGTATCTGAGAGTTGTCACTCACGAACATAATAGCTCCATTGAAACATTCAAGTTGTTTTATGACCAAGGATTTGCATGTTCAGACACAGTATTTCGTAATGCAACCATCTCTGGAAATCTCCCTCTACTAAAATGGTTACACTCCAATACAACCTATAAATGCACTGATTCGATGTATCTTGCTTCAGATTATAATTACTTTGATATACTAAAGTGGCTGAATGAGAATAGAAGTGGTGAAGGTTGTAGTTACAATGAGATGGATGTCGCTGCTACCAATGGAAACTTGGAAATCGTTCGATTTTTGCATCAAAATAGAAGTGAAGGATGTAGTTACAATGCTTTTGATGGTGCAGCTGAAAACGGTCACCTACATGTGGTGCAATGGTTGTACGCCAATAGAACGAACGAAGGTTTCTCAGTGGGAACAATCGACCAGGTTGCAATGAAAGGACATCACCAGGTTGTCGAGTGGCTCGAGTTGAACACCACCCAGCGATGTAGTAGAGATATTCTAGAGTATGTCGTCGAGGAAGGACATCTTGGAATGCTCATTTACTGCCATGAGAGAAATGGTGATAACAATCACTATCGATTCTCCGAGGACACGATGGATGTTGCTATCTCAAGAGGTCACTTACATATGGCAAAATGGTTGCACGCAAACCGAACCGAAGGTTGTACACCAGCCGCTTTTCTCAACGCAATTCGCAGTGATACCGACCGGACCGATATCATTGAATGGATATTTGAAAATCGAACCGAATACAGCTTGGAATTGGTAGACCTCGATGACAGTGTACAATTCGTTCTTTGTAGAAACAATCATAGAATATTGACTTGGCTATTAGAAAGAGTATCATATACTGCAGAAAATCTTAGAGATTACATTAATATAATGGATTCCTACTATCCGACTTTCATTGAATCAATCGATGTATTAAATCACTATCTACAAAAGTGCGAACTATCTAAACAAATCAAAATACATGAAATTACTTTAGATTAGAGTTGTTTTCTCATAATCCTTCAGTAATAGATAATTATAAATCGATTATAATCATCAAATAAAAAGTATGATAGATAATGTGATCAAAATAAAAAAAAATAAAAAAAATAAAAATTCTAAAATTTTTGTTCCATGGGTTGTTCCAATTCCGAAGATTTTGGAATAGAAATTGGTTTGGAAGAAGCTGATTGATCATTATAAAAACATCATCATAATCATTTGATTTATTTTATTTACAAATATTTATATTTACTATCCTATACTATTAAACAAAAAATGGCTAAACAAACTTTGAGAATTACATCAACAGATCAATTCGAATCAACTGTTGCCCAAGCTTTGGCCACCTCTGATCCAGTTTTCGTTGTATTCATCTCTACTTTGAATGAAGACGGTATCTTCTGGTGTCCAGACTGCAGAGTTTGTATGTATATCTTAAAAGAACACTTATTAATATTTATACTGATCAATATTGGTTTGATTACCTTTAATAATTTAATAGCTGACCCAGTTTTCAAGAAAGCCTTCGATGAATTAGAAAACTATTGTTTGGTTGAATGTGCAATTCAAAGAGATGGGTAAATATCGAATTGTTGAATCTAGATTGATTTGATAAACAAGCAAACAACAAAAACACTAACAAATCATATCATATTAATAATAAACTATCGATTCATATAGATATAAAGGAAACCCAGAACACCCATATCGTACACACCCACGTATTCAACTCAAGGGTATCCCAACATTGATGTCATGGAAGCAAGATACTCAATCAAAGTTTGCTGAAGACGAATGTGGTAACTTTGAAAAGGTATCAGCCTTCCTCAAAGCTAACCTTTAAATATTAAAAAAAAACATTTAAAAATAATATATATATATTTAATAAACATTTAATGTATTATTATCCAATTTAACAATCACAATTCAATCATATCATTATTAAAAAAAAAAAAAAAAAAACAATCCAAAAAAGGGTTTAGGTTCATCTTCAAGACATCTTGATTAGTGCATATTTATAATCTTTAGAGTATTAATTAGTTAATTAGTTGGTTAGTTAATTGGTATTAGTAATAATGGATGAAGAAGATGATGATAGATTAAATGAAGATGTAGAGGATGTCGATGTTGAAGAGCAGCAACCAAAGGAAGATGTAATAATGTTTGATACCGATGATACTGCTGTCGGTGGAAATACAACTACTACTTCTGCACCGATAACAATACAAGACGATGACGATGATGATAATGATAATGATGAAGAGGAGGAAGCTGTTGTTGATGAAGATGATGATAAAAGTGGTTCGTCGTCAGCATCGACATCATCGCCAACATCGATGGAATCAATACTGACATTCACCAACGACGATATAAAGACATTCACAACAACATCGCTCATTAGCTTACTATTGATTCATGCTATCAGTAAGATAAGCAGTAGTAGTGGTAATACCGACAACAATGAAACATCCATAGATTGGCACAACATATATAAACAATTCATCGATAAACTGAAACAACTGAATAAACTATCGCAATTCTTTATCAACGATACACAATTACAATCGATTGAAAAGAATTTATTAACACCAAAAGTATGTACATAACCATTGCCTATCAATTCTACTCTATACTAATGTAACTCTTATAAAGCAATGTGAACTATATTATAATAAACTAAAGACTATATATTCAAAAGAGTAAGTAAATAATAGTTATTAATAATAATACTAAATTCTTTGTTCTTTTGTTTACTAACTTTAATAATGAACAAAGTAATTTTAAGGATTTGGAGATTTCAATTAAAGATTTGTTGGTTGTAGAGATAAGGAAATCTATAAATGATCTTGAAGTTAATATAAAGTAAGATATCAATATTGTTATTATCATTAACAAATGTATATGTTATTAATATGTATCTTTAAAGTAATTTACAAGAAGAGATTAAATCAAGAGATGATAGTAAGTTATCATCGTTATCTTTGACGAGTATTGACGAGGTTAGTCTAGAAGCTTCTACACCCTCGAATAGTAGTGTAATTGAAGAACCGCTGTCACCTTTGAACCCGACAACAACTACTACGACGACAACTACCAATACAAAGGTAAAGGCATCATCTACACCCGTTCAACAACAGCCAAGTACACCCGACATCAACGAAGACACCAAACAACAACAACTACTACGTTCACAACAACAACAAGAGGATGAAAAGAATAACAAAATCATTATGGGTCAGATGCAAAAGGTATGGAAAGCGTTGAACTCTCATCGCTATGCATCGATCTTTCGTTATCCGATCACCCACGACGAAGCACCCGACTACGATGAATATATCAAGCATAGAATGGACTTGACCACACTCAAGAAGAATCTGGACGACGGTCTCTACAGCAATAGCTCAGAGTTCAACGGTGATCTACAGCTGATATTCAGTAATGCGATGGAGTACAACGCACCAAACTCTGAGATCTACAACTATGCCGTCTCCATGAAGAAGTACACCGACAAGGAGATGGATATGATTCTGACCACCGAGAATATGCTTCACAACACAGGAACGACACCGCTGCGTAGCAGTCGTAGTTCATCGACAACACCATCGCCAAGTATCAGAGGTCGTAAATCCACAACCACCACTACCACTACCACTACTACTAGTAGTGCCAACAACAGTTCCTCAACAACACCGACTCGTGGTGGAAGCAAAAGAGATTCTGCCCCATCGACTCCATTGAACGACGACGTAGATGAAGTGAAAACACCTCAAGTCGAAGAATCACCATCACCACAATCCAGCAGTGCCAAACCAAAGGCTAATCGTCGTGGAAGAACCAGCAAACCAGCTGCCTCTACACCTACCGAGCAAAAGAAAACCACAAAAAGACAAAGAACTTCTAGGACCGAAGAGAAATCAACTGTTTCATCTGATGAGAGTTAATCACCCAACAACAAAACAACAACAACAACAGCACTTTCAAAAGAAAAAATAATATTATTACATCTCCACAGTATTTATTTATCTCCATTACTTTTCACTTTTGCACTCTGCCAAACAAAAACGATCTTTATCTTTCACTAACCTCAACAAATTCATAAAACATGTACAATTTAATTAATCAAATAATTATTTCTAATTATTTTTTATATTTATTTTTTATATTTATTTTACTGGCCAGCCTTTGGAAAACAATTGTTTCAGAATAATTTATCGAACTTCTTGGTTATGTTTGGAAGATAAAAAAAACAAGGATAAGTCAAAATAAAAGTAAGGTGAGTAAAAAAAAAAAATCTAAATCTATACCAGGTTTTTTTAAACCAAGAATGAGAATGAGCACCCATTCAGTCATATTTTTTGTAAAGATTTTTCAATTCGCAACATGTTTAGATTGATTTTGGTTACCAGGTTAACGGATATTTTTTTTTTGTTGTGGATTTTACAATTTTTTTGTTTTTTGTTTTTTTCAGATACAATTATGATGTGACACCATCAAAAAAACCAAATGTTGACAGGTTGCGGCTGTTTGGTCCATGGTATCCATTTTTTCTAATTGAATTAATTATTAATTTTATTTTTATTTATTTTTTTCTATTTTCTCCAAAATTGTAACCGTGGATTTCAACATAAATACCAGTGTAATATCAAATGAATAGCTAGAAAACCAGTGTCACACCAGTAAATATTTTTTCAATCAGAAATATATATATACGTAAATATTATTTATTTAAAAATGAAAGTTATCTTTTTCAGTGCAATTCTTCTTTTGGTTGCTTTGTCCACAGTCTCTGCTATCAAGGAGTCTGGTAAGTGCGAATGTCAATTCCACGATGGTACCATCAAGCATATCAATGCCTACGATAAACAAAGCTGTTTCGACAGATGTACTTTAGTTGGTGCCCAAACTCGTCCAGCCTGTGATGAGGTCAGCAACACCTGCCAATGCTCATTGAAGGTCACCGAGTGTGTCGATGAGAACAAGGTTGGTCGTCACGGTGGTCACCACGGTGGTATCCACGGAGGTTTCCACGGTCCAGTTTCCATCTCCATTGGTGGTTCATCTGGTAGCGGTTCATCAGGTAGCAGCGGTTCCTCAGGTAGCAGCGGTGGTTCATCTGGAAGTGGTGGATCCTCTGGTGGTGGTTCTGGTGGTGGTTCTGGTCTCCTCAAGACTCCAACCCAAGTCTGCCCATGTATCTCCCAAGTTTCAAGCTACAACTATGAAAACTAAAAAAACAAAACAATCTTATTCTATAGATTTGTAATTTAACATTTTAAAAAGTTTTGTTTAATTATTTCTAAATTAATCGAAACTTTTGAATAAAATCCCAAAACTCTATCATTCACTTTATTGTATAATAATAATTCTAAAAATATACTACTTTTGTTTTTCTTTTTTTTTTTTTTTTTTTTTTTTTTTTGTTAATATTATTTTATTTTATTTACATATATTTTTCCATTGGAACGGCGGTCTCTTCGTCATCTACAAATTGACCAAATTCATCATGAAGTTTGTAATCATAGGAGGTGTCGTAAATATCATGCAGATCATTGTCATGATCGCATTGGTCACTTGTACTGCTGTTTGTTTCATCGAGTGAATATTCAGGGTAGTGTTCCTTGTTGATTAAAGTTGTACTAGTAGGTACACTCGCTTCCATCTCATCAAATTTCTATACTCGGAAACATCATTGTATTAATAATTAAAACTTGAGAGATAATGAATGGAGATATTATATATTTATATACCATTGATTTCATTGTTTGAGTTTCATCATATAGTTTAATAGATTCTTCTAGTGTCAATTCTTTAGCTTGTCTGATCGGTTTGTTTGGTGCGGGTGGTGATTTGTTGGTTTTCATCATTGAATCTTTACTCTTTGACTTCATTGACAACGTTTTCATTTGGAATATTAGTCTATCGTCATCGTTCATACTGTTTGGTTTACCGTAAATCTCTGCATTATTATTTATCTCTATTTCTTTTTCTTTTTCAATAGTACTATTTGTTGTTGTTGTTTTGTTTGATTCCTCTATTACTACACTCGATGTATTGCCACTTTTAATCTTTGTAATAAGTTGATTGATTTCCTTTATATTATTTAATATCTTTTCACCTTTATCAGGTAGATTCGCACCCACAGAACTATATAAACTATTCTTGCTTTGTAATAGTTTCTCTAATTCAACTAAAGACATCAAATTAATATCTTTTTGCAATACTTTATTTTTTGAACTATTCATTTTAAATTTAAATATAGAAACAAACAAACAAACTATCTAATAAAAAAATAATAGTATCGATTAATTTAATTTCAATCTAAAATTTTAAATTAATTTTAGATCTAAAATTTTCCAAAAAAAGAAAAAAATATTTTCGCCATGACTTGAAAATGTGTGATAGCTTTAGAAAAACGAACGACAAAAGACACTTTTGGTGTAAAAATGTTGAAGAACACTACTAAAAAATCTTGGTTTCCATTATCTTATTAATAATAAACAGAATTGGAAGAACTCGTTGAGATGTTAAAGAATTATTGTATTACCTACAATGTTCCTTTGGAACAAAACCTTTTTAACTTTCAAAAAATAATTAAATTTTGTGTATATATAATCAATATTAATTTTCATTTCAACACTGAACAGACGTCTGTCAATCTTCTTTACATGTTCCTAAGATAGAACGTATCAATTTTTTGTTGTTAATATTACAAATAAAAAGGGAACAATCTTTATTTGAATAAGATTTAATGTAATCGGAATCCAACTAATTTATTAAATAAATCAAATTTATGATTACTGAATAAATAGTTTTGCTCAACAATATTAAGTGACTATTATCATTATTGTTGTAGTTTCTCAGCAGCAGCATTCTTTGCATCTTCTAAATCTTTTAGTTTCTTATAATATTCTCTAGAGGAATCGTAAAACTGATTTGGATGATTGACTTTAATGTTGAATGTATTATCTTTATGTAAATAGTCAAAATGTTTTCCACATGCCAACTAAAAAAATATAATATTTAAAATATTGAATAGTGAGTTAGCTTTTGAATAATGAAGATAAAGGTTATGACTACTTACATTTGGTGAGATTTGGGTTGCATTTATAATTTCATTGATGGTGATATCATCGACACCATAGTCACGAAGACGTTGCTCGAGTTTCTCCTGTGACCACACATAGGGACATCCGTGTATCTCCTCGGAGTTCTTGGGAACCTTCGAGATGATCTTGGCGCATGACGATGGCGAGTAGGAAATACCCTTACCTTCAAGTCCGTAGGTGTGACGCACCATGTATGCATACTCCTTGTCAAACTCGGCGCCAGAGACACGCTTGGCAAACGACGATTTCCAGTAGCCGATGGCATCCTCGTAGCTCAGACCGATCGCCTTGAGGAACGTACTAAACTGCAGACGACCGTCGTATTTCAACTTGCCCATCTTCAAGAGACCGTCGTGCATCACACGCATGCACATTGGGAACGACTGGCGGGAGATCGGTGCAATCTCGGCCGCTGTGATCTTTCCGTGGTTGGCAGTGACCGCGATGCCACTCTGCTTCGGGAGACTCCTAAAGAAACTCGACAAATGTGGATAGCTCTCAGCGATACGCTGGTACTCCTCGCGAATCCTGTCCATTGCGAATATCAAATAGCTTCGGAAACTCTCTATAATGACATCGTGAAATTCGTGTTTCGCTATGTATGCAACTCCTCGCTTCAGCAACACCTTCTTTCTGGCGATCAACTGTGATACCTCTTGAAATGGCATCTTCAGGAAATCGCTATACACACATGACACCTTGGCAATTCTCAACACTGGATCTTCATTATCAGCGGTATCTTTTTCAACCCCCAATGCTCTTTTATATAATTTCGAATCCTTCAAAAACAACAACAACAAAACAAACAAATGGTTGGTTATTAACAAAACTCTATCTCTCTAGACTTTATCAATAAATAACTTACATAAAGATAAAATAAATCTCTTGCATTTAATTGGAATTCCTCTTCGTTGAGTACTGACCATCCAAATCCTGCATTTTTCTGTAGAAACTGTTGAAACTGTTCGATTGTAATATTCTCTAGTCTGTAACGAAGCAATAGCATCTCTTGTTGAATGAACCATTCCAAATCGCTTGAATTCGCCATTGCCAGTCTCAATAGATAATGTGATGTCTCGTCTTTACTCTGGTATAACTCTTCGTCACGATCTGAAAACGCTTTCAATAACAATCCAATCTGTTGATTACATTGCTCCTTTGATAATTCTAACTTTGCTAATGAGATTGATTTTAAAACTAATATTTTTTTGTTTTATTAGTTAGCTATTTATCATATCATATCTTATTATTTTTTTAGTTTTGTTTTAACAAACATAGTTCTAGACACTTTACGTGATAAACGTGATAAACACATTGATTCTAGTTGTGACATATTCAATATCTCTAGAGTTGGTAATGTACAATATAGATTCGGTAGTATATGCTTTCTTGTTGTAGTTGAATCATCGACATTCTGTTGTTTATTAATAGATCTAAGTGAAGTTGCCATTCTTTTCTAACTTTAAAGATCTTCAATAATTAACTAAGCTACAAAAGTAATATAAATAAATTAAATTGTTAAAAAGTATACTAATATCAAACAATTTTAAAAAAGTAATGAGAAAACAATCAATCAATCAGATTTGAATTTTTAAAAAAAGGCGCACTTTCAAAATAAGCACACACAATTTAAATTGTTTGATTTAGTTAGTTTTTAATTTTTAAACAATTAATTTTTTATTAGAATTATTTTTAAAATCTTTATTATTATTATTTAAATAAATAAAATAAAATGTATAATGAATATTTTGATATTGATAGGATATTATCTGAAGAAGAAGTAAGTATCAATAAAATAATTAATTATTAAATTTGATAATAATATCTAATTAATTTAATCTCTCGTTAGAGAATTGTATCAAAATTTGAAACAGATGCATATAATCTAGGTCATTTGGATCAGAGTTCAACCAATAGAGATGTAGGCCATTCAAATCACTACTAATTTAAACAATAATATTAATAAATATTTAAAAAAAATATAGATGAAACAAGGCGATGAAGTCGAACTCCCATTCTGGTTGGCAAAAGTACTTAATAATAATAATATCATATCGAATTCACCACCAGTAGTCTTCTTGGATGACTATCAAAATAAGATTCTCGCTGATCCAAAAGTAATCTCCATGAGAAAATATCCATACTATGATGTTTTCGGTATTAAGATTTCAATGTTGTAAGTTATATAACTTTTAGAATGATTCATTCATTCAAATGATGTCTAATAATATCACTACAACAATACAATTCGACAAACTATATAATAGCTTTAGAGATTATGAACTAAGCAAAGTACTTTTCAAGGTATTCAAACAGAGATTGTTTCACATATTGGTGCAATCGATGCACTTGAGAAATACTGATGTCAGCAAGATTCAAACGGATCTCACAACTCAAGAGAACTTCATATTTGCAATGGGATATCAATCGTCGGCTGACTACGACAGTTGGAAGGACGGTAGAGGAGACAGAATCACCAGTTCCGACAAGAAATACACTCAATCCAAAAACAGAAAAGAAGAGACTCTATTGAAAAAGAGAAAACGTTTAAATGATACCAACAATGATTAACTAATTTCGTTGAACAGAGCAAATACAATTCATACAAATAATCATCATCATCATAATTATTTTCATTGTTGTCGTCTCGTCGGCACTATATTTAAAATTACTATCTCTAATCAACCACAAATCAACAATAACCAACCACTTTCATCATAAACCCCAATCAATCATACATTTTTGTAATCTTCCACAACCAACAAACAGAACAGTAACTGTTGCAACATAAAATCGATTATTATTATCATCATCAAGTTGCCATCTTCAATGTATATAGTTTGTTAATGTTAAACCAGCAACAAACAGACCAAACCAAACACAAATCCAACAACAATAATCAAATAATAAATAAACCAACCAACCAACAAACAATTTTATTAATAAACAAACTTACCATTTTTATAAGAGTAATATAACAAATTAAACAACTACAATAACAACCCCTCTTCCTCTCTTAATTAACTTAATTAACTTCAAACATAATTACAAAAAACCGTTGCATTTCTCAAGTGTGTTATCTTATCTATCTATTTATGTTTAAACATAATGTTTTTAAATAAATTCAAATATTAATATTATATTATTCGCACAAATTATATAAATAAGTATAACAGCTATATAATCACAAAAATAATCCAACAACAAAACTAAATCTATTTTCGATATCTGTCTTATTTTTGATGTTTTGTTTTGGGTGGTTTGATCAACTAGAATACCACCCTATCCACTATTATCGACCACCATCTTTCTCAACTACTTACCACTGATTCGAATTTGTGGTTAATCAAAACAAATTTAGATCTATTTTATTTTATTTTTTTGATGATTTGGTTAGATTTTGGTTTTGTTTTTTTTTTTTTGGATGTTTTGAGTGTGTAAAAAAGGTGTCGCAAATCGCCGGCATTTACTCACACACACTATTTATGGACATGCAAACATAGTGTTAACACATATCATAGATTCAAATTTTTCTACTGAGATTTACTCAACCCAAAGAAAATCGAATCAAAAGATATTTCGTGATTTGATTTGATTAATAATGTTATACTGTTGTTGAAAATGTGTGATAAGGTTAGAGAGATCTGCAACCCGATTCACATTTACCCTTATTTTGGGTTTTATTTTTATTTTTTATTTTTTTTTACTATTTTTTTTATAAGGCGCCTCTCTGGTGTGAGGAAAATAATAAGTATATAAAATAATTTCAACTCTGGTTTCGTTCCATAAAAACAATCATCTTAGTTTTCATAACATTAACAGTAGTAGTAACTCTATCTGTATACTATACAATTCACTTTTTTATATTTCTTATATAAAATCTAAATTCTCTTCTTTTTTTTTTTTCTATATATATTTTTGTATACTTTATAAAATATAAAATGGCCACCAAATTCGGAACATCAGAGAAATGTGTTGTCTGTACTAAGACTGTTTACTCACTTGAAAGATTGGCTGCTGATGAGCGTATCTTCCATAAAGCCTGTTTCAGATGTACCACTTGCAACAATGCACTCAAACTCGGTAGTTATGCATCAATGGAACAAAAGACATATTGCAAACCATGTTTCAAGGTAAATAATTTCTTATTGAAATGGTACTCTATATTTAACTATAAATGCTAATCTATTTTCTATTCATTCTTTATTTTTATTATATCCAGAAATTATTCTTCTCAAAGGGTAATTACTCTGAAGGTTTCGGTCAATTGAAGCCACAACACCAACATGACTTGAAGAAGGGTACCCCAACTGTTACCTCTGTCGAGCCAGTTCAAATTCCAGTCAACTCTTCAGTGGTAGAACCAACCGCAACAGAAGTCGAGACTGCCTCCTCTTAAACAACTACTTATTCACAACATTGATCAAACAAATATATAGAATATCAATGAACAAAATCAACTCTCTGTAATATTAGCAAGCAAATATATATACTTTTTACTTTTATAAATCCAGAACTTATATATAACAATATAAAGCAATCAAATAAATACTCGAATCATAATATTTGAGAACACTTTATGTATTCCTATATCATACCTATATTTATAGCTACAGCAGTACAATTACATTTTACATTCATTCTTCTTTTTTGTTTTGAGAATCTGATACAGAATCACAATGATGATTCTGTTTAAAATAATCTTGATCATTATTATTATCATCTAAACCATTTTCACTGTGATAAAAAAGGAAGAAGAAGAGAAGATAAGGAAAATAAAATTGAATCAATATATATAGATATAAAAAAAATATAGAAAATTGAGAATATTATTATTATTGTTGGCAGTTGTAGTTGTTATTTGTTGTTATTTGATATTATGTATTTAATAAATACTTTTGTTGAAGAGCATGTTGTTCCTCTATTAATCTTTGATACTCTTGTTTGTTCTTCTCGATAAAAGGTAGGAGCCAGTCCATAACCTCGCTAAACAGTTGACCGGCAATCTCTTTGAGTGTTGTTACATTCTTTGTCTGTTGTACTTTGTTTGCCAATTCACGACCGACGCTATCACTCAGCAGTTCCCAGAACGACGCTTGACTGAGTGTCCACGCACCGTTATACTGTCTCAGGTTCATTGAAAAATTGAATTGCAGTGGGATGTGTTTCGAGTGAGAATTGATATAGGCAACGATCGGATGTGCCAGAGCATTCGAAAGGTAACTCAGCTCCGGTGTATACAGCGGTGCCACAGAGAACAAATGATTTAATTGTACACTGAATGTTAAATGTAAGTTTTTAAGTGGATCTATTAATTATTTCAAAGTTATTTGTTATTAGTATAAACACATTTCAAGATATATAGATCTTTCTATCTATTTTTTATCAATCAATGAATTACCTTTATCAATTGGAATGATACCATAGTCAACGGTATGACTCTCCGATTCTAATATCTCTCCTTCTTTTACTTTGGGTAATAAAAGATTGAGTTGAATATCAAATGTACCTTCTTTTATCCATCCAAGTGGTCCCGTTGCATTTCTTGATAGAATATCTATATTTACACCATCGAGTTTCAACTATCATCATAATGATTATTAGTAAGAATATGTTTAAAATAGTCGTAGTAAAAGTAGTGGTAGACATACTTCTCTTTGTTCAAATTTCGATGCGTTTGTGTCAGCAGTCTGATGTTGTGGAATGGTATAAGTAAAGAGTGAACCATCGAACTTTCCAACGATGTTCTTACTGGAGAGAAGATCATACAATATCCATTGTTTTCTAAACTTGTCAGACTCCATACTGAACACCGATATAGAGAGTGGTCGATGTGTCTTATCTGGCATATGATATGTTATCAATAAATCCTTTACTTCCAACCGATCAAATACAAAATCTCCAAGTGCCCTAAAATATCAATTTCATTTTTGGTAATTAGTTAGTTATATATAAATATATACATATTATTATTAATATTGTAATTAGTTATCATATCATATACTTTTTCTTTCTTGGATAAATCATATCTGCGTAATTTAAATAGAGACCCTCACTACGACGATCTATGATTCCACGAACACCGGATACCAGACACTCCTGGATGATTCCCTTGCCTTCGAGTAGCCAGAGTATCGATAGTTTAATATCGATCTGTTTGATCGAGAGTTGGATCGATGAGAGGTGTTCGTCGGCTCTAGGATTACGTGAAACAGTGACATTCTCCAATCTAATGTATCCTGTCTTCAGCTCTCCTCTTGCATGTTCAAAAGTTATATTGATTCCAGTGTTGGTTGTAAGGTATTTACCAATGCGTTTAGCTGTCCACTCTGTTTTAATAACAATAGATAGATAGATAGATAGATCAACATGATTAATAATAACATCTCAACACGACAACAAGATAATGATTACAACACGTGATGTGAAACATACCTGAGAATTCAAATGTATTTACAATCCAGAGTATCAGTGAAACGAGAGTAGTTGTTCCCAAGATTATAAGAGAACCAGTACCAAAAAGAAGCCAACTGAAAATAGCAAAGAAATGATCCGATGTCAATGGTTTGTGTCTAGTCAACACGAATCTGATTCTCTCTGATATGTTCTTGTACAATAAGAATATTCCTTTGTCTTTCTTGAAGAACAATCGTTTTCCTTTCAAATTCAAAATTGATTCATCTTTTGGTTTGTCTTGATTTTCTTGTTTATTATTCTCATTTAATTGTTTATTTTCATTATTATTATTATTACTGTTACTACTACTATTGTTACCACTACTACTAGTACTACTATATCTTTTAGTAGCAATACTATTGTCGTTATTGCTATTTGAACGATAATGATAATATATAAAATGATATAAAGTATTCTTATTAGATATAGGTGTATGACTATTTAAATGAGATACACTATATAGTTTATTACTGTTTGTATTGAAATTATTGTTGTTGTTGTTGTTGTTTATATTGAGATTGATATTATTACTATTGTTATTGTTATTTATATGAAGTGATCTTTGATAGTTTATCAAAGTTGAAGAAGATGATGATTTGAAATGATTATTGTTGTTATGAAGATTCTTATTATTATTATTATTATTATCTAATAATATGTTTTTTAATCTATTTCCATTACTACCGGATTTCCTTGTAGCAACATTCAGCAATGAATGACTATTAGCTAGGTTTGTTAATCTATTCATTACTCTACTACTATTTTACTTCTTTCTATCTATCTGAATTTCTATGACAAACATTGATCATCTGTCTATCTATCTATCTATCTATCCTATTTATATAAATTTATTTAGCTAATTAAATAAAAATACAAATAAACTAAACATAGAAAGAAAGAGAAGAATACAATAGATTTTGATATCAAATTAAAAATTATATTAAATGTGTTATTTTCCGTGTGTGTGCCAATCAACTTCACATGTTTTTATAATAAAATCGTAATCATTGTGTTTTGATAATTTCTATTTTGATATTTTTGGTGAAGAATGATGTCACCACAATTTTTTTATTGGGGAAGATTTGAACATGCTCAATTTAATTCGAATAAAAATAGATAATTATCCATTTATTTGTTTATTTATCACCAAATCTATTTCTAGAAAATAAGCAGAATTTTTAATTGGGTAAACAAAAAAAAAAAAACAAAAAAAAAATGTTTTTCCTATTTTTTGTTTAATTTATTATGTTGTGTGGATAAATGGATAAAATTATATTTTCAAAGATATTTAATAATCAAGTATTACTTAGATTGATTTCCAACTATGTAAAACAGATAAACAAGGAGCATCATGCTGGCAGTAGATGTTATGATTGGTACGAACTGGTTTTGACTCCACATGCTTTAGCTGGTAACAACTATTTGCAATTGCTAAAGGAGTATTTTATGAATGAGGAGAATAATAATATTACTTCCACCACCACCCAAACTCAAACCCAACACCAACAATCAAAACAATACAGTGCCAATGTAATGAAAGGTGCGATACGTGGTGGTAATCTGGAGTTATTCGAATATCTATTGGTGCACTATCAAGTCGACAAAGAGGAGTTGCAGTTGATTGAGTCGGAATTGAATGAGTTGCTCGCTCTCTCCTCTTACTATGGCAGATCGGACCTGGTTCACTATTTATTGGCGAGGTTTTCTACCGCTACCTTTCAATTCAATTGCTATAAGGCAATGGTGAATGCTCCATTGTCTGGTGACATCGAGCTGTTGAAGCTGTTTACCAGTAGAGTGCTACCTTCAAAGAAACTTGGTGTCAATGTCTTTGAGAACGCTGCATTTATAGGTCGTTTCGATATGATTGAATGGTTGATGGAGAATCGATCACACGATTACCCATTGCACAAAAGAAGATTGTTTACTGGTGCTGTTAGAAGTGGGAAGCCGGAGGTTGTTCAATACCTGATAGATAAACATCTAGCAATAATGGATGAACATTCCCTGGCAAATATCATAGTCTTGGCAGTGGATTACGATCAATTTGAAATATTGAAATTGTTTTTGCAACTACCGGTAGTGGATTGTCCAGAGAATCTCATTGATTCTGCAAGTAGGAATGGAAACATTCGAATGGTACAGTGGTTACATGAAAATACAACGACCGGTTGTTCGGAAAAAGCTATGGATTCAGCAGCAGAAATTGGTAATCTTCCATTGGTACAGTGGTTACACCATAATCGAACAGAAGGATGTTCTACTGTTGCTATGGATATGGCGGCGTATCATTCACACTCTGAAATAGTCGAGTGGCTCTATAATAATAGAACTGAAGGATGTCAAGAAGCAATGTATTATTGTGTAGTTAATGATGACGTTGAGCAATTCAAGTGGTTCTACGAGAGGAACTTTTCTTGTTCCGATAGCTTGGCAAATGTAGCTGCCAGACTCAACAACAAGAAAATACTTGCTTGGATTTTAGAAAACACAACCCTTCGATTTACTGATGATATAGTTAAACAAATTATGTCTACAGGACATATTGACATGATCGAGTACCTCAGTGAGAACAAGGAAATTAGTAAGCAATTCACTGCAAGAACAATGGATGAAGCTGCTGCCAACAATAAACTGAATATGCTGATTTGGCTGCATGAAAACAGGACTGAAGGGTGTACAAAGCAAGCGTATATAGATTCAATAACAAAAGGACACCTCCGTATTGTTGAATGGTTATTTAAGAATCGTACAGAATATGATTATAGCTCTTTTCCACTCAGAAATTACATAGATCGATTTTTCTATGATGATTTATCGAAAATGTTGGAATGGATGTTAATAAATATTCCGACTCCAACTGAGGAACTTGTAGATTATGAAAAAGAACTAACTGAAATATATCCAACTTCCAAAGAAACAATTAGAGTTTTACAAGATTTTATCAAATCAAAACAATCTGAATCCTAATAAAGCAAATCAATTAGAATGGAGATAAAAAAATAAAATTGTAAAATAATTTAATTTATGTTTTTTTTATATTTATTTATTTTATTTATTGTGGAGAAAGCTTCAACATAACACATCCATGTGATGGTACACTGAAACTCATTGAACCTTGGAAGATACCGGCGGATTTATGTTGCCAGAGATCTCTTGTCAATAATTTGGTGGTCGATGGAATGTTGAGAAGTTGTGAGGTCAAAGTGATGGTCGAGGTAGATGATCCTCTGTTGAAGAGAACGACGGCAGTGTTTCCACCGACCAATTGTCTCGACCAGATTTCGTTACCGTTTTGTTGGAAAATTCTGGTACCTTGGATACCCAATGGATCTTGATCGACTTGGATAACCTCAGAGTTTGTTAGAATATCGATGGTGTCTTGTGACATGAAACGGAGATCGTTTCCAGCAATCAATGGAGCGGCGATAATCGACCAGAGTGAGAAGAAAGAGGTGTATTCGGTAGTGGTTTGTCCACCGTTTCCGATTTCCAACATATCTGGATCATTCCAGTTTCCTGGACCTGCGAATGGAGCACGACCGGTAGACATCATCTGATCGAGGATGGCAGTCCAGGTGTCGAAATTATCGTTGATATCGTCGAATTCTCTCCAGAGATTGCAGATCTCACCGACATAGGTGAAGTTGACATATTCACCTTGGGCGTAGGCTGGCCAACTGCAACTGTAGACCATTGGACGTCCTGTGGCATTGAGGTATTGCGACAAGTCAGTGTAGATCTCCTTCATTTCGTCGACTGGGAAATTGCATCCGTCCATCTTTACATAGTCGATTCCCCACGAGGCGTAGGTCTTGGCGTCCAGTGCCAAATAGTTTTCTGAGCCTGGGAATCCAGCGCATGTTTGATTTCCGACGTCTCCGTAGATACCCATCTTCAAGCCGAGTGAGTGAACGTAGGCAGCCAAAGGTGCAATACCATCGGGGAAACGGATTGGATCTGCTTGGAGACGACCTTGGGCGTCACGCTCCTTGGCGAGCCAACAATCGTCGAGGTTGACATATTCGTAACCGACGGCGGCCATACCACTGGTTACCATAGCCATAGCGGTCTCAATGATCAAAGTAGCATTGATCTGTGAAGTCTCACAACCAAAGTGATTCCAGGTGTTCCAACCCATTGGTGGTGTTAGAGCGACTCCATTATTTAGAGCACTAACCAATGAAATAAATAATAGAAAACAAGCAATATATAATTTCATTATTATATTTTTTATCTATATAAATATGTAATAATTAATCAAAAAAAGGGACTGAAAAAAAAACAGTTTATAGTTCCTGATTTATAAATTAATTAAAATATCAAAAAACAACAAAATAGAAATAAATAATGTATTAAAAACTGACTGTTTATGAGAGGGTGATAGCAAATCACATTTGTGTTTTAATTAAATTAAAATATCTAGAATTTTAGCCGGCTTTGAAAAAACCAAAAAAAAAGCCCCGACATATTGATATGGGTTTCAATTCAATTTAAAAAAGAAAAATAGAAAATACCTCCTAATTGGATGGGTTTGAAGGTCAAAAAAAAAAAAACAAACCATTTTTTTTTCATTCAACAACAGCACCACCAACTCTGAATACCAAATAGCTCCGATGATCATTGTTGCAATTGGAACCCGATACATTCACAATTGTATGGTATCATTATTACCATTCTGAATCAAAAAACACCAATTAACAACGACAACCCAGGTACAGAATAAAATTTAATCATGATTAATTTTTGATGGTATCCATGATTACCACCGTTATTACAACCAAATCAAATCAACCATTTTTAATGTAAAATTTATTAAAATTGATAAAATTTAATATTATAGATATTATTTTAGACTAGTTGTTGTGTTGTAATGTTATTTACATAATAATGAAATGATAGTGATGAGCACAAAGCGCTTTATAATTGTAAAAAGGTGGGTGTTTGTTTGAAGTTGGATGGTTGGGAATAAATTAAATTTAACAATTACTATATTATATGTATCTTTATATTAAAATATTACTATTTCAAAAGATATATATATTTGTTATATAGTGTTTGTTGTTGTTTAAATAATAATAAGAACGATCACTGATTTTACTGACTGACTGTATGATTGTTTGATAAAGATGTTGTTGTTTTTTTTTACATTTCTTTGGTTTCATCTGGTTCGAGTTCTTCAAGGATTGGACTTCTCCAATCGACGAAACGATCTTTCAAACCTGGGTGAATCATACATGTATCCTTCTTACCCATAACAAGATATCTGTACTTTGCAAACTGACCGTAGCAAAAATCACGCAAGAATGTTGGCATATAATAAAATGAATACATTAAAGGATATGGATTCTTTATAAACAAACCAATTGGTATTAGATAATTGTTTTTGTTATTATCAGAATATTTTCTGTACTTACTTGAAGATAATAAAGAATTCTTAGTACAGCTGTTGATTTGGTATAGTGTTTACCGGTTTCCTCTTCGATGAGGACAATGGTTGAGAGATCGGCAGGTATACCGTAGTAATTGAGGATCTCGATACCTTTGGCGGTTTGCAGTGCCTGGTATGAGAATCGCTTCTTGGTGTCTCTTGGGTATACAAACTGAACGAAACCATCGCAGACATTGCAGACACCATCAAACATAATGATCGATCTTGGTGGGTCAGATGGTCTATAGGTTGGTTTGCTTTGTGTCTGTGGTTGTTGTTGTTGTTGTTGTTGCTGTTCACTCTGTTGCTGTTGTTGTTGCTGTTGCAACGAATTGATATCTACTGATACATTTTGATTATCTGCTATCATCTTATCTTTTTTCTTGTTTTTGTATTTTTATACAAATTCTAATATTACTACACTTTCTCAAGTATTATTAACTGAACTAATCTTAATGTTGAACTTAATGTAATCTTATAAAATTTGAATATTTGCTTAACACTTTAAAATAAAAAAATAGTAAAATTAAAACAACAAACTTTATTCAATGTAATAAATAATGTAAAAAAATATATTAAAAAAACAACAACGTGTGATTCATATAATAATATGAAAAAAGGGGGGTTAGTTGACAATTTTTTATTTTTTTGTGAGAATTCTTTTGATTCGTCACCAAACTTTTTCAATTCTTTGTTCATTTTTTGTTCTTCATGTTATTATTATAACTTTAAAAAATAATAATAATAATTGTATAAATTTAATTCAACAATCAATCATTTAAAGTTAATGATAATGAAATAGATCTTGTTAAATATTATAATAAATTAATTTTTTTTAAAAAAGAAATTGCTAAATAAAAAATATCTAAAATCATTCATTATTAATATCAATTATAATCATTCATGAAAGTTTCTTTTAGTTTTAACACTGGATGAAAAAACAATAAAAATTAATTTTTTTGAATATTTTGTTTTTCGTTCAAGATCAAAAAACCTTCAAAACCTTCAAATTTACCAAAATAATAGTGAAAAAAATGTAGAATCAGATTTTGTTTGTTTTTTTTCGATACCAGGTTTTTTTGGTTTTCTCATATTTTTTAAACAGTGTAAATTGAAAAAGAAATATCTGATGAGTGGTGGTCTTAAAATCCACATTTTTAAACAGGCCATATCCATGATTAGAAATAGACTGTTTATTTTCATTGAGACCACACACCCTCTAACCATCCAGGAAGGTTTTCGAGCAAGATTGATAAAATTAAACATCATATGAATCTTTTTTTAATAAATTTTAAATAGATAAATTAAAACCAGGAGTTACCATTTAAAATTCTTTTGAAATATTTCAGTTACTTGCTACTATCTATAAATACCAGCATTCTCTCACTGTATTTCATTCATCAAATCATTTCTTATCTTTTCTTTTATAATAATTAGAAAATAAATCAATCAATCATCAATAATTAATAAGTAACAACAAATAATAATCTAATATCTTTCTTTGATAATAATGAAATTCTTAATTGCTTTCGTTGTTATTTTGGCTGTCTTTGCCAGCTCTGCTCAAGCCAACAATGTCCTCAAGGTAAGTAACCAAATATTTATTATTTTAATTTCTTAAATATAATTATCAATATTAACAAATTCAAATTTTAAATTAAATTATTTATTAAAAGTGTGATTTATGTCAATACGTTGTCAAGGTATGTTAAACTATTTAGAAAATTATTCATTTTTTAGTTTCTAATATATTTTTATAAATTATAGCACGCTGAGAGTTTGATCTTGAGAAACCACACTCAAAACCAAATCATCCATCAAATGGAAAAGGCTTGCCATCACTTGCCACACAAGTGGTCTGGTCACTGTGTCTCTCTCATTGACGTCCACGGTTCCGATATCATCACCCGTTTGATCAACCACGAGAAGCCAGCCGTTGTCTGCAAGCAACTCCATATCTGCAAGAACCACGTCGGTGAAGTCATGGACATCCAAGACGAGTTCGACGATGAGGATTTCGATGATGAAGATTTCGACGATGAGGATTTCGATTTGTTCGAATTCGAGCAAGAACTCCTTGAAGCTTTGGACCTCTCTGACAACCTCGAGAAGAAGCACCACATCCCAGGTCACAATATCGTCAAGAAGTACAAGTGCAAAGCATGTCACTTTTTGGTTAAGTAAATATTAACCAATTAGATGTTTAACTAAGTACTTTAATTTCCTATTACTAACCATTATTTATTATTTATTATTATAATTTATATAGGAAGGCTGAACACTTAGTCAAGTTGAACAAGCGTATCGATGAGATCCAATCTGCCTTGGAACACGAATGCAAGTATTTCGGAATCAAGCCAGCCGTCAAGGTCTGCAAGAAGATCGTCCACAAGGCTACTGCACACTTGGTTAACGAGTTGAAGAAGAACACCGATGCCGGACATGTCTGCAAGGCCATCCATATGTGTTAAAATAACCAACTACTTTTCCTAAAGTAATAACGACAATTTCAATGTATAAAAAAATACCATTTTAGGATTAATCGACAAATAAATAAACAAATATTTTTTTTTTTCTAATAATCTTTAATTAAATTTTTTTTTTTTTAATAATAAAATCCAATTCGTTATTAAATATATTGTAAAAATATATATTTAACTTAGTTTTTTGAGTTAAGAAAGTTGAATTTAAAAATGTTAAAACTGTGATAATTGAGATAAATATTAAAACAGTTTTCTAAGAAATTCAAACTAGTTTAAAAGACCATTATGTTTTTGGTTGGAACTTCTCGATTTGGGTTTTCATGATTTAGATCTAACTATCGATCTCGGTTATTACCTTACTCTTCAAATATATTTAATCATCATTTAGAATTTTTTATTTATCTTAAATTAATTTTTTTAAAAAACAAGGAATTCTTATAAATCTTACTGAGTCTTGTTTTATAAGAATCAGTTAATGCAATTCCTGATTTTGGAAGTTATCTATTAAGATAAAGTTCTATCAAACGGAAAGTCTACAAGAAGATCGTATTTATTTGACCAAAAAGTGACAAACAAATGGCAAGTAGAATTCTCTTTAACTTAATCTGTTTTATTTAGATACCAATTCTCCTATCCGATGTATAATAAAGTGCGTTTTGATTAGATGGTCTGAAGAAGGAAGCAATTAACATTAAGCATGACATCAAAACCAAAAATAATGAATTCCCATGAAGTAGAGGAATGCGATAAAGTGTAACAAAAAAAAAGACAATAATAGAGGTTGTTTTTAGCTAATATTGAGTTAAGAGAGAATACGAACTATAGGTCGTACAAGAACTCTACTTGAACCAAAGAGTCGACTATATCCAGTGTAGAGTCAGCTTTGGAACAATCAACCATCTCTGAGTCAAAAAGTCAACAGCTCCAGGTCATCTTTGTATTGTTATGGTTGGTAAGTTGGAAAAAATGATATTGTAATTATACTGGTCAGTTGTATTTGAAACTTCTAAATAAAAAATATTTATTTATTAAAATTAAATTTAACTTTATTCAGACAAATCGTTTATTTTATTTTTATTTAATCAAAATTTGTAACATAAATAGTAAGTTATAAATGAATAAATTATGATTTAAATAATAATAATTTTTGATTAAAATTTTGTCTTTTGCTCATGCCAAAATGATGATCATTTTTTAGCTTCATTGAAAAAAAAAATAAATCGATTTTTCATTTAATTAATTTATAAATAAATAGATATATATATATATAAATGGCATCAACACCACCTACAAAGAAAGAATCTATATTAGATTTACAAAAGTTTTTAGGAAAAGGTTTAACTGTAAAATTCACTGGTGGTCGTGAAGGTTTGTATCTTAATATATATAACAACAACACAACACTTTGAAGATATCAAAAGTGGTTTTAGATCATATTGATATTTACTTTATATACATATATACTTTTGATATTGATTATCATATCTATTATTGTTCTGACTTTATCATTTTGTTTATTACTATAGTTCAAGGTATTTTAAAAGGATATGATCCATTAGTAAATATAACATTAGATAATTGTGAAGAGTTTATTAGAGGTAAGAGTTTTGTTAAGATAATAGTAATAATAGTAGTATTTATAATAGAGTTGACTAATCAAATTGAATGTTTATATATATATATCTAGATCCACAAGATCCACTGAGTTTAACAGGTGAAAAGAGATATTTAGGTTTGGTTGTATGTAGAGGAAGTAGTGTTATGATGGTTTGTCCGATGGAGGGTTGCGAAGAGATCGACAATCCTTATCTAACTCAAGAGGAATCAACTACAGCCGAAGAAGAAAACTGAAAATATTAAAAAAGAAAATACAACAACAACAACCTCGAAATAAAACAAAAAAAAAGTATAGTATATATTTATAAATTGAACAAAATAGTTTGTTAGGTAGTTTGTAAGTTCGTTAGTTAGTTATTTTATTTAGAAAGTTGTAGATAGCATCTTAAACATATATCAAATTCGTTTTGGGAATGGTAGAATGTTTCATCTGGTGATAAGTTATCTGAGTTGCAGATATCGCAAGTCCAATATCCATCATCATATAGATTGAGGGCATTTTCATATAGCTTCAATGGTTCAGGATGTGTTGGTACCATAATCGTAGCAGGAAGATGAATAATCTTAGTTACGTTATATTCACTACGACCAGTAGTATTACTCTTCAAATTTATTATGTTATTTTGTTGATTACTAGAAGATGAAGCAGCTTGTTTTTGTTTTTATTAATAATAGCTATAGAAATTAAAAGTAAATTGCTAAAAGTAAAGTAAAGATCTGTTGCAACTTACGAACTTGTCTTAGATAGATATGATTGGTTGTAGTATTTACAGGATGTTCGGGATCTAGGAATTCAGTGAGCTCCTTGTTTGCGTACAAATAGATCGGACCGTCGCCAAGACCCAGTTGTTTAGATTCTCTGATCAATGGTATCAAACGGTTGTAGTTGGTTATATCCCGAAAGGTCAGTTCATCCTTGTCACTATTAAAATGAATCCAACATTGGAATGGAGGCATTTTTTAAATTTCAATATTGTTTGGTCTTATAATAATATTCACACACCAATCAACAGATAAATCAAAAACGATGATAATTTTTGGGGAAGTAGTTAAACTTTGTGTGAAGTTCTTTTTACATTTAATGACATTAAAAAAATGTTACAAAAAATATATTATAATTTCAAATTATTTTTAATAAAGCTATAAGATAATAGATAGGTATTGCTTTATAGATTTACCTATGTGTTTCAATAAAAATAAAATAAAAACAATTTTTTGAAAGAGTTGTTGACAACTGTTATGGAAAATTAATATTTTTTTATTTCTGAAACTAATAATATTATTGGTTTATTAAATTGATTTAGTATTTTGATGTCAAGAGGAGATTGGTCTATCACCTAAAATCTATGAATATTGTTCACTGTCCAAGGAGCCTTCGATTTGAGTTTGCTTTACAGTTATCATTATACATGTCATCGCTAGTCATATGATATCAGCCACAGCTATCCTAAATACAAGATAGAATAATGCAATACCGTAACCAGTCTGTTGGGAGTAGAAATCTTGAGTCTAGAGTTCAATAACCTCATCATGTCAGTCCATATTAACGTAGGGTCTCTGTCTCTCCTGTCTGGCATGGTACACTCCTGTCATATGCATACCTTTTCAGTATAATGCTTTTCTATTTCCTTTAACACCTTATCCCATGTTATATTTCTGTCATACCCGGTATCTGAACCATCGCGGATTACCAATATGATATTGGTTGTTTGTCTCGGCTATAATTTGGTCGCTCTTAGAAGCACAAACCAGTGAACTTACTTTGTTAACTTAACTCGAAACTCATCGCGATGTCTAGTTGAGGTTCCTTGGAATAGGTAATCAATTAGATTTTTATAACTAATAGCATAGTTCTGTATTTAGCTATTACTGAGGTAGTGTGGTAAATATAAATGATTACGGTACCATGCCATATATAATAATAAAAATATTAAAAGATGATTTTTACCCAAAGTAGGAATGATATGAACATTACACAGAGATTCTAGGTGATATAGAAAACGTTTAGATTGTTGTTCCCTAGTGCTTGACAAGAGTGTCAAACTCTGCTGACGATTGATCAAAGCTAAATCGCTCTTCTTTAAGAAGAGATTGATTTATAACTCTTTATAAAATAAAAATATATCAAACAAAATCGTTTTGAAAATCACTTTTAGACGATGATGTCATTCACACACAAAATCCTTTTTCAAAATTTAATCACCCAAAAAAATTTGCCAGATTCAAAAAAGTTACTAAAAAAAAAAAAATGTTGTTACTAATTTCCGCAAAGATTAAAATATTTATTTTGATTTAAATAACAAACAATAATAATATTGATTTGTGTAATAATATAACATAGACATATTCGATCAATCAGTAACTTTTACGAAAACAATACAATATCGAAAGATATATAAAACAGGCACCACAGTTAAGAGTAAAGTAGAATTACAAACTATACAATAATAATGAAGAAGAGCAAAGCGAGTTGTTTTTAATTATTATTTTTATCTTGCTTTTGTTGTGTTTCAATCAACACACAAATTAAATAAGAATAGTAATATTTATAAAAGATGTAAACATATCGTTAATCTCATTTCACCTAAACATTTTCATAGAGATTTACTTCATTAATTCACTAAATCATCAATCAATCAATCAAATCAAATCAATCAACTAAATCATAAATACATGTGACTTCAATTAAAACACACACACATATAGCAAGCAGGATCAATATATAAATATAATTACCATGACATTGTTAACAACATCAGTCAGTACATATAACAAATAACTTTATTATTTATCGGTTTATTGGAATTCTATTCTGTTTGTAGGTGGTTATTCTTTGTTCACTTTGCTTTAAAACAGAACAAACAACCCAAACCATTTAAATAATAAAATGTTATTTAAATATTTTTATTATCTTTCTCATTTCTTTGCAATATCAAATAAAATTGACAGATAACCATTCAACATAAAACCAAATAAAACAATAACCACAAAACACACAAAATACACACACAACACAAAACAATAGATAAATAAAAAGATAAAGACAATAACAATAATAACAACAATAACAAAAAAAGTAGTCAGAATGTAACTGACTCTCAAAACGAACATAAACATGTCAAATTAAAATAGAAGAAAGAAATAATATAATCTTGCAAATCAACAACACCAATAACAAAAATAAAACTCTAATTAATTGATATTGTTCAACAAGTTTTAAAATAATTGATATTGTTGTTGTTGTAGTAGCAACTACTACTACTATTATTTTTTTGTATTATCGAATCCACAGTTCATCTCCTTTTCCACATCATCGATTTCACCCAACCATTTTGGTAATTATCCATTCTATACAACACTCCATTGCTACCATCTTTGGTAGGATAAATAAAAATAACACAACAATTACTACAAACCAACCGGTATCCAACCAAAACAACAACAACAACAAATACCCTTATATCAGTAATTTCAAATTATTTTTTGAAATTTTATTTACTTCTACTCTACAAATAACCTCAAATACTATCTTCTTACTTTCAAATTTGAATTCAACTATCCAAATACCAATACCAATACCAATATTAATAGTCTACTACCCCCCGATAATAATCAAAACAAATAATTAACATATAATTTTATTTAAAATACATATATAATTAGGTTTAAAAAAGTTTAATATTTATTTTAACTAACTAACTAACTAACTAATTAAAAATAAGATAATAAATAATAACAACTGAGAGAGACAGAGACAGAGAGGGAGAGTAAGCGAAGTACTGAAAATTAATTTTAAACAAAACAATAATTGAAGTTAAGATAGAATATTCACTCAAATCATCAGTATTAGTATCAATAATAGTATATATCTATTTGTATTTGTAAAGTTTAAATCTAAAAATTATTGGCTTTAGCTAGCCATTAAATTTTTCAAGCAATCCAATCAATAAATCCCAGAGCAATAAAATGAGTCATGCACTTATCTCAAAAGTTAGAACATTGGTATCGGCCGATAGAAAACGGTTGAAAGTTGATAATTTAGATTTGGATCTATCATATATTACACCTAATCTACTTGCTATGAGTTTTCCAGGTACATATATAAATAAAATTATCGTAAAATAAATAATATTTCAAAAAGTAGTAGTAGTATTAATATTATTTTTAATTTAGGATCTGGAATTGAGTCTGCATGGAGAAATTCAATTAATGATGTTTGTACACTACTGAATAAGAAACACAACGGTAAATTCATGATATGGAATCTGTGTGAGCGTGGCTACGACTACTCGAAATTCAACAATCAGATTCTCGATTTCCCTTTTCCCGATCATCATGCACCCTCGCTCAATCTGCTCTTTGAGATTGTCAATTCACTGGACAACTGGTTGAAGGCGAACCCCGAGAACATTGCGGTGGTGCACTGCAAAGGTGGCAAAGGTCGAACCGGTACCATAATCTGCTGCTACCTCTACTACAGCTGCTACTTTGAGACGATGGATCAGTCGTTACGCCACTTTGCAGAGCAGCGTTCACACAAGAAGAAGGGTGTAACACAGCCATCGCAACAGCGTTACATCAACTACTTCAAAGAGATAGTCAGCGGTAACTTTATGATCGATGTATTCTCACTGAATTTGGTATCGATCGAGATGGCACCGCTCACCAAAGAACAAGCTTACTCCATGTCCATCGAGATATTCGAACATGAAAAAGAAGCTAATCTCTCGTTTGCATCATCTCCTGCATCATTACAGTATGTCTTGAATTTTTAACAATCTATTTTTTATCTAAACTAAACTAAACTAAACTAAACTAACAATATTATCAAACAGAGTAACTGCAATAGATGAATCACAAAATCAATATAAATTAAATGTAGTAATAGGAAAGAAATTCATTAAAGATGTATTAATAAGAGTTTATAAAGGAGCGTCTGGAAAGAAGTCGTCCATGAAGAAACAGTTGTTCCATTTGATCTTTAACATATCGTTCATCAAGCTGAATGAGAACAATAGAATTGTTTTTGGAAAGAAAGATTTAGATCATTTCAAGAAAGATCAAAAAAAGTATGTATTAACTATCCATTTCAATTCTAAATAGATGATACTAACAATTAATTTTACATCATATTATATATAGGTTTGACGAGAATTTCTATATTGAATGTATATTTCAGAATAATTGTACTGTATTACCAGACCATTCATTGCAGATTTGGAATATTATGTCAGTGAAATATCAACAATTGAGAAAAATGAAAGAAGATGAGAAGTTACTTTCTCAAACTCTATCAGAGCAACAACAGCAATCGTGTAATAATACTTTAAATATCAGTAGAGAGAATGAAGAAGATGAAGTAGAATCGTTAAACTCATCATCTTCACTCACTTCATCCACCTCTTCAAGTATCAATGATAACAATAATAGTAGTAATAACAATAACAACAATAGTAGTAATTTAAATGATGAATTAACATCACCATCAATATCAAATTCAACTTCTTCCATGTCCATTTCATCATCATCAATATCTACAACAACATCTTCACTTGCCGATCTGAATATTAGTAACAATAACATCAATAACAACAACAACAAAGATAATAATAGCAATATAAATACAAGTGGTAATAGTGTTGGTATTAATCCTTTGAAAGTGTCGACATCTTCAATGGGTGACTCTGCAGCTACTACCTCTACATCAAATTTGACATCACCACCAACAACAACAACAACTATATCAAACGGTAGCGGTAATTCATCATCTTCTACATCTACACCAACCTTTTCAACGACCCCAACTATCATTATGACAAATTCTTCAGGTGTTGGTACTCTCAGTAAAGGTTCATCTCCTGTAAACTATCGTGAGAGTAGAATGGTATCAGTCGACGAAATGAAACAAATGATACTCTCATTCGATCTCTCCAATGATAATAACAGCAACAACAACAACAACAATTATCATACCATTTATACAACCACTGCCAATATAACGACAACGACAACAACAACAACATCGAATTCCACAACAACAACATTAAGTAGTAACTCTGCTTCAAACACACCGACATCTTCATCTTCAAATTTATCTTCTTCATCATCATCTTCCACAATAATAATAACGTCAACTTCCAATACATTAACATCCAAAGATAACATAAGTAGCAATGGTGATAGTAATAACAGTTCACCTTTGAACTCTCCAGCAACAGCACCAAGACAAACAGCAGTTCATTCAATGCCTAATTTCAGTGGATTTTGGACACCAAAGTTGCCCACTTCTAAAAGACTCTCGATTCAATCACATTCAGCATCGCACAGACTCGGTTGTAGCGATGGATTCATCAATCAAGTAGATTCAACCAAACAAACAATCATTTTTTCAACAACAAACATAATAATCGATGATAACAAAAACAACAATATCAATAATAATAGCAGCAATAGTTTATCAAATTCATCACCTGAACCAATTCAGAATTCATAACAACAATAATAATAATAATAGCAATAATATATATAACAATAACGAAAATAATATAATTAAAATAATTATAATAATAAAGTAGTGATATTAATATTCAATAGGATCGTTTTTAATTAAAACCAATCCAAACTTACCTAATACGAAATCCCTATCAATTTTTTATTAAACATTTATTGAGATGCATTTTCCTTTTTTTCAATTTAATTTTTAATTTGTATATCACTTATTTACTTATTTATTTGTAATATAATATAATATAATATATATATATATATTATTGTTGTTTTTTTTTTGTAAACAAAAGAAAAAAAAGAGTGTTTAGTTGTTTATTATCAAATATAAAAACAAATAGTATTAAAAGAATAAAAAGAAAGAAAAATGAGTAGTAGTGATAGTACTAATAATGTTAGTACAACATCACCAACTGGTTATGTAAATGAACAGTTGGTGTATGCAGAGGTTCAATTAGAGAGACCGTTACTTAAAGCACCGATAGAATCTCTGAACAAATCATTCAGAGTGGCTCAAAAGCTACTAGAGAAAGAGATGACTCAATTGGTAAACTCTATCAACGATCTAAACAAGAAGAAATCAAGCATATCACCTGAAGATGCAAAGAATACAATAGAGAAACTATTGACAAAGATGAATAATTTAAAGAGAAAAGTAATTATCATTATCATTATTATTATTTATAAGCATTGTTTATTAAACAAAACATACACTTACCAACATTCTTATCTACACTTTGTTAACAATATAAATAGATTGAAGAAACAAAAGATGAAGAAGAAGTACAAATAAAAAGAATGAAATCGAGAATAACACATTTGAAACATACCTGTGAGAATCATTCAGATCATTATATCAAAGAGGAATTCAACAATAAGAGAGTGGATAGAGTTATCATTGATCATCTTTTGCGTGAAGGTTTCTATGACACTGCAATAAAGTTAGCAACAACTTCAAATATAACTGTAAGTAAACTAAACTAATTAACAACTACATATATATATATATTGATTATTAATGAATGAATGAATGAATGTATGTGTGAATGACAAAATAATAGGATTTAGTTGATATAGATCTATTTGTATCGTCAAAGAAAGTGATAGTTGGCTTGATGAATCGCAATTGTACGGAGGCGTTGGCATGGTGCAACGAGAACAAATCGAAACTGAAAAAGATAGATAGCAACTTGGAGTTCAATCTGAGAATACAGGAGTTCATAGAGTTGGTGCGACAGACTAAACTTGGTCCAGCGATATCGTATGCACGTCAGCATCTTGCACCGAACGCCTCGACCAACATGCCAGAGATTCAGGCAGCGATGGCAACACTCGCCTTCAAGAAGGATCAGCAATGCTCGAAATACCGTCCACTCTTCCAAGAGGAACGCTGGAACGATCTCATCCAGCAGTTCAAATCCGACAACTACAATCTTCATTCACTCACCCACCATTCGCTATTAAACATTTCATTGCAATCCGGTCTCTCAGTTTTAAAAACAGAGTATGTTGTTCAATCAACAGTTTTAATATGTTAATTTGGAAATATATTATATCGCTAACTAACTAATTAACTAATATTATAAATTAGACAATGTGAAGATGAAGAAACAAAGAATATAAATTGTCCGTTGTGCGATGAAGATTTCCAGAGTTTGGCAGAACCATTGCCTGTCTCATTGCAAAGTCATTCTAGTTTGATATGTAAGATAACCGGTGAGATCATGGATGAAGACAATCCACCGATGGTTCTACCAAACGGCAATGTTTACTGCAAGAATGCAATGCTTACAATGGCAACGGAATACAACAACCAAATAACAGATCCGAAATCAGGCAACAAATATGATTACTCAGAGTTAAGACGTGCATTCATATCATAGTGAGTGACATTCAATCATAGAATATTATGATTCGACCGACCATTAGTTACATTGAACAACAAACAAATAACAAATATATTGAAAAAAAACAATTGTATAAATTTTGTAAATAAAAAAAAAATTAATAAACAACAAAAAATAATAATAATAATAATAATAACCATAGCAAATATGAATTGTGAAGTGTTAACAATTGCATTATTATAATTAAAAAAATAAGAAATTGAATTTCTATTGTTTCATTTGAAGTGTGAGAAAAAAAAACGAACAAACAAATAAATCAATTCAATCGATTCGAATTTCACACTATTTTATTAATTTCTTATTTTATTTTATTTATTAATTTTTACAATTATCAATAAATCAATTATAATTATAATTGTTTTGTTAGTATTATAATTATTTATATAAATAAATATATAACTATTTTATTAAAGTTATTTTATAACTATATTACACATTAAGATAATACAAATTATACATATATACACACATAATGAGTATATTCACACCTGTAAATAATAAAACATTGACAAACGTTGCCATTGTCAGATACAAGAAAGGAGGTGCTCGTTTCGAGATTGCATGTTATCCATCTAAAGTTACATCTTGGAGAACTAAAGTGTAGGTATTTTCAATTCATTATATATTCATAATAATAATATGATATGATGTTCATTCGTGTACTAATTACAATAATCATCATCAATACTATTGTTATAGTGAAAAAGATTTAAATGAAGTCATTCAGATTCATCGTATATTTACAAATGTATCGAAAGGTGTAGTTGCAAAGAAGGATGAGTTGATAAAGGCATTTGGAACAGACGATGAACGTGAGATTCTCTTGCAGATTCTCGATAAGGGTGAACTGCAGGTGTCGAGTAAGGAACGTGAGAGTCATTCCGATCAGACATTCCGTGATATCGCAACGATCGTCGCGGAAAAGTGTGTCAATCCCGAGACACAACGACCGATTCCAGTGGGAATCATCGAAAAGGCAATGAAAGACGTTCACTACAGTTTGCACCCAACGAAATCGTCGAAACAACAGTCACTCGAGGTTATCAAGTTGATTAGCACAGTGATCCCAATACAGCGTGCACAGATGCGTCTCAATATAACGGTTCCAGGCAAAGACGCACGTCTTTTACGCGACAAACTCGCAGCGCAAGTAGCGAAAATCGAAGAGGAAGACTACGACAACGGTATGGACATGGTGTGTCTGATTGACCCCGGTGCTTTCAGAAAACTCGACGATTTCGTCAAGTTTGAAACAAAAGGAAAAGGTTTCATTGAGATTATGTCTTTGGCCGTTGCAAAAGAAGGTGATTCTAAAGTATAAAGTAAAAAAAAAAAAAAAAAATACAAAAACAAAAAACAAAATACAAATAATAATAATAATAATAATTCATTCAATTAATTATTTTATTTATCAAATTTGGATGATGTATAATAAAATATTACATATATATAATTATTGTGTTGAAACTCGCAGGACTCGAACTAGTTTCGCTCTTTCTTGTTGACCCAAAAAATTAATTAATGAGCAGGAGAAAGTGGTTTGAAGCTCACCCTAGTAATTGAGTAGAAAATAGATTTAATAGATCAATCCTCATTATTATTGAATGAAATTTTATAAAGAATAAAATTGAATAAAAATAGATAGTATCACCTTCCAAAAATAGTGTTTAGGGTTTGAAGAACGACACTTACATAATTATTTGTTTTCCTTTAATATTTAAATAGTATCGAAATTATTTGTTTTAGAATAAATATTATTTTGTTTATTGTTTTTATAAAATAAAACTTAATCTAGGAACGATGGATTTTGAAAAGATAAAGAAATTATTTATTAAAGAAAAAGAAAATGAAGAAAGAGTTATTTATATAAATAATATAAATACAATTGAAAATAGGAAGTATGGTAATAACTATATTAGGACTTCCAAATATACAATCTTAACATTCTTACCAAAGAATTTATTTCATCAAGTAGTTCTCAAGAGAGATTTGAAAATTATTTAAATTAATATTAATTTTTTATTTCTTTTTTTGTTTAATAGTTTACAAAAATAATAAATTGTTATTTTCTTTTTATTACTATTTTATCCTTTACAAAACTATCTCCTCAGAAACCGATTACAAATATTATGGCAATAGTATTGGTAGTGGGTATGAATGCAGTGAAAGAAGCATATGAAGATTATGTAAGTAAAACAAAAAAAAGTGAAAAAAAAAGTGAAATAGATGATGTATTTTATTTAATTACTCTAATAATAATTTATGCAAAAAAGAAAAGATATAAATCAGATAGATTAATAAATAATAAGAATTGTAAAGTGATTAGAGATGGTATTGAAGTTGATGAGAAGTGGAGTAGATTAGCAGTTGGAGATATCGTTGTTGTTAGAAATAACGAATCATTTCCAGCGGATTTAGTTTTGCTTTCTACGAGTGGCGATGTCTCACCGAGTATCTGTTTCGTAGAGACTTCCAATTTGGATGGCGAATCTAATTTGAAATCTAAACAAGCGCTACTAGAAACCAATCAACAGTTGCAATCACCAACTGACTTTCTAACATTCCAAGCTAAACTACAGATTGAATCACCCTCTATCAATTTGAATAGTTTTCATGGTGTAATTAAACTGTTGTTGACAAATGAAAATGAACAAACAGATGAAGAAGAGGAAGAAGTAAAAGATAATAATTTAAATTCGATATCTACATTTACAACTACATCTACATCCACCTATTCATTGACATTAGATCAATTGTTAATTCGTGGAACTTGTTTAAGTAATACCGATCATGTCTATGGTGTTGTTGTCTACGGTGGACATCAATCGAAATACATGTTGAATACACGACATACACCCTATAAGAGAAGTAGATTCGATAGCTATGTCAATAGGATATTGATAGCGGTGTTCATCTTTGAATTCTTTCTTTGTTTGATGTCAAGTCTGTTGGGATCCACTCGCTATGGGCGAATAGGTGACACTTGGTATTTGCCTTTGGGCAATGACTCTACTCAAGATACATTGCATCTATTCTTTTCATTTGTAGTGCTTTTCGGTGGAATTGCACCGTTCACTATGTTTCTATCATTGGAATTCGTTCGTATTCTTCAGTTGATAACGATCAATCGTGATAAAAAGATGTTCCACTATGAATCAAACTCTTTTGCATGTGGAAGAACATCGAATCTAAATGAAGAGCTTGGTCAAGTCGAATATATATTCACCGATAAAACAGGTACTCTAACAAGGAATCAAATGCAAGTCAAAAAGAATATGATCAACAATGTCGTATATCAATCTAGATTCTATAATAGCTATCATAATGGTGATAATAAAAATCTTAAACAGTCAATAAAAGATAATGGCAACAACAATAATAAAGATAAAAGCAAAGAAGAGATAGAACTATATGAAGAGGAAGAAGAAGAATACTTAGGAATTACCATGAGTAAACTTGGTAGCTCATCAGATATTGAGAATGAAATGAGGAGTAGTAATAGTAGCAACAGTAGTAATAACATTAATATTAAAGAAGAAATCGATATGAATGATCCAGATACATTTGAATTCTTTTTAGCCCTATCAATATGTCATTCTGCAATTCCAGAATCAATTGATGAAAATGGAAACAGTATGTACTTAAATTGAAATAATACCAATAGAAATACAATACTAACTATCGATTTGATTTATAAAATAATAAAGTTAAATACTCATCTTCTTCGCCAGATGAGTTAGCACTTGTAAAAGAATCATCTAATATGGGTATTAAATTTCATGTAAGTGAGTGATAGATATTACTTTCCAAAAAAGTTATTGATGTTAATTGATCGTTACTAATCAAACTTTTATAGACTAGAACTACCAATTATTTAAGAATCAATGTATTAGGCATTGAAAGAGAATATAAACTATTGAAAGTATTGGAATTCGATAGTGATAGAAAGAGAATGTCTGTAATCGTTACGCATTACGACTCTGACGATATCATTATGTATTGTAAAGGTGCGGATTCAGTTATTCTACCTAGATTGCTTGATTATGGCGACGCTAATAATATAGTAGATCTGATATCAAGCTATAAGGAACATCTTCATAGATTCTCATGTGAAGGATTGAGAACTCTTTGTGTTACAAAGAAGATAATTCCACGCGATGAATATGAACCTTGGTCGTTGAAGATGAACGCTGCCAACCTGTTGTTGAACGGTCGTAATGAAAGAGTTGGGGAACTTTCATCAGAGATTGAACACGGTTGGAGTATGTTGGGTATCGTCGGGATTGAAGATCGACTGCAGGACAGAGTACCAGAGACCATTGCCAGACTCTCGGATGCAGACATCAGGATATGGATGATAACCGGTGACAAACAAGAGACTGCAATCAACATTGGCATATCATGTTGTCTCTTGGATCCAGAAGAAGATAACTATCTAATATTAAACGAAACAAACATACTAGAATTACAAATGAAATTGGAACTTAATTTAAAACAACAATTGGAAAACATTCCACAAGTTAATAACAATAATTCTAATAATATAAGATCAATAATAATTGATGGAAATACACTGTCTCTATTAATTGGTAATAAGAATTTAGAAGATTCATTCTATAAACTGGCAAACAATGTAAAGAGTGTAGTTTGTTGTAGATTTACACCGTTTCAAAAGAGTGAGGTGGTTCGTATCGTCAAGGAGAGAACCAGTGGCATTACATTGGCAATTGGTGATGGCGCCAACGATGTTTCGATGATACAGAGATCACATGTCGGTGTAGGTATCAGTGGATTCGAAGGTCGTCAAGCGGTGCTCGCCAGTGACTTTGCAATAGCACAATTCCACTATCTAGAGAGATTGGTACTGGTTCACGGAAGATGGAACTACAAGAGAATAGCTACTCTACTATGCTATACATTTTGGAAGAGTATTATAATCTCGCTGATTGAACTCTGGTTTAATATTTTCACTGGATTCTCTGGCTCCAATATTGTCGATGATATCAACACACTACTTCTCGGTGTAGTATATGCATCCGTACCGGTAATTATCTACGGTGCATCAGATAAAGATATCGATTCCGTGAATATCCAAAACTATCCTTCTTTATATAAAGAAACACAAAGTAGTAAGAATGTAAGAATCAAAAATGTTTCTACTACACCAATTTTTGATAATTTAATTAACATTTATTATAAACTTAAAGTTTAATTGGAAAATATTTTTGGTGTGGGCTATTCATGGTTTTTATTGTTCGGCAGTATTATATTTCGTGACTATAGCTGTTTATAATGATGGACCGGTTGACAAGAATGGAATGGTATATGGACTCTGGACTCAGTCCGCAGTTTTAATATTCTCGACAACTTTTGTCAATCAGATCATGTTTGTCTTTGTTATAAACAGCTGGAATACAATACAACATTTAGCAACTTGGCTCTCAATTTTAGTCTTTATTGTATTTGAACTAGTATATTCAAAACTTGCTATTCTTTTTGGCTATGACTTTTACTATAATTTAGCATTAGAACTAATTACACAACCAAATTTCTATCTAACGGTTATTATTACAATTTTAATTTGTTTGCTTCCTGTTTATTTATATATCTTGTAAGTAATTGATTAATTCATTTAAAAATAACAGTTAAATTCTATCTACCTACTAATTTGTTAATTAAATTATTTCTTTACTAATTATAGTGCCAAGAGAAATTACTATCCAATTCCACTTAATATTATTCAAGAAATAAAGAAAAAGAACTCTAGAGGTTAGATCTATCTAAATATTATTATATATTTATTGATATATTATTAGCTTGATTCGAAAGTTTATTCAATCTTTCTTGTTTTCTTGGTGGCATCGGCTTGGACAGAGTCTGACTTCTTTGGTCCGTTGTACGATTTGTTAAAGAACTGGGAGAAGAGGAAGAGGAAGGAGAAGTTGATGCTGTAGGCAGCGGCAAAAGCTGGATAGTGGGTTTGACATCCGAGGGTATTGATAAAGTAGATGTGGATGACACCGACCGCTCCGAAGCAACAGAACTGAATGATTTGAATCATGGTGATGTATTTCTTCCACCAGACGGTACGACCCAATGCGCAGTTCAAATAGAAGTAATACATAAAGATATGTACAAAGGTGTTGAGGAAAACTACCCACAATTGCAATGGCCAACCGCTCTCCAAGAAGTACCAGCAGAGCCAAACGACAATGCAGTGGTGATAGACGTGCAAGAAAATCAATGGTTTCTTTCTCAACACGATGATGATAGTATCAAAGAGTTCGTAGAACTTTGACAAATAGAAAATGTATGACCAATAGTATGTTGCTCCTTGATTGAATCCTGGTTTCAATTCACAAACTGTGAATAAAGGTCCTTCACTCTGTTAGCGAAATAAAAATAAATAAGAAAATGTTAATACCCACTACCTGATTTTTTTATGTGACAATTTTGTAAAAAAAAAACTAAACTAAACATTACCATTATTCTCTTGTAACATTCATAGACAACACCTGCACACATTAAGAATGACCATGCACATAGAATTACATTATGGATAACAGAAACACTCTTAAGTTCAAATGGCTTTCTATTTCTCATTAAAAACTATAAATAAATAGATAATTATATAAAATATTAGTATTCTTTATAATCAATTATTTTCATTTTTATTTTTACTTACTTTGATGGTAAAGATTGTAACTAAATAAATAGCAATAACAATTGGGATTACAGAGAATTGGGAGAATGGTGTTTTACCTGGTGTGAACTTAAAGTCGAGGTTCCACAACTCACTCCAATCGGAATCAGCCAAACGGTGTTTGAATAAATGTTCCCATGATTTGAATGATAATAATTCAGTCATTTTTTTTATTATTAACTACTACTATTTATATAAATAAATAATAGTTTAAAATATAAATAAAGAAATAAAAAAAAAATAAAAGGTTAGAAATAAATAAATAATATATATTTGATTGTTGGGTCGCAATGAAATGAAATGATGAAAAACAGAGAGTAGAGAGCAGAGAGTGTAGAGCAGGTAACAAAACAAATCAACAAATTTGAACACAACCCAAAAATAATTAAATCTAATATTTGAATTTAATTTAGAAATCGGTAAGTGTGGATGGATGGTTTGAGAGTAAGCATGCATGTCGTTTGTAAAACAATCAATCATAATGATAGTTTGGTCAAATATTGGAAAAAGAAGGTGAATGTGTGTGGTATAAAAATCAATCATCATTAAATCAGAATAGTCAACTCTACTTTTTTGATTACTTATGATGAAATGAAATTTAGTTTTAAGTTAATGGGGGCTGCGATGGTAGTGAAGAAAAAAGCAGTTTACCTGTCACCACCAAAGTAATTTGTGAGTGTGTGGGGCATTGGGATTTCCAAACTGCAAATATTCCAATTTGATAAATTAAAAAAAAAAAAAAAAACAAAATATCGCAAAAATTTGTAAATTTTATATTGTATGGTTTTTTTTTTGATGGTTTTTTGGTTTTGTTTTTTTTTTGTTTTTGTTTTTTTTGTTATTTTTTTTTTTAAGATTGTAATATTTACTTATCTTATTAATGGTCAGGTCAAATCGGTATAAAATTATATTGACTGGAACAATCTTGGTCAGAATAAAAAATTCGAAATTATCTCGGATATTATTAAAAAACAATAAAATTTTATCATTTTTTTATTTTCTTTCGTTTTTTTATGTTGACATCATTCGTTTTGTTTCAAAAAAAAGTGAAAATAAATGAATCTTATGTGACATCTAATGAAAAAAAACGAAAAATAAAACATTGAAATTTCTATTTATATTTGAAGAATCTAAAGATATCTTTAGATTTTAGATTGTTTTTTATCTATTCAACACAATTGCGAGCTTTTTTCGATACTTTTGTAGAAAAAGACAATTGTAAATTGTAAAAAGTAAATTTGAGTATTGCGTTTAAAGATGATGTTCTTTAAATTGTAAAAAAAAGAAGTAAAACATTCTATAAATATTATATTCAAAAGAAAGAGACAATTTTTGTTTGTTTTTTTGTTTGTTAACGAAAAGAATGAATGAATGAATTAATGAATCATTTGACAATTTTTCTAATTATATATAATTAATTTTGTAAAGTTTTATTTTTATTTTTTCAAAAGAGACATTGATCGATGATGAATTTCAACGAAGAGTCGTAGAAATTCTTGAAAACCAAAGAAGAGGGAATGACCTTTCACCAGTGTTGGTGGTTGCAACATCACCAAATTGGTGCAAAACAAAAAATTAATTAAAAAAAATAATATAAAACATATTTTTTTGATAGACAATTTTTTTACATTTTTTTCTTCTTGTTTTTTAATTTATTTTTAATACTAAATATTCAATAAGAAAAGACGAAACAGATTTATTAATGTTATAGATATATATTTATATAAAGTGTTATTATTAAAAGTTATGTAAAATATATAATGTCATTCTTTAAATCATTAACAAATAAATATAAAAATAATAGTAATACTCCTGAGAGTAGCAATAGTAACAATGGAAATAGTAATAATAACAATAGTACAAATAGTTCACCTTCAATAAGATCGTCTTCTTCATATTCAAATTCACCTGTTATTACTTCAAATATAAGACAAAGTAATAATAACAATAGTAGTAGTAGTAGTAGTAATAATATAAGACAAAGTAATAATAATAACAATAGTAGTAATAGTAGTAATATAAGACAAAGTGATGAGATTTTTAAATTAAAAAATAGTGGAAATAATAGTTTACATAACAAAGATGATAGTGGTAGCAACAATAATAATGATGATGATAAATGTATGTTTGAAATATTGGTTGTTATTTGAAGATTGTGGAATGCCGAAGATTTTAATTTAAAAATGTCTTGTTTTTATTTAGATATAATAGAGATTTGGGGAGATTTAAAGAGAAACAACTGTTATTTATGTATAGATTTTACAAAGTTGTACCCAGAGGAAAGAATTATATTGGTGAATGCAGGTGCAGCACATATCGCTATGATTTCACAGAGTGGAAAGTTGTTCACTTGGGGTGAGGGTCAGTACGGTAGATTGGGTCACGGCGATGAAGAGTCGATCAGCACGCCAAAACAGGTGGTAGCTCTCGCCAACATACCAATGAAGTATGTATTTTGTGGTGGTAGATCAACGATTGCTTTGTCACATACGGCGGGCAGCGGGCTGTACACCTGGGGAAACAATGAGTTTGGACAGCTTGGTAGAGGCGATTGCGGTGACGATTTCACGTGTTTGCCAGAGAGCGTTGCGGTGCCGGGTGCGAAGCGACTCGTTGCGCTGGATGCCGGTGCGAGTCGCGCTGCCGTTATCGATAGTAGTGGCGCGCTCTTTACATGGGGTCGAGGCGACCACGGCAGACTCGGTCATGGCGACACTGAGAATCGATACCAACCGACACTTGTCTCGAGTTTGTATGGACATGTCGTTGTTGCCGTTGCGCTGGGTGGCGGACACTCACTGGCGCTGACCAAAGCCGGCGAGCTCTTCTCGTGGGGACGTGGGGAGAACGGTCAACTCGGTCACGGCTCCTATCAATCGCAACAGCTTGCACCGAAGCAGCTGCAGTTCTTTGTCGATATGCCAAAGATTATTGGGATTTCCGCGGGTGGCTACCACTCGGTGGCGCAGCTTGATGATGGTTCTGTCTACGCGTGGGGAATGTCTGACTACGGTATCTTGGGAACGGGCGATTCAGACGATGGTGCTATCAATATTCCACAGCGGATACTCATGCCGAGAGGCATCAGATTCAAAACTATATCTTGTGGATTCCAACACACCGTTGCACTGACGTCTGACAACACAATCTACAGCTGGGGATGTGGATTGGGTGGCAGACTCGGTACTTTCAACGAGAAGAATCAATGTGCGCCAATTGCATGTAATATACCAAACTACCAACCCGTTGTGTTTTCAGCCGGTGAAATATCGACTATTGTAATCGGAAAGAAGAATACCGTTGTAGCTACTTCAAGTGGATTGACATCGACACCAACATCACTAATTACACCAACTACACCAACAAACGAAAATATAAATGAACAATCAATACCGATTGATGATGATGTAGTTAAATCAACATCAAAGACAACAACCACAACAACAGCAGCAGCAAGTTCAGTAATTATAACACCACCATTGACAACAACAACAACAACGACAACATCAGAGTCTGATACATTGGCAGTATCACCACAGTTGACAAGTAGTTTAAAGTCAACCAGTGGATATACTTTGAGTGTTAATGAATATGATGAACAGCACCCACATGGTAGAGAATGGTCATTGGATTTCACAGATTGGTTATCGAGCATATCAAAGATAAAACAACTCTTACTATTAGTACAAACAAAGAGAAATACACCAACAGTACAAATTAAAGTTAATAATCTATCTTTATCAACTAATAGTACAAATAATAATAATAGTAGTAATACAGGTCAATTAGTATCACCAGTCGATAAATATTCTAAAGAATTGGATGATGCAACTAATGAAATTAAAAAATTAGTTACAAATATCAATTTACAACAACCACCACAAGATGATCACCAGATCGAAGAACAACTCGAAAAATTAGTCGAGAAAAGAAATACTGCTTTGAATTCATTGCTAGAAGAGATAACAAAATCGATTAATTATTGGACTGATTTCAAAGAGCATAAACATCAATTAATATCAAATATCAATTTAGTATTAAATGATTTAACAGTGAACAATCAACAAGAGGAATCAGCAACAACGACAGCGACAGCGACAACAGCAACAAACAACAAACAAATTTCAGTGATGGAAATACAAAATCAATGTAGTTCATTAAGTCAAAGATTAACAATAGTATATACAGAGTTTATACAATATATTAATAATTTATTGATAAATAGTAATAGTAGTAATAATAATAATAATGAAAGTAGTAGTAGTAGTTTTAGTAAAGAATCAATATTGAAATGTATTGAATCATTAAATAGTATAATAATAGAATCTAGAAGATATGCAGTAAAGTATTTAGCGGCATTGGATAATCAACTGGCACATTGTGATTCTGTAGTTGGTTCGCAGATTGCACAACACGCAGAGATTCAGTTGCACAGTGAGATGACACGATTGGCTGCTTCAAAGATGGAGGAGAGAGAAAAACTCAAGTCAGACTATCGCTCCTGTAAGAGATCGATCATCGATATCACCAAGAAGATTGAAGTACTTGAACTGGAGGACGACAGTAACGATCTATCGCTGCTTCAATCATTGACAGAGCAACATCAACAAATGAAAGTAGACGAACAACGACTCATTGCCAAACAACAAGAGATCAACGACAACATCTCTACCATCATCGAAAAATATTCACCCGAATTGAAATTCAAATTGAAACAACACGATAGAATATCAAACAAGTATGTAGTATCTCAATTGAATATTGAAATAGTAGTAGCTTTACTAATATTATTATTATTATTAACTTCTTTCAAAATAACAATAGAGTAAAAGATACAGGATTATTAAATTCTACAAGGAAATTCAGTCATTATAATATTATAAAGACATTGGCTACTCATCCACATACAGTCTATGTGGCAACATTCGATTCACAGCTAGTGGTTCTCAAAGAGTTTGGTATTGGTGATCAAATTGGAAAGCAAATGTTTGAAAGACAAGTTTCGCTTATGAAGATGATGAATCACAAGTGTATCATGTCAATACAAGCAGTTTTTTACGACAGAAATGCCTACTTGCAGATGGAGTATGTAAAGGGTGGAAATCTGTGTGAATGGCTCAAGAAGCATACGGTTCGTCCGAATCAATCGCAGGAAGGTCGTAAGCCTTGGGAGATACAAAAGATGTTCCAGCAAATTGTACAGGGAATTGCATATATGCATTCCAATGGAATCATTCATCGTGATATTAAGCTAGAGAATATCTTGGTGCGAGAGGACGATACCCCTGTGATCTCGGATTTCGATTTATCAAAGGAGCTACAGAACAACTCTACCAATGCGACTATGTTCACAGGTGGTACGGAAATGTATTTGGCGCCAGAGATGAGAGAGTCGCAAGTAACTGGAACCTACTCCACAGACATTTGGGCGTTTGGTGTAATGCTGTTCAAAGCTCATTTCCCAAGATCCAGAGATCCATTCCTATTGCCAGGCGAATTGAATATTGCCATTCCTCAACATCCCGATCAACGTCTCGTTGCATTGCTCTCATCGGTACTCCAAAGAAATCCACAGCTCCGTCCAACTGCACATCAGATTGCTGTTCATCCATATTTCGTTACGTCGCTGGTGGAGGATCTTTTGTCTTCCAGAACACTGATCGATAGTCGTGAAAAGATTGCAGCATTCCGTGCACATATATCCTCGCTTGCAGCACTCTCTGAGGAAACCAATCAAACTTTGGTAATGCAAGTTAGAAGATCCACTCTTATAGTCGATGTATTCCAATTCTTTAAAAAGATGGAAAGCAACAAGCTTTTCTCATTGTTGGAGGTCGACTTCCAAGGTGAAAAAGGTTTGGATCATGGTGGTTTGTCTTCAGAGATGTATTCTCTATTTTTCAATGACAGTGAAATACTGATGAACAGGTTGAACAGTGAAGATCAATCGACCAACAATTCAGAGTCAAAGGTTAAAAGTATATTCTCCAAGAAATACAAGCTTCTAGATCGAGGATCATCGGAATCTCCATTCTATTTACTCTCTGACCAACCACTGGAAATGGATGAGTCTCAACAAAATATATGGTCGTTTATGAAGTCAGAGCAAGCAGTTTACAAGACACTGGGAAAGATATTCCTAAAGGCGATCATCGATGGCAAGCCAATCCCCGATGCATTCCCACCCTCGTTCTTTAAGTTCCTCTTGAACATCTCACCGAATCTTCAAGACCTAGAAGCATACGACCCTCAACTCGGTCAGAGTTTCAAAAAAGTTCTTCTCTTGGACAATATCGATCAGTATCTTAGTACAACCTTTGAGGGTTTGGTTGAGAATGGCGATGAAATACTGGTGACCGACGATAACAAAGAGGATTTCATTCAAAAGAATATCGATAAGATCTTGATTGGTTCCCGTAAATATCAGTTGGATGCATTCAAGAGTGGTTTCATGTCGATTGAATCGTTGAATGCTCACTTTGCTCTATTTTCACCGACTGAGCTACAGTTGCTTATGTGTGGTAATCAATTGGTGGATGCTGAGCTCTTAAAGCGACACATCAAGTTTGTCGGATTTCCAGCGTCAAGCGATACACCTAAACACTTTTTGTCGGTGATCGACGCAATGACTCAAGACGAACTACATCGATTCCTCAGATTCCTCACAGGAATGGTTGTGATTCCCATGCAAGGACTTGAAAAGCCACTCTCGATTATCCATATTCCAAAGAGTGAGAAACTACCTTGTGCTCATACCTGTAGCTATCAGTTAGATCTACCGGATTACAGTAACTTTGAATTGTTGAAAAAGAAAATATTACAAATGCTTGACTGGTTAGATTCTGGTTTTGGTTTTATTTAATAAACGACAACAATTTATTAATAATAAACTCATTCGAATGTTGTAATATATTATGCATAAGAGTAGGGAGGAGTTTTAATAATTATTTATTATTATAACACATTTAATTACTTATTTAAAATGATCAAACTAGCTACAACACCACCAGTACCTAAACATTTCAATACGATATTGATTGGATAAAAAGTCTTTCTTCTCTCTTCGGCTGTTGCATCGATAAACTTTGGCACAATCAAATTTAGAATGACAGCACCCAACCAATTCAAAACAACACGAATAAGTGTTAATTCCAAGTATACTAAAGTTAAATCATATTCAATAGCCAAATAAAAGTAAATCTAATCAATAGTTATATGTTAATATTAGTTGATTGAACAAAATTGAACTTTGCAAAAAAGTTATACATACAATGGCACGTGCATTAATTAAAAATCTATACATAAATAAAGTAATTAAACCAGTGTATTTGGTTTCCTTCCATGTTCCCTTGACGGCCTGTAGCATATTTTCCTTGGCATCGTCTTCGGTAAGGAACAGTTTCTTTAGTGGTGGAATAAAGTCGACAATAAGCATGAATGGGAATAGATAGAATGGTAAAAGAACCTGATCGATTGAGTTGTATCCAAAAGCATTGACACGGAATTGATCGTTATAGAAAAGTGAGGTTTCCATCCAGATAGCATTGGCAAGCATCAACAACAACATTGGAATCAAAATACGTAAACTTCTTAAAAATACATTTCCTACAGTCTTGAGCCAGTACTTGGCATCCTTCTTTTGTTGTGGAGAGTCTTGATCGGCTGGTGAATCGTTGATGAGTCTTGACTTTTCCTCGATCACTTTTTTATCCTCTGAATACTCTTGCTCGATAAAACTGTCGTTTTTATCCAAAAGAGTATCTTTGTCGTTAGATTCGGTTTGATCTTTCGAGGTAATCAGTGGTTTCGGCGTAAATTCAATTACACTCAATAGAGAACCCAAAATACCAAATATATAACTAATAATAACCAAATAATATTAATATTGCAATTCAAACTAAAACAGTTTGTTGATTCATGATTAATTAACATACATTAAAGGTGGAATAGGTTGATTGATTGGTTCTCCAAATATTTTATTCAGTGGATTAATAAGAAATGTCGATGAGAGTGCAGCAATTACCAAGAATAACAGTCCAAGAGGTTCCTTATATAGTAACACTTCACCATTATAATAAACTATAGTGAATAAAAACGATGGAATTAGTTTTCAATCTGAGAGTGAACCAAGCAACATGGTCTAAAAGAAAAACCTACTAATATTAAATGCACCGTTTGCAAATAAGAACGGATGCAGTTTCATCGATCTAAACATTGAGAATGGTCCTTGTGATTTACAAGGAATCTCTGTACAATTCTGTACGGTACAATCTTCGATCTTTCCTTCGACGTCGAGCTGATAGAAACAATCTACCTTTGTGCTATTGATATAGATGGCACCAGAGATCGAGGTCGGCAATGAAAGCTGTAAGATCGAAAAGATAACAAACATCTGTATCGCTGTCATCAAGCAGAGACCGATCATCATATGTCTCGGTGAGTGTTTGAAATTGACTCTACTAACCCTCTGTCCGAATGAATCACCGACCACCGACAGCAACTGTGCCGCCAACATAATATAAATAGGTGGTTTATTACTCATCCTCTATTTCTACTCTTTATATTAATATAATGTAATGTTATAAAAAAAATAATGCAATAATAATACAAATAAATGTTTGAAAATGGAAAAAACAAATATTTTGGTAAAATGTTTTACCAATTAAAAAAAAAAAAAAAAATTAGAAATATATTATTAAGTAAAAAGATAGATAGAAGTTTTTGTTTGTTGGTTTTGGATAATTATGAAAAAGCTAATTGGTTTTCAGTCTATTAAATTTATATGTCGCTAATAAAAAACCCACATTATAAATTAAATTTATCAAAATATGTTTTTACTTTTTTTTTTTGTTTTTTTTTTTTTGTGAAAATAAATGTGTGTAGAGGAAATACACCCTCGAATGTGGAGTCACCCTCTCACCTGGTTAGATTTCATTGCAAATCCTATGATTCCGAAACTACACCGAAATTTCAAAAAGGAAAAAATTAAATAATATAAAATCTATCACTGACATTTTTACAAAAATATCTTGATGATCATCATTTTTTGCCTTTTTTTGATGGCGTCAAAAATAAAATGGTATTAAACTATTGTTTTTAAATTTAAATATCCAAAAATTTAAAATTTATAAATGACTAGTTCTTTTTTTGTCTATCTATCAACTTCAAATTAATTAAATGGCTTTAAAGTCTGTTTTGTTTTTGTGAAAATAAAATATCTATTTTTTTAAAAATTTTAAATCAACAAATAATTTGATCAGGTTATCGAGTGTTACAATACCACCAACTAGCTGGTTGTTAAGTGTTAAAAAAGTTGGGGACTGATTCGAGAGTCTGACTGCGATGAAATCTCCTTGTTGTGATCTTATCTCCATTCTCTGGAGGTTCGAAGGCAGTGAGATCGGTGTCGGTCTAAACATCGTCGAAAAGTTGTTTCTCAGGAATCGATCACTGCATACCATAGAGTAAAGGCTATCTGGTAGCTGTGAGACTGTCTGTGAATAGTCGCTGTCGAACGTCAGAGTTTCCAGTGCTTGCGGTAAGCATTGATCTTCAATGGGTAGAATGAATTTGTTACCGAACGTCAGGTGTCGCACCGATTCCGGAATGGAATGTGGAGCCAATGGCTGGTTGAACGAGTAGCCTAGTATCAGAGTTTCAAGACCGTGCGGTAGTACTCCGACTGCAATCGGTTTGGTGTAGAACAATCCGAGATCGAGCTTCTTGAGCGATGCCGGCAGGAATCCCATTGGAATCTGAAAGTTGGTGCTTCCGAAATCGAGACTGAGCAGACCGTCTGGCAGGTATCCCGGACTCTTATTTCCTTTGTCTTCAAAGTAGATGCCGAGTTTCAAGTGTGTGACGGTCGGTGGTATTATTGCCAGTTGAAATTTCAAGCCAGAGAGATCGAGGCGAGTCAGAGTGGGCGGCATCGGATTGCCTGGAATCACACAGTCGTTATACCTATTGAAACTCAGCGATTGCAACCGAGGGAACAGTCCTGATGCCAGCTGTTGGTATTGAGACTGCGGAAAGTTTTCCAGGCTCTCTAGATTCGGAAGTTGGTTGGGTATACCGTGTTTATACTGTGTACCCAAACAGAGTGATTTCAACGACTGCGGTAGAACACCTTCTGTAAGCGGTGCAACAAAGCCACCACCGAGATTCAGAGATGTGCAACTCTCTGGTATGGCACCAAGTTTTATTTCCCTATCGTAGCCAGATAGAACGATGTTCTTTACACCGTATTTTATCTCACCGAATTCCTCTAGAGTCATTATACTCTTAATAGCCATTAATAATGAATCACTACCGAATTTATCATCATATTCATTATCTAATTCGTCTAGATTTTTTTTATGTTATTTAATAAATTAATTATGTTGTTTTATTTGTTTTAATTGTTAATATATATATATAAATATAATGATTTACAATTATTTTTTGAATCTTCTGCTCTCGATATAAGTAACTGATATGATTTTAGGTTTGAACCATCTATATAGGGTATTCTTTTGAATCTGTACAAATGATCTCTGTCATTAAACCACCTCTTACAAACTAAACTACAACTAATCTGATCGATCGTCTCTAGATGGTAGAATATTTTTCTCAATAATATATGTGATAATAATGTAAATTTGTCAAAATCCATCTTAATTAATGAAATATAAATTTCCTAAAAAGGATCTAATGTCTATGTCTAATTAAACCCAAAGGGTTTCAAAATTTTTTTTTTTAAATTTAATTTTTTTAAAATTTTTTTAAAATAACTTTCAAATTAATTTATTTTTAGAAATTGTAAATATTTGAGGTTTTATTATATCTCTCTCTTTTTAATAAAGTAATTCAACAATCCATTAATTAAAATACAAATCTGGCAGTAAAAGTTGAAGGAATAATTTCAAATCCACCAACCTTAAACTATCTCAATAGTATTAAACAACATGAGTTCTTCATTCCATATGATCATATGTACAACAGTTGAGATTGTCCTAGGTAGATTCACTCTATCTTTCTAGATAGCTCCTGAATATTAACCCTTGCAAAGACACCTATCTCTTTTTATTTAATAACAACCCATCATTTTCAATTAAACTTTCTCATTTTTGATTAAAAAAGAAAAATAACAACAAATACTAATAGTACTATCGCAAATCGAACAGTAGAGGGGAAATTAAATCATATTTATTTATTTTTTGAAATGTAGTCAGCCAAAAGGTCATGTATTTCAAAGAACCATGGCAATTTGATCTTGATTTCCCAAAGATAGAGTACCAACTTATCGACAGGTATTGAAATATTTTTTAGAGCCCATTCCAATGAACTATATTTCAACGGTGTAAATCTTTCGATTTTATTGATTATGTCACGTTCTATTGATTTGATGGTACATTCGGTTCGGTTTGCCAACAACCACTCAAGAGTATCTATTTTGCCGTTATTGAAGGCATGAAGAGATGCCTCTTCTGTACAGCCTTCAGTACGATTTTCATGTAGAAATTGTACTATTTCCAAGCTGTTGGAGGATGCAGCATCCATTATTTTCTTTGAGAATCCAAATCTGTTGTTCACTTTATTCTTTTGATGTAAGAATTCCACCGATTTGGCAGTACCAAAAAGAGCAGCATTGAAAAGTATTCTATCGCTCTGTGGATCACCCATGCTCTGTTCGAACCATTCAAGTAATTCAACGTTTCTAACCATTGGAACCGTTTCGAATACCGATGGTGAATAGCCTTCTGTACGATTCTCGTACAACCATTTAACGGTTTCCAAATGACCATTTATTGCCGCTCTGTTAATTGCCTCAACTGAGCATCCTTCAGTACGATTCTCATGAAGCCAGCGTACAATATGCAAATGACCCGCGGCAGCGGCACCATTCATTGCTTCGAATGTCGGTTTTGTAGTACAATTCTCATTCAACCATAGAACGATATCCAAACGACCAGAGCGCGCTGCTACATCAATGGAATTATATGCACATCTATACAAAGTATTGGAATGCAACCATTTCATGGCTTCTAAATTATTTGCTTGCAATGCCATATCCATTATATTGCTTGGGCATGCGCATCCCAAACCAAATACAAATTTGAAGATTTCAAATCTGCTTGGATCATTTAGAGAAGATGATATGTATTTAGTGCTCGTAGGGTCAAACAAACTGCTATGTTCCAACAATACATATTTTAAGATATGTAGATGATTTCCATTGACTCCCGAAAAAAACATGTCAGAACTGTCCAAATCTTCGGATCTATTCTCTATCAGCCATTGAATCATAGGTATATCTCCTTTAACAGCAGCTACATTAAATACGTTGCCATTCTTTTCCGATAGAAGTTGGTCTGGATATTCATCCAATTTGGCAGCAAAGAACTTGACAATCTCCATATCACTTGAATAGGGTGAAGATACAAATGGTCTTTTATAATTCCACTGATGATTTGGGAACCGATCCAAAAGATATTTAATCAAATGTAGCTTGCCATACATCGAACAACACGTTAGCAAAGTATTGAGAAAACCATATTCTTCGCCGTGAGTGGCTTCTACCGCTGTTCTCCTTTCAATTTGAAGGCGCACCAATAGGAATTCCAGTGTTTTCAAGTCTCCACCTCTGATTGCACTCTGAAATATTGGGAAGCCACCGTTCAAATTAATAGTTCTGGCTGCGTCATTGAGATATTCTTTAAGTTGATCTACATAGCCATGAGAAGCTAACACCGCTGGTTGATTGAGCACTCTATCCCATTTGTAATGCTCTCTACTGTTGTTCATACTTGAAATACTAACTACATGATTGAAAATTAAAGTATTTAGAACTGTGTTATTAAATACTAATGTAAATATTTTTTTATCCATCTCTGTTGATCATGATTCTTTTAAAAAATATATAAAATGAAAAAGCATCAGATTCTAAAATCAAATTTTGGTATCAATTTTTTTTTGATTATTTTCTGTTTTTTGCCTGGATCTTATACATAAGAGTTTTTCTAAGAAAGATAAAATTTTAGTTTAGGTTCAGCGAAATAAAAATAAAATAAATAAATTTATATTAACTTATTTTTATTTATTTAACTAATTTTTCAGAAATAACTTTGAAAACTATTGTATTTTATTTTTTCATAAATTGTTCTAATGTAATTATTGATTCAAATTGTGGAGGTCTTCACCCAAAACTGAGAGAAAAAATAAGAGATGGAAAAACAAATTTGAATATATTAGTATAAATAATTTATTAATTAAAAAAAAATAAAATAGAAAAATAAACTTACACACTAAACTCGAAAAGTATATATTTGAAGATTTATTACGACAACGCAATACAAATCAACTCAATTTTTCAGTATTATCAAATCGGTTGTTGAATTGTGTATATCTGATAAAATAGATAGATATTGTGTGGTCTTTAAATCGGCTGATTTTGTGGTTGAAAGATCTTTAATTAGATCTTCAATGTTGGTGCTTTTGGAAATCATGTAAAGAAATTCCAAATTGTGATAATTGTTGATCGGTGAAGTTAGATGATTCCTCTTTCAATTCTCTTATAACATTTGAGATTGAAGAGTTTTTTAATATACTGGAAAATCTATTTTCAAATGGATTGAGTTGATTTGTATTGCTTTATCCTAATAAATCTTCAAATATTTATATTTTAAAGCGTCTAATGATGATTGAATAGTTGGAGGAAGATTATTATTATGTTGAATAGGTGGTTCTTCTTTAAACTTATTAACAAATATGTTTGAAACGATTGAGAAAAATAAAATATCATTATCGTAGGTGAATGTTGAAGGTGAGTCTGTTATTATTGAATGATATGAAGTTGAACAAAGTGATGATTTATCTAAATATTTATGTTCAAATCTTTCTGATTTTCTTACAAATCATAAATATTTAGATAAATCATCACTTTGTTCAACTTCATATCTTTCAATAATAACAGACTCACCTTCAACATTCACCTACGAGTAGGTCTATTTGAAGGATTCATTAATTAATGAATCATAAAGATTAAATACACCAGAACAACAAAAAAAATTGATAGATTTTTAGATTACTGTCAACCCAAATTTTAATTTTTTCCATCTGTCATTGAGTGGAATTAAACATTTAATGTTTATTTTGATAAATTTTATATTGTTAACAATTCTTTGCTGTTTTTTTTTTTTAGATAAATAGAATGTTATTTTAAACAATATTGTAAATTTAAAAAAACTAGGGTATTCTATTTTTTATTTTAAAAGTGTTCATATTTTATTTAAATTTGTGTTTAATTAAAACGGAGTTGGTTGCTTTAGTATGTTGACTTCTATTGGACATTAGTTTGAATTTTACAGTTTTAGCCCTTGCCAGTGGCTGTTCCGGTGATTGAGGATCGGATGATCTTATTTAAAGTGTAGGAGTGGTCTCTGATGTCTAGCTGCTTTAGATAGTAGGGTAGGTGGTGGACAGTAGGTTGACCTTCTTTGGTTGTCTGTGTTGTATGTACCAAAAGCACCAATGATTATAGGTATGACTGCTACATTGTGGTCTGGGTTACTCTTCTTAAGTGCGGCTGCTAGTGGTTGGTATTTTTCAATCTTATCTCGGTCTCTTTTAACAATGTTGTTATCATATGGTACTGATTTTTCGATGATTTTGATTGATTTCTTGGTTCGGTTCTTAACGATTAGATCTGGTTTGTTGGTTTTGGTCAGTGCATTATCTATTCTGGCTTCATGTAGGATCTCAATGGTGTCAGACTGGTAGACTGCGCCTGCTTGTAAGGTATTCTGTGGAACTTCAGCATCTCTTTGAGTATCACTTTCACTACCATGTTGTGTCATTTTCCATCTTTACTGAATATGAGTTTGTAGTCAAATGATTCCATGTGTCTCATTGCGCTGGTGTATAGTGGGTTCTTCGTTTCAAATGCATAGTTCATAAGGTCTTGGTTTCTCCTCACCGAGTGTAGTTTAACTGCTGTGATGATTTTGTAGACTTTATATTCTAACAAAAGGTGGGACAGTTGGGTGTTACTTATTATTGGTGCTTTAGTAATTATCTTTATATAGTATCCGACTGGGTTTATGGTAGGGCAGAACAAAAAGGGACAGAGAGCATCACCTTGGAAGATTCCATTGGTAATCGGTATTGTAGTTGTGTTTTGATTCTTGGATATGAATATCTTGGTGTTCCATTTGCTCATGAGTCTTTCAATGATTGATCTGGCTTTCAGGTCTATCTTGTGAATTTGTAGTATGTACTTGATCCACCTGTGCATTATCTTTGCTTCTACACAGTTCGCATTGAACGTCATATACTGTCTTTTGATTAGTTTAACTACGTATCTGGCTGGTTTCATATTCTTCTTGATCTTATCAACTGTACTCTCTGAGTTTGATGATTTTCTTGATCTTATTCGCTATTTTCTTTATCAGTTTCTCTCTTTGGTCTTGTTTGATATGGCTGGCGTCTTCGTTGACTCTAACTCCTGCTGTGGCTGCCGCATATAGTGCTACATTGCATGCTTCTAACTTAGGGTATATTCTTCGCTATTAGGTATTGGTAACTGATTGTGTATTGAATTTCAATATCCTCTTCTTGATCTTTAGTCATTGGCTTCCTAGCTCTAGTAGTTGATCTGGTTAGGCTACCATTGAGGTGCTCAGTTACAATCTGGTCGGTCTATCTTCCCATGGCGAATGTAAATGCATTGTCTCGAGTTGGTGTCGGTACTCTTCTTGTCAGTGTTTTTGCAGCTTTCGATGTTGGTTGTACGGCTAGGCCTACTTCTCGTAGTTTCTCCTTCTTATTCGCTCTGTTGAATACAGACGTCATTTGTCGTTTGTTGCTTAGGGATGGTAAGTTGGTATTCTGATACCACATCTTCATATTTTTTTATCCATTCTCTATTGATCATGATTCTTTTAAAAAATTTATAAAATGAAAAAGTATCTAAAATCAATCAACTCTTATAAGAGTTTTTCTTTGAAAGATAAAATTTTAGTTTAGAAAAGTAGTAAAATAAAAATAAGTTATTATAATCTAATTTTTCAGAAATAACTTTGCAAACTATTGTATTTTAATTTTTCATAAATTGTTCTAATGTAATTATTGATTCAAATGGTGGAGGAGTTTGTTTGAGTGCTTCGTTGTAACAAAAAGTGAGTTGTTCTTTTGTGATTGGTCGAAGAGTTAACAGGCATTCCAAAGTATCACAAAAATTTTTTTCTATGAGAAGATCAATCAATGAAAATAGCTCAGTGAGCTCAATAACAGTGAATTCAGTTCGATTGATTAATAGCCATTCTACGATTTCACGTGTTTCTTTCCATGCACCAAACAAAGCTCCTTTAGTACAACCTTCGGTACGGTTTTCGTCTAACCACATTAAAATATTGAGATGTCCATGCTTGGCAGCAAGATTCATTGTATTCTCATTGAATGAATATCGATTATTGCTTCCTTCATTGCGTTCGTGTAGATATTTTATGACGTTGAGATGACCAAGCTCTACAATGCTCTCAAGTATACCTGGTCTGCAAATGTTAGCATCAGAGATCTGCTCAAAATACTCTAGGATCTCTACATTACCACCGTACGCACAATCATCCATTATACAACGGGAATATTGTATTTCTGGTCTGTTCTCTATGAGCCATTTCACCATTGCGAAATGACCGTTTTTCGCAGCCAAGCTAAGGGATCGTGGTGAACCACCTTCTGTTCGATTTTCATATAGCCACTTAACCACTCGCTTATGATTTCCAGCTGCTGCATTGTCGATAGCTTGTGTTGAACAACAGCGTTGGGTGTATTGGTTGTGTAAATCCTCTACTAAATTTAGGTGTCCTGCTCCCGATGCAATATCCATTGGGTATTCGGGATACATAGATGGTTGAGTGTCAATCATTGAGAGAATATTTAGATTGCCAGTTAAACAAGCGTTGCGCATCACTTGATAGTTACTTTTACTCTGTCCAATGAATATCCATTTGAATGTTTCGAATCTATCCAACGATTGTGAGGCAGCCACCAAGAATCTAGTGAGATTAGGAAATCGACTTTTATGATTCGTCAACAAATACTCTACTACATTCACTCGATTGTTAACGATAGCAGACATAAAGATATCACCAACCAAATGTTTATTTCTATTCTCTGAGAATATATATTTGATCATTTTAATGTATTTATCATCCGATAGAAGTGGAGATTGTTGCCGTTTCTCTCTGAATATATTATTGGTTTGTTTGACATTGTTATCAGCTAATAGTTTGGTGGAAAAGAATTTCAATAGATCCACGTCAGCTAGGTGTGTAGTGTTCATCAGTGCACTGTAGTAATCCCAATTGTCATAGGCAAATCGATCGAGTAGATACTGAATGATATCGTCTCTGCTATATTTGGTGGCAATCGATAGAATCTCATTGAGATCCCCTTGTACCGCTCTCATTGTTATTCTTCTTTCAAACTGATGGTGCTCCAAAAGGAATATTAACATCTCCAGACTACCATACCTGATTGCATTTTCTATCGTTGACATATTTGGCTTTTTAATATTGTGATTGCTATTATCTGCGAGATAAAGCTTTAGCTCTCTTAGGTAATTATAACTAGCTAGAATATCTGGTCTCTTTATTAATTGATCCCATTTCAAACTAGAACTACTACTACTCTTTGGCAGGCTACTAACATGATAAAAGATCAATCTATACAAAACTTTATTATTAAACACAATTAATAATTTAGATTTATCCATTTCTCTCTCTCTTTTGTTGATAAATTAATCGAAAAAAAAAAAACCACAAGATCTTTTTCAAAATTTGTTGTTATAAACTGATCAATCAACACACACATCCTGGTAATCAATTAAGTTTTAATATGATAATTATGTTTTATACTTGTTTTATTTATGATTTAATTAAAATTTTTAAAAGAGTTGGTTTTTGTTATATCACTATCATCGTTTAACCAATCAATAATTTTGGAACCATAACAGTTTGTTACCCAATCTTTTACTTCATTTGGAAAACTATATCTATTCCTAACGAGTAGCTTTAGAATATTTAAATCGATTCGGCCATCTTTAAAAACATGTGATATTATATTGCTTCTACAACGCTCAGTTCTATTGGCATGAATCCACTTTAGTGTTTCTAAATGTTTATTCTCCACTGAAACATCCATTGCCTGGGTGTTAAATCCTTCTGTCCTATTTGAATGAAGATATTTAACAGTGTCGAGGTAGCCTTTTTCAATTGCTTTGCTCATTGCCATCTTTGTACATCCGGTGTTTGTAACTTCGTGGAGTAACATCACCATATGTAGATATCCATAGGATGCCATCAAGTCAATGAGATTCTTTGGACATCTACACTCGGGTTGCTGAAGTAACAACCTTGTGATCTCTACTTGCTGGTAGAGTAAAGCAGTTCGCAGATAATCACCTCCTTCCGGATCGAACAGATCTCTATGTTTTGCCAAGAGATAGTGAAACGCGTCAAGCTGTCCACTCTTTATTGTCCATTCAAACATATCGCTATTTCCCAAATCCTGTTTCCTATTCTCTGACAGATATTCTATCATATCGATTCGGCCAAGTGATGCAGCGGTATCGAAAACATTGGAACAAGCTGTGTTGATGTTTCTACTGTAGTTAACAATGCTCTTATTATTCTCGAGGTTGACAAAGAACTGTAGAATACCAAGGTCACCAGAATGCGGCGCGAATACCATTGCACCGTAGTAATCCCATGTCGACTTCTCCTCACCATATTTCTTCAATAGATAGTGAATCAGCTCGGATCTACCGTATTTCGACATCTGTATCAGCAGACTATCGAGCAGCTTCGAATGCTTCTTTGCATCGTCTATCGAGAGATAATATAATAGATAGCTAAACGACTCTACACCGCCACTTCTCACAGCAGCCTGTAGCATCTTAATATTGCTCTGACTTAGACTTCCATCGTTGTTTGCTGTAGTTAAATACTCTTTTAACAATGTCTGATAGTTGTGTGCTGCAAGAACACAAGGTTGAACTTTAACATCATTCCATCTATAATGTACTCTTCCATTCCAACCCGAAACTTCACTAACAAGTTGAAAAATTAACTTTTTTAATACCAAACTGTTGAATACTATAGAAAATAATTCTTTTTTCATCAAATATTGGATTGTTTACAACTTTGTTTTTTTTAAAATGATAAAACCATCACCAACTATTTTTTGCTTTTATTTAACAAAACGAAACTTCAACTTTTTTGTGTAAGTTAATTTATTAAGTTAATTAACTTTTTTTTAAAATCAAACAATAAAAATTTAAGATTCTTTAGAAGAGCATTAGAACATAAATCATAAAGAATTGATTTGGTGATTGACTCATTTATTGAAGTGTTGGTATTATTAGTATTATTTGATATTAAAATTATTTAATTCTATTATATTTCTATTATCAAATAATTATTAATTCTTAATTATTAATTATATATAACTCTTACACCAAAATATATTAGGTTCTATGATCACTTTAAAGTGATTATTAGTGGGTTCTCTTTTGTGTGGTTTTTTCAAAATTCAATGAACTACAAATATCTTTAAATTAAAGGGTTTTTTCAAAGATTTTTTTTGTTATTTATAAAACTTGGGTGTCCTCATACTTTATTAATCGATCAATCAATCAATCAATCAATCAAATAATATTATACATTTAAAATGACAAAATCATATCACCCAAAATCAAATGACGATTTAGTTCTCTATCGTTTAGTTATCTTTAATGGTAAGGTTGATAAGCCAACCGATAGCAATGGATTGTATGTAAAGATAAATCAATTGACATTTGTGAAGATAAATACCTTAAAAACAATTTAATATTAATTATTTTATTATATTTATTTATTGGTGAAATTGAAGGTCAGATCCATATGTTAAGGTATTCGCAGTTAGAAATAATTGTAAGGATAATGAATCAAAGGAGTTGATATTCAAGACCGCTGTTTGTAAGAAGACATTGACACCAGTCTGGAACGTAGAAAACTACTTTGTAATCAGTTATACCGATAAGATTGAAGCAATAAGCGTCGAACTTTGGGATCAAGATTTACTAAGAGACGAATTCATCGGTGCAGCCAAGAATTACATTGGAGAGAATTACATCTTTAAGAGCGAACCATTCACCAAACCAATCGATGAATACAAGATGTTTGCTGTAGAGAATACAATGTACGATAGCAAATCTAATGGTAAGGGTATTGTAAATATATCAACTTATATATTAGAAAGAAATGCTGAGAACTTGGCAAAGGCTGTTAATTACAAGCAATAAAGTAATAGTACAGCAGTCACAGTAGTTCATATGACATCAAAATAAGATAATTGTTTAATAATATCAACAGGAAGAAGTTTATGGAAAGCGGCCTTATAGATATTTTTAAAAATTAAATTTAAGAACTAATTATTTGTGTATATATAGAATAAAATAATGGTTTATTTATATGTATCTAACAATATAATAATTAAATAATTTATTTTTTTACAATTCACCTTTGTCGCCAAAAATTGTTATTTTCATGATGTCTAATGTGTTGATACCAATCAATTATATCTTTCAGTGGTACTTTGATTGTTGCTGCTATTGTTGAAAGGCTCCAAATTGAGTCGTCCAAATATATATGTATACTCTTTCATTAAAATGTAATATTAGTGGCATAAAGTGAACACTCGATTTGATATATTGCCTTATCACCAAAGTAATTATAAGTTTTATTTAGTTTATTTATAATTTAAGAATTTGTGAGATGTTAGGGACGAATTGTTTATCGATTAAGTTTGTACAAGAAAATTTAGTAGACGATATACAAGGAGAAGGAAATTCACTATTCCTTTGTTTTATAGTATAAATATATGCCATCACGTTTGTTGATGACTGGGGGTCGGTCTTCTTTCAGAATTCCAACGATCTTGGGTCTATTGTTGGCATCAAGATATTTGCTCTTTGGCTCCAAGAAGAGAGAGGGATTATGAATGACCTTGCTATCTTCATAGTATTGACCTTCCTTTTGAACATAGTCTGGGTTGACCGACAAGTTATATTTACTATTTGCTTCATACTCTAAAACTTCACGATCGAAAGCTGCTTTTTTTAATTGGGTTCCAGAGTGTCGAGCAATTTCAGCGTTGATGCGATAGGCATGATTATAATCATAGTCTTTTATTTCTCTTTTCTTCTGGTTGGTTTTTTGCTCATTCTTTAGTCAGCAAAACACTCTCTAAATTACCTTTATTAATTTGCTTAGAAGCAACCCAAATAATAATTGAATTATAATATTATTCTCTATTATTTCTTATTTATTATTGGTAATTTGAATTGATGAAAAAAATTGGTAAATCTTTATTCATCAAGTTTCTTCGCCAATACTCTGGAGCCGATTCCAATTTTTTTTTTTGAATATTCAAATTAATTTTCTTTTATTTAGTTGTGATGCAATATTTATACTAAACAATTTCAGTTAAGGATTAAAAATTAGATTTAAATCTTTAGTAAGTTTTTGATTACCAGAAAACATATATGTACTCTTTATGTCTATTCTCTGACAACCATTCGAGCGATGCAGCAGTATCAAAAACATTAGTTTAACTCCTATACTATTTTCTTACAATTCTTTTAATAGATTTCATTAGAAATTTAATCTAATGATGTTTATTTTTTTAAAGTTTCCATGTACAATCGATATCTTGAGCAACGGCAAGTTGAAGATATAAACAGTACCATTGGGCAGCCCATTGGTGATTTGGCATGATTGGTCTCATAGCAACGGAATAGTCCCAATCCATTGCCTTTTGGAAAGAGTAGTTCAAGTATTGCATGACGTATGAGGCAAAGATCTCACCGGTACGATCGCAACCACACTCACAGTGAATGTAAAGGGCGAGTGGCTGTTGCTGTTGAGTGGTCAAAATCTCACGGTAGTAGTTCATTCTGAATGGAAGGTTGTCCTTTTGCCAGACTGGAAGGTACTTGGCCATTTCGTCACGAACGCTCTCTTCGATTAAGTTTGGATCGGTGACATCACCCAATGTGATGTTGACACCAAACAAACCCTTGTCAGTGTTGTTTCCAAAGAACCATTGTTCGAGATTGACATCTCCTTGCTCCTCCTTCAAACCATAGGTCAATTTGATATCGAAAATCAAGAAATTCTCTGGGAGTGTGACACCATTCAATTGTGATACATTTCTCATGTATGAAGTTAATAAATCATAAGCGAATTCATCTTGACCTAAATATATATATTTTTTATGATTTAATAATGATTACTAATATGTTAATTTGAATGTTAATAACTTACCATTGACGCTAATCTTTGGTTCATTTCCTCTGAATAAATAATTGGATGATCCATCAGTGAAAGTGTATGTATCAACTAAACGAACTTTTTCATATTCCAAATATTCGGAACATGCAATTCCGACAAATAATAATGCAACAAAAATAATTGATTTCATTGCTATTTGATATATATATATATAAATGTGTTAAGTATAAATAATTATATATTGTACAATTATAAAAAAGAGAATAAATAAATTAGTAAAGAGTATGTGATTCACCCCTATGAATGGTTAAATAGTCTCTTTGATAGGTGTGGTGTGTTTTGAGTGTGTATTTTGATAAATTTAAAAATAATTAAAAATTTGTATCACCAACAATGATCATATTTTGTCGTGATCAATCATTTCAATTTTGTAAAATTTCCACACAAGATATTAAATTTTGTCATTTTTATGGTTTTTTATTTTGATATTTCATTGGGTATACACAAATTTATACAGCACAAAAAAAAATCAAAAAAATGGTTCCGAAAATTAACCGAACTACAAAAGATCTAAACTTGAGACTTTTGAAATTTTTTGATTGAATTTTTATTAAATTAAAACTTGTTTATTATATTATAAGATGTTATATTTATAGAAATCACAATTAATTAAAAGCCCATAATTTTCGGAGTTAAGTTATTTATTCTCGGGTTTATCAAAAGATTCACAATCTTTCAGACGGAAACCTATTCATACAAACTTAGGTTGGTTGTTGCGCTGATGGTGAAGTTAGTGATGTTATGTTGATGTGATGTTATAACTTATATGATATGAATAGTAGAGAGAATGTTATGATAAAATAAAATAAAAACAAAAATTCAAGATTGTTTATCTTATAAATAATACACTTATTTATTTGATTTATCATATTATATTATATTATATGAATATTTGGTTGGTTTGATTGCTATTGTTATTATTATTGTTATTGTTATTATGATCTGTGTTGTTTGTTGTTTTTTTGCTTAAAAATCTCTAAATAGATGAGCATAGGGATCGACATAACCTGGTAGAGTAAAGTCTTCACACATTGGTTCCTCATCGTATTTCTCAAAGTTAGAAGAATCTCCTTGATGCTGAATTTGAGGTATGAAAGGACCGTTTATCTTTCTATTATACAATTTATTCCAATCTATATCTGCAAACCATTTATGATTCTTTACATCTTGAGCGCCATCCTACAATATGTAATAAAAATGTTAAGTTAATAAACCTGGTTGTGCGATCTTTCTTTTCTCTTTTTTGATTATTAATCTCTATTTACTTTTAATGCACCAAGTCTACGTGTTCTGTCAGCAGTCAATAGTCTCTTTACTAAATCTTTTGCATCAAGATCGAAATGCGATGGAAAAGTGATTCTTGCAGCCAGAATCTTATCATAAATTACAAATGTATCATCATCATAAAAAGGTGGATAACTAAAAGAGAATAGAAATGTGTGTTTTGTTAGTTATGATTTGATTTGCAATTGTTTATATATATATATATATATATATTAGACAAACATACCCAGCTAACATTTCAAATATTAAAATACCAAGTGCCCACCAATCTACAGCTTTACCATGACCTTTGCTTTGAATGATTTCCGGAGCCAGATACTCGGGTGTACCGCAAAGAGTAAAGGTTCTATCTTCCACACGCTTTGCAAATCCGAAATCGGTGATCTTTATATGACCCTGGTTGTCGAGTAGCAGATTCTCTGGTTTTAAATCACGATATACTATATTATGTCTGTGGAGATACTCCAACGCCAATATAATCTCTGCCGCATAAAACTTTGCCATATTATTATTGAACTTGGTAGCTCTTCTCAAATGTGTAAATACTTCGCCACCCGCCACATATTCAAATAGTAAATATATTTTCTTTTCATCTTGAAACGATTGATATCTAAAGTAAATGAATGAATAAACATTATTAATTAAGGTGATCTATTTATTGATTATAATATTATTAATTAATTAATACTTACAAATTAACAATAAAAGGATGATGAATTGATGCCAAAATTGATTTTTCAGAGTTTAAATGTTCGACTTGTTTGAGTTTGACTACGTCCGATTTGTTGAGACACTTCATTGCGTAGAATTGATGGTCAATTATATTCTGTACAAGATAGACACGACCAAACGTTCCGGTTCCAATGACTCTTATCTGTTTAAACTCTTTCAATCGCTCCTTGGCATCTTTGGGTGGTGCCTGGTAGTAAGAGTTGTGAGTGAGGAGCGGATCCGGCAAGAATGTACGTGGTGACGCAGACGACATCGATGGTAGAGTAGTTGTTGTTGTTGTCTGTTGTTGTTGTGTTGTTGATAATGATGATAATGATGTTGATATTGATTGAGTTGGTGGTGGTGTCGAAGGTGATGTTGTTGATTGATAACTACTACTACTACTATTATTATTATTATTCTTAAATGGCTGTACAGGTGATATTAGGTGGTTGATCATTGATGATGATTGTGGTTGCTGTTGTTGTGTGTTGAGTGGAGGCAGATGCATACTACTTGGGAAATGTGAGGCCGATACATTGCTGGTGCCGTCGGCACTGGTGCTCCTCATTGGATTCACCAGGTTACCTATACTATTTATATTGCTGGCGGGGATGTTCAGCGCACTGAAACTATATCCACTGTTATTACTGCTTGCACTGCTATTGCTACTGTTGCTCCCAATGCTATGTTTCTTCTCCTCTATATCCATTCTCGTGATTGCATCGACTGTATTCGATAGATTCGATTGATGTAATGGACTGAAATTACTAGGATTATTATTACTATTGTATGTCTGTTGTTGTTGTTGTTGTTGATGTAAATGCTGCTGTTGTTGTTGTTGTTGTTGTTGATTTACATGTTGAATATTATCATTTTTTGATTCATTATTATTATAATCATAATTCATTTTATATATTATTAACTTTAATTTATATTTATTTATATTTCAAAATAAAAATAAAAATAAAAACAGTCTATTCTATCTGTCTAACTATCTAACTAACTAAACTATAAAGTTTTACTCTAAAGTTATTATTCTTTTTATATTTATTGATAATATGTTATGTTTCTTTTCTTTTCTTTATTATTATTATAAAAATAATCTATATAATATGAAAATAGATAAATTTTCAAGTATATTAAAAATTAAATTTATTTTAAACAACTGATGTTTTGTTTTTTTTTTTTTTTTTTTTTTTGCTTGTTGTTTATTTTCTTTATTTTACTAGTTTTTTTTTTTTTTGTTGTTTTAATTATTGCTTTGTCTGTCTGTTGGATTCTTTGTCAAAGCTCTGCTGCTTTTGTTTTATACAAATAATAATTTAATTATTTAATTTAAAAAAAAATTAATTTAAAATTTTTAATTTAATGTTGTCAAGAATGAAAAATTGGATGAAGTTTTTAAATTAAATTAAATTTTTCTTTTTTTTTGATTTAAATTAATTTGTCCACAGCGCAATAAACAAAAAAATAAAAATAAAAAAAATAATAAACACAAAGTAAAGTGAGATAAAGTGGATATATAGATATGATTAATTAAAACAAAAAAAAAACAATTTAATATTATATTATCATCATCAAAAAAAAAAAAAAAAGAAATAATAACAATAATAAATATAGTATCACCTCTATTAATAACAATAAATACTATTTTTTTTATTCTATTCTATTAGTATTTATTTTATTTAACTTTATGGCGCTACTACTACAAAAAAAAAAAAAAAAAAAACAGTAGTTAGTTAGTTTTCACATATATTTATGATGATTATATATGAGTGAGTGGTTAACCTAGTTTGTGGTGTGGTACTAAATATCATTCATCCATTCTCATTCACACTCTCATTCTTTCATCAACCACCCATTCACCATTACACTTTTTTTGAGTGAATAGTAGGTGACTGATACAATATCAGCTGAAATAAATGTAAATACATAGATTTTGAATCATCATCAATCATTCAATTAAATTAATTGGATTTGGAGTGATAAATATATATTTGATTTGCTGAGAGTTAAAGTTTTAAAATATTATTATTATTACTTGTGATTATTATTATTTTGATAAGATTGATTTGTTATTTTTACTAAATATCAGTACTATCTGTTATTGATTTCCATTGATTTAAATCGTGTTGCAAGATATCTATTTTTTGTTGTGCCATCTCGTTGGCGTCGGGACCAAGGAAAAGATGTAGTGGCGTTGGAGTTCCCTCTGGAATTCGAGTGAGTTGATAGATTACTTTCGCTGCCTTTTCGGGATCTCCTCTCTGTTTGCCTTGTGATGCCAGACACTCTTGTTCTGTTTCCTTTGTTTTGTAGCATTCGATCGGCTCTGAAGCGACACGGTACGAGCCAGCGAAAAAGTTGGTTCTAAAACAACCGGGATACACAATGGTTACCTTCACATTGAATGGTTCCATCTCTTTGGCGAGTGCTTCCGACAGTCCGCCAAGAGCATACTTTGTGGCGGCATAGGAAACGTTGCCAGGCAGCGAACTGTTGAATCCGACAATCGACGAGATGTTAATGATATTACCGCCTGTTGCTGGCTGCTGTCTTAGGTGTCCAACGGCGTGTCTGAGTACATTGATAACAGCGAATAGATTGACTTCAAAGTGAGTTCTTATCTCTTCCGGTTTCAACTCTTCGAGAGAACCAAGCAATCCGTAGCCAGCATTGTTTACAACAACGTCGATTCCTCCGAATCGCTTTATTGTTTGATCGATTGAGTCTTTAACAGCATCCTCATTGGTCAAATCAACTTTTAAAACCATGAATGATTCTGAATGCTCTGAGGCGATATCCTTAAGTTCTTGAACATCTGGATTCCTTGTTGTACCAACAACTTTATCGCCATTCAACAGACATTCTCTAACCAAAGTTAAACCAAGTCCTTGTGATATACCTGTAATATACCATATTCTACATTTATAATTATTATTACTTTTATTATCTGTCATATTATTATTATTATTAATTTAAAAAAATGAAATTAAATGAAATGAAATTTTGTTGTTCATTTCATTTTTAAGCAAAAATGATAGTCAGATTTTCCAGAAGATTGATTCTCACGACAATAGGTGGGGTTATTGCAATAGAACTCATAATATTCCATTAATCTTTTTTTTGTTTTGTGGAGATCTATTATATTTTATTTAATATGAATAATAATAATAACAATAATGTAATAAGTGATTTAGTAATAGAAGATCTTATTGATGACAATGATGATAATTTTATAAAAGTAATAGTAGATTATGATGATGACTCTTTAAATGTAAAAGAATTGGGAAATGAATTGAAAATAAGGTCATTAGAGAATAAGTTAATAGAGGTAATCAACGATCGTGATAAAATCTATCGGAAATATCAACAGTTACAATCAAAGTTTGAAACACTCTTGACATATGCTGATGAAAACACAAAATCACTTGTACAAAAATTGTAAGTTGTTGCTCTTTTTTTGAGTAATTTATATGTGTGACTTCTATCTATCTATAAATCAATCTATCACTTTTTATTTGTATTACCTTTGTTTTAATAATCTATTTTCAAAAAAAAAAAAAAAAAAAAAAAGAGATGAACAAAATAGAGAAACAAATGAAATGTTTACCATGTTAGATAGTGTGCAGGAATCGAATAGAGTATTAAGAGAACGTTTAGAACAATCGATATCAGAGAGATCATTGATAGAATCGGAAAGAGATCAATATAAAAGTAAATTGCAAGCAATTGCATTGATAAATGATAGAGGTAAATTAAAAGATAGTAAGAAACCAACAAGTATTTAATAATAATAATAAACTGTATCATATATATATTTTTTGATAAATAAGAAGTGATAGATTTTGAAATTAAAATATTGTAACATTTTATTATTATTATTATAATTGTTTTATTATTATTAAAATATATCATCGATTTGATAATTTTCTGAACATCTATGATAATCACTAATCAATTGCCATAATCTCCAATATCTATCAAATTCAATAATCTTATCCTCTATATTACCTATATATTCCGATGATGATTGTATTATATTTGTAAAATCAATTAAAATGATACTCTGTAAGTAGTGTAGGTAGTTAAAAAGAATGAAAAGAAATACAATTACAATGTGTGGTTAATAATAGTTATTATAACAGTTATATATATTTGTTTTTGTATACATACGAAAATAGGTAAAGATCTATCTATTTTAAGATATTCTCTATACACTTTATAGTTGTCAGCCGATGAGTATTTATAGATGAGTTGACTGTAGATGCTTAGTGCTGCGGGTGGCAGGTTATCCCAGAGCTCTTTCTTTCCGGATTTAGTACCGATCAGCTGATCGATTGCATGCAGTATTTCATAGGCACCGTTGAAGTTCTTGATGAGCGTGAGTTCCGAAGCGATCTCGATGAATCTGCTGATTCTCTTGATACGCTCGTCACCGTCTGGCGATGCCGACGTCACCTCTTTGATTACGGTCCGTGTTATCATCTCAGAGTGCTGTTTGAATCGATCGATGTTCGGTGTCTTATATTCGAGATCCTCGTAGATCCACAGATCGGCGTAGTACTCTTCGTTCGGGATCGATAGGTAGAGATCTCTCTCCATCAGAGTCAATCGTTTCGCCACAACCGAAGCTGGTTCCTCCGCCAAGAAATCTATATCCAACTTTATAGAATGATTTGATAGTTGATTATGTATTTTCAAATCATTACTACTTATATTTATATTGCTATTATTATTGTTGTTATTGTTATTATTATTATCATCCGAATTAACCATTTTATGAATTAATACTAATTTTATGGCTGAAAATATCTCTGGGAAATCGGATTTCAGATGCTCCTCGCAGAATCTCTGGAGAGTATCCAAAAGTGGTTGATTTCCTTCGAAGTCATAGAAGTGATATTCCAACCAGAGATGAAGAATCGTTCCGATTCTCTGTCGAATTTTGTCGGTGCTAGCCAGCGAGTTTAAATCCAGAAACTGTGGATTCAAATAGCATCTGATGAGTCGGTCCATCAAGTCGAATCGCGACACCAAGGCACGGAATCCCAGGAGGAACGAACGAATCACATCGGTATTGGCAAACCTCGAGAAACAGCAGTGTTGAATGATACGATCTATCGTTCCGGCCACCAAACGGTTGCTACCGAGTGTCGCGTCAAACTTCATGATTGCACTGGAGTCGTTGATGGTCGCCGGGTTGTTCTGGTGGCCTACCAACGAGTGTTTCATCGATACCATAATGTTGGGATGACCGTATGGATTGATTACCGGTGGACCTGTACTGGTGGGAGATATCTTGGTTACTGCTTGTGGAACCGATTGTTCTTCATCACCTTTCTGAGGAACTCTTGGTCCAGAGAATTTGTTTGATCTCGTACTCTTTTTCATTTTATTTTTATGGATTCCATCTTGAATCTTTCTTCTATTAATGAAAATGAGCACACCAATGGTAATTAATATGATAATCAAACATAAAATTGGTGCAATAATCCAAAGTTTTTGATTGCAACTTGATTTTGATTCCATTGGCGCCAAAGTACTATTTTGATTGCTCAAGTCATTATATTTACTGCAGTCATCTAGAAATTTTTAAATATTAGTTTAATTTTTTTTTTCAGGTTATTTTTGTCGAATTTATTTATATTTACATAATAAAACTACATCATAATATGTAACAACTATTCCAGCATCTGAATATACTAATTGTACTGTAAAGTTTTGAATTGAGACATTTGAATCGACATTACAATGAAGTACACTTTGAGTCGGAGTATTTGTTTCATATGTTATATTTCTGCATTGAGAATTTCCAAAGAGAATGGCTGTTGGCTTTGTTCCATCATCTAATCCCGAAACAATAAGATTTCCACTGCAATATTGAACATCACTTATTCTCATCACCGCATGACTTATTGAAAAAGTAAAAAGTGACCATATTGTAAAAAGAATATAAACTCTAAATAATAATTGGTTTTTAGGTGTTGCCAAAACTAACATATTTTTTATTATTATTATTTTTTAAGTGTTTTTTTAAATATTATATATATATAAAAACTATTGGATATCCTATCTACTCTACTATGACATTATATTTAAAATAATACAAAATGAAGAAGAAGAAATCAAAACAAACAATATTGGCAATTATATAATTATTTATAACTAAATTTAGTTTACTTTTTTTAATTTGATTATAAAGAGGAATTTATGTTTTGTGTAGCAGTATTTCTAGAAATAAAAATGATTATTAGTTTAAATTCTGAAAATTAAAAAAGAAGGAAGTTAAGGGTGGTTGTTATTGTGGTGGGAAATGAAATTATAATGAATTCATAAGAGAATTGACAGCAACTTCCTTTTGTTTAGT